>NC_092661.1:4967493-5329993 GCF_032118995.1 Asterias amurensis
AAAAACATTACATCGTTTTCACAAAGCACGAACCACGAAAATCAATACGTGTGGGAGATAAAAAAACATGTGTTTTTTCCAACCTCCTAAAAACCACAATGAAAGTGCAACCATAGGTGCAACCATGTGCAGCTAGTTGTGGTAGAAATAGGAAGTTTTCAATCAAATGCATCAGTGACTGTGAAAGCGGAATCCACTGTCAAAAGATGCTAAACCGCACTGCCACTATTTTTTACTTTGGCTTGTTCTTTTTTTTTAGATGTATCTAATAATACAGTATCAATTTACAACAACCACATGGCACTTGAGTAAGATACATTGTTATAATTTCACCCCTCTCTCTAGAGGGGACGAACAGTTTCAGGGACTCCAAAACTCCAGCCCCGTATTTCTCACTCACCTGTGCTTCCGTCTGCCAGGCTGACGGGTAGATATGGGAAAGTCAGCCCCACTATCACAGTGAACACCATGGGCAGTAAATCGGGCATCATCCCGGCGATAAATATGGGTTCATCAACGCACTATAAATTCACCCTAGATCTGAGCTCAGTTTCCGTATCCCATCACACGATTTACTGCAACTTATAAACACAAAAGTAGTTTACGATCATCATGGAGAGGAAGTTAACACAAGTGTTCTCTTTCTCCACGAAGTGGCACGTCCTCGTTTAAATCTTCCCAGAGCTTCAGTCAGAGAGCGACCCCCATGAAACTGTTCGAGAGTTACGTCAACACTTGACAATGTTCCTGCGAAACTGGTCCAAGGCAAAAAACAGCACACACACAAAGTGCCGATTTCACTTCATTTCGGAGAAAACACGAGTTTACCGAGGCTTTCCACACGATCGATCTATAGTCAGTGTATGTCCGTCCGTGTGTTCCGCTTGCAATAAAGTGTGTAATAAAATAACAAGCGCGCCAGCTAGCATCCTACACACAGTCACTACACACTACCCCAACAACTCACAGAAGGTCGTTTATTCCAACCACTCAAAATGTGTGGACCACTTTTCTGTGAGTGGGTGACAGGGGGAGCTCAGATACACACTGGGTCCAATCCCAGAGAACTAGGTATGCAGTGATGTTGATGATGATGGGGCAAACACATACACAAAGCATTCCAGTAAACCACTACCGTTAGAATACTGGGCTAATTACTTCACCTCACACAGCCGCACGCCGTTGCAGTATTTCTCAGCTATAATAGTTCTCAGCAGCACAACATAAAAAGCACATGGTGGCCAAATCGTGAAATTATCTCTTTTTGAAGAAAAAGAAACAAGATGAAAACGAAGTCACTGCTTATGTGCGCTATGCTCCATCTACCAAAATGTTCATGTACTAAAATTGCTTCTGATCGCGCCAAACCATTGCTCCGCTCAAAATTCGGTTTGTAATCATGTGACAAAAATACCAAAGCGGCCCTTCGGCGGCCGGCGGTATATTTAGCTTTGATCGTCGAGTTACACATTCCATTGATCCACACCAAAACTGACTGTATTTATAAAGGGAGGAAATGGCCCCTCTCTTGTACACTGAGGATTGGATTTCCCTGGTATTTCCGAATAGATTGCAGAGTCTATGTTTTCTAATCTGAACAACCATAAATGAATAATGGTGTAGAAAAAACGGTGACTGCTGCCAAAACTTGACATTATTTAAAAAAAAAAATCATGAAAAAGGGTAGACCCCCCTCCCTACACACATTGTGCTACAGCGTGCCACAGTCTAACCCCGAGAAATGTGTACAACCTTGCTACAATTTAGCAAGGGACCCTTGCTAAATTGCTCTCATGTGAAGGTGCTTTATAAAGTGTTTGGCTTTAGAGAATTGCTTTAGCCAGAGTATTTCTTTATAAAGGCATTTCTTACAGAGTATTTCTTGTATGATTTATTGTAATTTAAAGACACTGAACACTATTGGTAAAGACCAGTCTTCTCACTTGGTGTATCTCAACATATGCATAAAATAACAAACCTGTGATTTTCTTTAGCTTGATTGGTCGTCAGAGTTGCGAGATAACTATGAGAGGAAAAAACACCCTTGTCACACGAAGTTGTGTGCTTTCAGATGCTTGATTTCGAGACCTCAAATTCTAAATCTGAGGTCTCAAAATCAAATTCGTTGAAAATTACTTCTTTCTCGAAAACTACATTACTTCAAAGGGAGTCATTTCTCACAGTGTTTTATACCATAAACAGCTCACCATTACTCCCTACCAAATAAGGTTTTATGCTAATAATAATTTTGAGTAATTACCAATAGTGTCCACTGCCTTTAAGCAAACTTTCATAAAGTTTAACAAAATGCATTAACAGCTTGATAAAAAATATAAAAAAATAATCGCACACAAAACACAAAAATACACTTTCTGAGTAGACAAACTCATCATTTGAATTCTTCATTTTCTTTTAAAATATACAAGAAGTGGTTACTGCTTTAAAATACATCGTGATAAAAGTACATAGTCAATTACATACAAATATTAATTAGTATTTATCTCATTAAAAAGAGTGAAGATCAACGGAATATGTTGCCTTGGATCGGTCGAGTTGGTCTTTGAAAAGCATTTGAAACCGTTTGTGATGAAATGCAAATGGTAAGAAAGATATTTTAAAAGTAGAATAGAACAATCCACACAAAAATGCTTTGAAATTGCATGATTTTCCTTTTCATCGTGAAGAAACACGGTCAACCATTTTGTGGAGTCAAAACTTTGACTCCATAAAATGGCCGACTGTGATAGTCCACGACGTAAAAGGAAAACCGTGCAATTTTGAGTAATACGTGTGGAGGTCGTTTTATTCGTTTTTTTTAAACATCTTTCCATCCATATGCATTTCATAACAAACAGTTTCGAACCCTTTTCAAAGACCAACTCGACCGATCCAAGGCAACGTGTTCCTTTAACCGTCTCACTCCACACCAAAAAATCTCTTTTTAAACCCAGTGATTTACAAAACTTAAGAGAATACAGGTACATTTACAATAAGAATTATAAACAAAACCATGGACAACCATTTCATTATTGTTAATGTGTCTGTTAATATAATTTGATAATTTCTACATTTAGTAGTTACAACATTTGTACATAATATATCGGGATGCTATCACAAAGTCTTACGTCTAAAGAAAAAAAATCCCAAAACCATGGATAAAGAAGTAAATCACAAACATAATTATTTACCAATACTACTTCCCTTAAATTTCCGACATCTTAAAATCCCACACATAAAAAGACTAGTAGCAAAAAACCTAGGGACATTTCTTTTCAAATTAATTTCAGACATGTCCATCAACATCCCTCTAACACTAGACTTGTGAACAAGTTGTGCATGGTCCCACGCGGTGAGATAGTTTCCCACGCGGTGAGATAGTTTCCCACGCGGTGAGATAGTTTCCCACGCGGTGAGATAGTTTCCCACGCGGTGAGATAGTTTCCCACGCGGTGAGATAGTTTCCCATGCGGTGAGATAGTTGAGTAGTGGCGGTGCTATGGCGAGATCACTGCTCTCGCGGGTACTGCTGGTTGCCGACTTCTACTCCCCATTAACTGGATCGCAGTCGTGACAGCAATAGTAGAATACCGCGGAAACCACGTGGAGAGTCGGAACGCTATCACCGCGATAGACATTTAACGGCTTGTCCACAAGTCTATTCTAACACCAGAGATTTCAAATCATACCTCCCCTATTGAGGACTCTGTGACATGAATGTTATTTTTATTCAAAAGTCAAAATGCATCACTGGTTTTTGGAATTGATGTCAATCCCATCTTATCAATTGCAATGGACACCATTTTTAATGACAAAGCTCATAAAATGAGTTGGGCGAATTTCCATGATAACAATAATAATAAAAAAGTTTCATGTAAATTATCAGGGATTTTTCTTTGCAAGTTTGCAAGTTCATGATAACATAATAACAATGACAATTTTTAATTATTATTATTATTTTTTTTTTATGGGGTTTGTTTGTTTGTTTAATTAAAACTTTTTATTTCACTTAACTTATTCGTTTGTTGTCTTATGGTTTATTTGTTTTATGTTTCACCAGAAAATGGAAATAAATGTTGATTTGAATTTAATTGAATAGGATAGCTTTCAGAATGACACATATCAACTCCTCTTTTTCACCAATTAAAGACAGAATCGATTCACTGTGATCAAAAGATACACAAAAACCCTGCCTGAATAATCTGAGAAAACCTTGCTTAAAATGCATCGCCCAGCTCCACCGGAACTGAAACATGTGGCAATATTATTTTGTCCGGTGGGGGCATTTGCCTGACGGCAGTGGCACGTTAAACCTCTCTCTAAATTACACTGGGGAGCAATCTCCTACAGCTCTACTATGCTCGTTCATTTCTGTCATGTACAATGTGTGTAAAGCTTATTCAAGAGAGAGGAAAGCTTGTATTAAAGGAGAAGTGCACCATTGTTTTGGGGTCGGTTTAAAATTTTTTTTAATAGAAATCTGACACTCTTGTATTCAATAGATACAGTGTAAAATCACCCTGAAAATCAACTAGAACATGTGTTTGCTCTATCAGTATCTTGCACTTTCATGAAAAGACCATGCCCAATATGAGGCAAAGGGTAACCCCCCCCCCAAAAAAAAAAAAAAAAAAAAAAACTGTACCCATACTGATATTTCTCTTGTAGCTTTCTTTTGTCCAATATGCCCAATTTCATAGCGCTATTTTTTAAACAGCAAACAATTCTCAGAAATTATATGCTTAGCAGAAATAAGCGGGATACCAGTCACAATTGATACATCCGAAATGGTATTTCGGCTGGTAACCTTATTCTGATAAGCATTTATTATAATTGTGCTTAGCTATTTTTTGTGCTCGAGCAGCTCTATAAAATTTGGCCCTATCAATTTTATGATTAACAATTATTTAAGTACATAAAAGAATCTAGTCTTTATTTAATGTTGTGCGTATTTTAGTTAAATCACAAAAGGTTTACAAAAGTTGTACATTCACGAATGCCAACAAAATCAGACATAACCATTTTTTGATAACATGCTTAAAGAGGAAATGTTACCATGAAAACAATGTATTTAGTAACAATACAATATTCAGAAGTAACCATTTTTCAATCCAACAAAAAGGAAGTATTCTTTGTTCACCCAAAATCGATTTAAAAGTGGCATCCCTTTGGTGTTTCCTTTACCATTTGCCGCTTTCCCTAGCCTCAATTTCAAAGAGCTGCTTCAGCAGAAAATGTTGCTTAACAACTTCATGCTAAGCAGAAATAGACATGATACCAGTCACTAATAGTGCATGTGAATAGGTGCCTTGGCTGGTAACCTTATTCTGGTAAGTAAATTTTTGTTGTGCTTAGCTACTTTTTGTACATGTATAAACAACAACAAAACCGCCTTTTTTTTGGGGGGGGGGGAGATCAAAAGTACATATTGTAGCTCAACAGCCAATCTCGCGCACTTTGATCAACTCCGCTCAGCTTTTCCATCCATTAAAGATATTATTTCATAGACAATTGTAATAAATAAGATTATTTCAACAGATTTCCAACATGAGACATGTTATTCGGCTGCCTATCAATTCATAAATATCTTTGGCGTCATGAATTCAACATTCCAAAAGAAAATAACAACACGTGAAACACAAGTAAAAGGCTGCGTCCGAACTGGCGACTGTTTCTACGGCCGGATGGCCATGCCATAATGCATTGATTAGACCTTATGCATTGACGTCATCAAGTCACCATCTTAGAGGGAAAACGATGACGTAACAATCGCGACGCACAGATTTGTACGTGCAGCGCAAGGGATTGGCCAATGATCAACCTTCTTTTGACCTTTAAGAGAGGGCGCTCTACTCAAATGACATCATGTGCTTAAGGTCTATTATAGAACGTCCTAAGCAACAGGCGTAGCCGTAGCCGACAATTCATTTACGGCCTAAGACTAAACAAACTTCCTGTACAGCCTCTAATGGTTTACTGTGTAATTTCAAGATTATATACAAGGCCTACTAAAGTTCTGTAATGTCTTTGTAATATAAAAAAATATCTGTACACTTTCACTGCATTCGTATCTACACAATCAATCACATCATCTAAACGTTACATTATTCTATTGTACACTGATTCACGTTTTATACCAGTAGTTCATCACAGATCCTTCTCACTATAGTCAGTGCGGGGTCGGTCTTCCATGCTGGAGCACTAAGCACATGTAGGATACGTTCGCTATCTGGCGTTGCATTTCGTGTGTGCGTGTGTGTGCATGAACATCAGGGTTTGCCCTTAACTTTTTTCAGCCACTAAACTAGCCAGCCACACCACTTAGAGTGTGTTTTGGCCGGTCCCCACTGGTAAGGGCGACACTGGCTATAGTGAGGTCATCTGAGAAGGATCTACAGGTATTAGGAACTAGACCAATCCATTTCACTTGTCATGTACCGGTGTTTTCTGCCATAAAAGGGAGGATTTTATGCTCATGTACATGTACCTACATCTATTAGGCACTATAGCTTTCACTAGGGTTAATCCCAATTCATGCTTCCTGCCAATGTAAATGCAAATGCGATACAAATTTTCCGCGTCACAAAGTCAACAAATAATTCGGAAGAAGTTCAGATGTGCTCAACTCCTGCAAAACATTTGAGCTGTGACGTCAAACGTAGCTGTGACGTTTGCTTCGCATTTGCATTGCAGGAAGTGTGAACCCCAAGACTGCAAGACTTGCAGCTCAAATTGTTTACTGGACCAGGAAATCGTTTACAATACCACAATCAAAATATGAAAAAATACTACCTACAGTAACTGATATAAATCAACCATAAATGTAAGCAAGCCCCCCCCCCCTCGGAAAATCTTTGACAAATAGGGTTTTCTTTCAGGATCCTCGCATGAAACTCAAACAGTTCTGTAATTGTCTCTTCAAACATGTAAGGTTCATATTCATAGTGCTACAGCTTGTTAAACTTTGCTCTTTGAGATTTTTGGAGCCCGGTTAAAAAAAAGAAAATCCTCACTTTGTTAAATAGAAAAACATCCTGGTATACCTGGGTCGGTGAACATCAAAGACCTCAAGTTATTAACTCGATCAATATAAGCTACACCTCAGCGAGCACAGCGTCAATTATAGGCTGATGAGACATTCCCGCTGCATGTCTAATGATCCACGACAAAATGATCTTCCGATCATGTCAGATCGTAAGTAGACGAAGTTGCAGGAGGAAATGAATCCAGAACTATAAAAAGTACAAACTGGCTTCACTGGTCTCTTGTTGTGTGAAACTAACAAACAAGCAGAATAATAGACTGACAAAATGACTGCATTACTTTAAGACAACAGGGTTGGATTTCACAAAAAGATAAAAGACTAGTCTTATCTCGAGATACTCGTTCTAACTTAGGATTAGCCTTAAAGGCAGTGGACACTATTGGTAATTACTCATAATAATTATTAGCATAAAACCTCACTTGGTAACGAGTAACGGGGACAGGTTGATAGTATAAAACATTGTGAGAAAAGGCTCCCTCTAAAGTGACGTAGTTTTCTCATTGTTTCTAGACAGATGTAATTTTCCATGAATTTGATTTCGAAACCTCAGATTTAGAATTTGAGGTCTTGAAATTGAGCATCTGAAAGCACACAACTTCATGTGACACAGGTGTTTTTTCTTTCATTATTATCTCGCAACTTAGACGACCGAAAGAGGTCAAATTTTCACAGGTTTGTTATTTTATGTACATGTTGAGATACACCAAGTGAGAAGACTTGGTCTTTGACAATTACGAATAGTGTCCAGTGTCTTTAAGACAAAAGGGTTGGGTTTCACAAAAAGATAAAAGACTAGTCTTATCCCGAGCTACTCGTCCTAACTTAGGACTAGCCTTAAGTTTTTAATAACTCCTAAAGAGTCCTAGGACGAGTCCTAAGTTAGAACTATCTTTGTGAATTTTGTGAATTTGACCCCAGGCATATTTGGTACTTCCGAAAAAAAAGTAGGACAATTTTTTGCACAAAGGCTGATCTGCTTGTTCGTATGGAGCAGGGTTAAATAAAATTTTCATTGACTACTTTGGTGACTGCTTCACTTCTTTCAAAAATATTTGAAGGCTCAAGGAATTTTTGAGAAAAATTATTGAGAAATTACGGGCCTGTACTTCATGGAACCAAACATAAGGTCGGAAGGGTTACTAACAAATCTTGAATTGGATCATTTTAAAGATTTGTTCACAGAACAAATCTTATTTATGAACATAGGCAGGTAAATGTCCCACTGAAAAATATAAAAACAGATCCGTCATCAAACAAGACGGCCACCACCATTTCCTCACAAGCCCAACTTCACAAACCACTGAAGCAAAAAACACTGATCATTTGAACTTCTCTGCAAATCAGAAAACTGAGCACACAGTGAAACATAAACAACACACACAACACATTTCTTTTCCCTTGTGACCAATGTTTCTGGTATAGCAAATTTCTCTGTAAATATAAAGCTCAAGCAGGAAACCAGTCACAAACAGTACACATGACACTGTTTTTGTGGCTGGTAACCCTTATTTTTTCATGCTAAGCAAGTTTGTTTCAAGTTTACAGGCCTAGAATTTCATCTTTGAAAGGGCAAGGCCATTTTCATTTTGCAAAGGGCTCTTCCGTTGGAAAATCTTTAAGTCAATTGTAAACTTTTGAAGGGGCACCAAGGCAAAGACCAGAGGGCAACATAGGCCATAACCTCTGTGGCCTGTGAGTAATTCCAGGCCTGAGAATAGCATCAAGTTTTGTGGTCAAGCAGCTCTTGTGCCTATAAAGATGATTATCAAACAAATGTACTACTAACTTGAAGGATACAGATAGTTTACATATTCATATCAAGAGATGCCGGTGCGCCATAACCTCTACCGGCGTGAGTGGTCTGGCGTCCTGGTTTAGTCTATGTACTGGTGGGTGTACTAAACGCCTCTTTGGTGGTGTGAGGAGTCTCCTGTCTACACTGACGACACAGCGATCTTGATGGATCTAAAAAGAGAAAATTAATAAGCATTGGAGAATATTATTATTAAATTGGTGATTACCTTGCATTTCAAATATATGATCAGCACCTTTTTTAGTGAATGGAATTTTTCGTTAATTCATGAATTGTGACTATATGAAAGCAATAAGGAATTGTACTCTGTCTTTTGACTGGCGCACACAAGTCTATGGAATGTATAGACCCATGTTTTGGATGTTCGATAAGGTCACATTTCAAAGTGTATTTAACAAAAATTTCACTGGACACCATTTTCAAGACACTGGACACTATTGGTAATTGGTGTATCTCAACATATGCATAAAATTAAAAAACCTGTGAAAATTAGTCGTTGAAGTTGCAAGAAAATAATGGGAAAAAAACACCCTTGTCACTTCACACAAAATTGTGTGCTTTCAGATGCTTGATTTCGAGACTTCAAAATCTAATTCTAAGGTCTCGAAATAAAAATCGTGGAAAATTACTTCTTTCTCAAAAACTACATTACTTCAGAGGGAGCCAATTCTCACAATGTTTTATACTATCAACAGCTCCCCATTACTCATCACCAAGTAAGGTTTTATGCTAATTACTAGTTTGAGTAATTACCAATAGTGTCCACTGCCTTTAAGATGAAAATGAAGCAATACCTTTAAGTCCCATTCAGGAGGAGTCTGTAAGGGTGTCTCCTTCATTCTCTTGACTGGAGGTACACCATCTACTTCTTCATCACCCTCTCCTCCCTCTACCTCAAGATCAGGTACTACTTGTAACTGCTCTCCTTGCAAAGCCAATGATTTCCTGTAAATCAAACAGAAAGAAACACTCCAGATAAATTGTATGCTGAGATAGATGTCAAACTTGCATCAGGGATCAAGAATATTATTTGGTTTTATCAAAACACTGGTTACTCAGAACTGAGTATTTAAAGGAACACACCGCCTTGGATCGGACGAGTTGGTTTGTATAATAAGTGTTGGTAACCTTTTGTTATAAAATGCATATGGTTGGAAAAGATGTTTTAAAAGTAGAAAACACAAATTTGCCTCAAAATTGCGTGTTTTTCCGTTTACTTTGCGAACTAACATAGTCGGCCATTTATGGGAGTCAAACATTTGACTCCCATAAAATGCCGACCATGTAAGTCGACGAGGTAGAAGCAAAACCGTGCAATTTTATGGCATGTTTGTGTGGAACATTGTATTCTACTTTTACAACATCTTTCCAACCATATGCATATTATAACAAACGGTTACAAACGCTTTTCAAAGAGCAACTCGACCGATCCAAGGCAACGTGTTCCTTTAAGTATACCAGGCAGGACATTTGGTCTTTTAACAAAAGTGGGAACTGTTATTGAGTACAAGCGCTAACCTATATGTATCCATGGTGTAGGCTCGAATAGACAATTTGTCTAATTCCGGCAACAACAAAACGGTATTCAGACTAAAGTAGGAGTAATAGCATGCCTAAAGTATACAGTGCATAAGCTTTAACAACTACTTCATCAGATTTGATTTGAAGGAAAAACAACTTCAACCAGGGTATAAATAACGGCCTACAAACTATGACAGTATGGCAAATCTACCTGAGTTGTTTTTAGAATGAAAACAATTATTAAAATCTTTACACACTCATGACATAATATAAATGTTCAGGGACAGTGTGTATGAAGCACGCCCTCTATTGACCCCATTCTACATGGATTGGTCCATCACAATTTTAAGGGGGTTGTTTGATAAAAGTTAATGACTTTCCTCTTCTTCTTTTTTTAACATATGTTTTTTTTTTTTTCAAAAAAAAAAAAAGGGTTATACTAATGTTTTTAAAATGCAACAACTTTTACAACATTTTCAGGCTTCTATTATGGAAACTTGCACCTCGCCTAAAGGCAATAATCCAAATTAGTAAACAAAGCAGTAACGAATTACAACACATTGCGAGAAATACAAGTTAGCAATTTCTAGTTTCCAGTCACATGTAAAACAATATAAACATATATATTGTTGTTTTGTTCTCCCTTTTCCCATTACATAACAGAACTTTACATATTACAAGAATCAACTCGGTGAAATTCAAAATTCTGAATATTAGGCCTACATGTATATACACTAAATTCTGCTGATTTTGTACAGGATTCATGGTGTTTTACACAAATTTAACAGAGTTCAGAATCATCTGGAAACCCCTGTGTAATTTTAATGGGGTTATACCCCCAGGGCGGATCCCAAAATAAAGTGCAAAGTGTGCCACATTCAGCAGTTAAGCCACTAGTGAAAGCCACTCTTGTTTGACCTTGATCCAGTATCTTGACCTCTGATCCTGGAATTCCAGAGGATTATCTTTCCACCCTGTGGGAGGTTCAATAAGAAGCTCAGCTCTGATCCACTAATCCAGCCCTGATTATATCCCCAAAGACCTATGACCCTCACCTTTGACCTTTCGGTTTGAATAAGGGCTCTTTGTCGCAGGTAGTGTTCATGTTTTGTGTTATCAACCATGTAAAATAATATACCAGGAGAAAATAGCAGAAAAAAACATGAACAATTTTCAGCATGTAAAAGCATTGTCCTAAATTTCGGTTGCAACAACCAAAATCAGCTGTTACGTTTTTTAGTTTTACAAAAACAGTTTTCTTGAATATGACTTCATTTCAAAAGTAGGCCTACATATAAATCAGCTGTTACGTTTTTTAGTTTTACAAAAACAGTTTTCTTGAATATGACTTCAGTTCAAAAGTAGGCCTACATATTTACACAGAAAATGGTTCTAGTTCAAACTTCCAAATCAGTAAGCCATCAGACTGAATTTTATCAAATTTTCTGCCGATGTGGCCAGAGGGGAAGAGATTAGAACCCACTGTCACAATCTTTTGAAAATACCATGACAGTTTCATTATGCTGTTTTCTAAGCAAGTAGAAACTGTATTCATCTGAAATGATCACATTTGACTAATTGTATTTTTCCTTATATTTTTGCCTATTCATAAGCTTTATTCATAAATACCTAAGACAGTTTATCCATTCTGATTGGTCGAGAGGACTCACCAAAAAGTGTTGATGTTTTTGACCGAAAAGGTATTTATGAATGGGAATCAAAGTGTGTTGAATCTGTTTTCAACTAGTTGTTTAAACCCACCTGGTTCTTAATAATTTACCTCGACTTCGCCTCGGAAAAATGATCAAGAACCACTCCTCGGCGGGTTTAAACCACTAGTTGAAAACCTCTTCACCACACATTGATTCCCTGACTGTATGTTCAGTTTGTAGGAAACACTTTGCCCTTTGACATGTTTGAGAGGTTGGCGGGCTCAGGGTTAGTGTGTGGGTTGCCCTTTGTGTGTGAGTGCACTGAGTAGCGGGTGAAATTAGTGGAGTAGGGTGGTAGGACTGTGTGCAAAAGGCTTTACATTGACCAAAACCAATCTAGAACCTTCAAATGATTCACACCTCGCCATACAGTATGAACCACGCTTCACAGCCTTGTTGCACTGAAACAAGGAAATTTTTAATTAAACTTTTCAAGCACACATTCATCACTATATATTTGGTTTGCGGTCACACCATGTGTGTACCTACTTGCCAGGTAGAGTTCGCTCTTAGAGAACTGTCTTGCTTTATTCTATACTACCGCGGAGTAGATTGTTCGTGTGTTCGGGAGACTTCTCAGTTCTGAAAAGAACTGTCCTGCTTATTAACATCATCTTACCACATTGCCAAAGTAGAGTCCAGTTCCTCAGAGACCTGAGAAGCAGACATTCTTACTGCAGGATCCAACACCAGCAAGTTCCTGATCAGTCCTATTGTATTCTCAGACACACGACCATCGCTACACAACAAAATAAAACAGAGACACAATGAGATCAGAACCCACTTTCATAGAGCTGCTTCAGAAGAAAATATTGCTCAACAATTGTCTATTAAAGGCAGTGGACACTATTGGTAAGTATTCAAAATAACTATCAGCATAAAACCTCACTTGGTAACGAGTAACGGGGAGAGGTTGATACTGAAAGTAAAAAGCATTGTGAGAAATGGCTCCCTCTGAAGTGACGTATTTTCGAGAAAGAAGTTATTTTCCGCGAATTTGATTTTGAGACCTCAAGTTTAGAATTTGAGGTCTCAAAATCGAGCATCTGAAAGCACACAACTTCGTGTCACAAGGGTGTTTTTTCTTTTATTATTATCTTACAACTTCGACGATCGATTGAGCTCAATGGGTTGGTTATTTTATGTGTATGTTGAGATACATGTACACCAAGTGAGAAGACTGGTCTTTGACAATCACCAATGGTGTCCACTGTCTTTAAGAAGAAAATATTGCTTAACAATTGTCTGTTAAAGGATGTCGTGGCTGAGCCGATAAGAGCACCGAACTCACGCTCTGGTTTTTCTGTTCAGGAGAGTGTGGGTTCAAATCCCGGTCATCACAGTATTGTCCTTGAGCAAGACACTTACTGTAATTATAAGCTTCTTTCCACACAGGGGTAAATGGGTACCTGTGAGGGCAGAGCTGGTTTATGTGAATGATAGCTTGGAGCGCGGTAACTCAAAGCACAGGCTGTATAATAATAATAATAAAGAATATTTATAGGGCGCCAAAATCCACCAAAATGAGGTGCTCAAGGCGCACATTCCCCTGGGAGCTGAGATTGTTTAAGGAATTGTTTCAGGCCCAGTGACCAGGGGTAATAATGTGGAAGCGCTTTGGGACGCCCTTTGGGTGAATAAAGCGTTTTATAAAAACTGACTATTCTGCTTAGCAGAAATGAGCTTGGGCTCAGACTTTCAAAATAACTGATGGGTTCTAAGCCTGAGCAATTGCCATAGCCAAACCCATGAATTCAAAAGGTCACAATGTGCATTACATACATTGAACGTCCATATAAAATCAATCTATTTCAAAATATATCAAAGTGTAGCTCTATCAGACTGAGCTCTACAAATGTGTGCTAACTTGCTGTCAGTTTGAGGTACCTGTACTCCAGGAGTTTATTTGTTTGTTTGAATGATCTTCCCATCAAGGGAACTCGGCAAACTCCCACAAGGGGATATAAACACCAAGCTGGCAACAGCCAATCTCTCTCATACAAACATTGGTTTAGCTTCTATGATTATGAATTGCACAAATCAAGAAATTGTGATTCATTAACTAGACGACAATATTTATTCTAGTCATTGTGAAATCAGCGGTAAGCTGGGGGAGTCAAACCCACAACCTTGTGATTGCAAGTCCTGCAGTCTAACCACTTGACCACGGTGACATGAAGGAATGATGATGGAGTGACTGATGCAGGAATGATCTAAAATCCATCACATGTACGTTTCTTTCTTCACGTTTGTCAGCAACAACTGCTGCTTCCAAGGACTGAACAAGCTCAGAATTTTTAACATTATGTATGCCCTTAATAAAAATAAATACCGCCCTCTATTGACTTGTAGTGGGCTTTATTTTTTCAATCTCTCATTTATGTCAGTCAATTGCCCCAAAATTGTTTACAGCAAGAAGATTTTTTCCTAAATGTACTGTAGTTCTCCACAAGTATAAAAGGGCACTAATCTACTTTGGGTCGATGTACTTTTTGTAGGACAAACAACACAATGTCCACAGATTTACACTAAACTTTCACAGTTTGAAGATAATGGTAGTAGAAAGCTTCCCTGAAAATATTACTTGCTGAAGTGCTGTAGTTTTTGAGAAATGAGTAAAACAATGTCATGAAAATAATTTTCGTCTCAGTGATCATGAGATGTAAAATCGTACTTTCATGACATTGTTTTACTCATTTCTCAAAAACTACAGCACCTCAGCAAGTAATATTTTAAAGTACGCTTTCTACTATCATTATCTTCAAACGGTGTAAGTTTATGTAAATCTGTGGACAATAGGTTTTGTGTTACAAAAAGTACCCACATCCTTTAAGGGCAGAATTCTGCAGTAAACAGAGCCATGAAATCAAACCCTATTGTATTACTATTGACAGTGTTGTAGCCATGGTGGGCGGTGCTGGGCGGGCCTGCCCGGGACTCACAATTTTTGCCCAGCACTCTGAGTAAAATACATTGTGCTACCTATTAATAAGGAGTATCAAATATCACAGACAAAGAACACAATCAAAAGACCATTTGATATATGTATTGCAGGTAGATGCTAGATAACTCCTATCCTACTTACTTCGGTATGACATACTCTGCAGCCTTGATCTTGCGGAACAGTTCCTGCGGTACGCTATCATAGAACGGGAACTGACCATACAGCATGGTGAACAAGACCACACCCAGAGCCCACATATCACTTGGCTTACCCAGATAGGGTTTGCCTGAGAAAGAAACAAAATAAATATGGTTTATGGTTTTACATTGATCCTACAATCAACCCACACCCATCACAATTCAACAGCAACTTTGGTTTGTTTCTGTTTGACTGAGGACTGCACCAGTAAACTGATCATGCTTTACGTGGCATCAGGCACACCACCATAATCAGAGACCAACAGTTTGGTGTTGAGTTAATGTATGGTGTTGAACTGAGGACTGCACAAAACTGAATATGGTTTATGCGGGGTCAGGCAAAACCAATTCTGTATTGCTCATAGCTGATTGGAATCAGTAATTCACTTTTAAACGGAAGAAACAAGTTCGGTTGATTAGGAATAAACATAAAACTCCAGCCCTCATCGTTACACATCACTGACCACTTAAGACATCGGGACTGATGTAGGCGGGGCTCCCTCGTTGGTCCTTCAGCAGATCACGATCACTCACTAGATGTTTACCCAGGCAGAAATTGGTGATGGTGATCCGGCGAGTGCGCTTGTTCAACACCATATTACCAAGCTTCAGATCTCGATGAACAATGTTTTTCTGTCAAAAGAAAAGCAGGATGAATTCAATATTATTCCAGTATTAAATTTCCTTTTCATCAAGTAAATTGAAACTTGCATTTAAAATACTGAACTGCCTGTGATTCTAGTAATCACTGGCAAAGTTAGCTTCTACAGAATAATAATGGGTGCGTTTGATTAGCTTCCCCGGGTCGACCCCGGTGTGTGGCGATTTCTTTTTCCAGGACGAACGTGTGCAGATAATTACCCATGTTCGTCCAGGAAAAAAAAAAAACGCCACACATCGGGGTCGACCCAGGGAAGCTAAACGAATGCACCCAATACCGTATTCCTATTTATATTTAACACATTTATCCAGCAATAAGGTGCTCAAGGCACTTGAACAGAGAGATACTTTTAAGACATGTTTTGAAGTTTTTGTGACTTATAAAATCAATGTAGCACCTTAAAGTGTTTACAAGGTCCTGCTGCGCATTTGGCAGCCACTGCCAGAAACACCGGGGCGAACCCCTTCTCTGAACTGAACAACAAGAGTAGGCCCTACTGCATGTACTGAGTTCTTATTAGTGCATTGCATGGGACCAACGGCTTTACGCCCTACCCGAAAGACGAGGCAACATTGTTTTTTTTAAAGTGTTTTGCTTAAAGCCATTGGACACTTTCGGGAAAACAGTATTGACCAAGGCCCACACTTTGTGTATCACAACTTCTATATAAAATAACAAACCTGTGAAAATTTAGGCTCAGATGGCCATCGACATGGGGAGAAAATAACGGGAAAACCCACCCTTGTTTCCGCACATTTCGCCGTGTCATGACATGTGTTTAAAATAAATCTGTAATTCTCGATATCGAGAGTTGATATTGTTTTAATGTTTTCTCAAAAAATAAAGCATTTCATGGAATAATATTTCAAGAGAAGTCTTTCACCATTACCTTCTGTAAACCAAGTTATTTGTAAATCTGTGAACTTACATTTTTTTTTGAATAGCACAGATACTTTTAAAAAATCATTGCAGATTCGAATTGCAGTTGGCATGGTTAGGACAAACAAGTTCTTGTAGTGTTGTGTTCCAATGTTCTGTTGCAAAACGATACCCCCCCCCCCCCGACTAAATTTCCGCGCTAGCTCTTTAACCAAATAGTGAAGTGAGGCGTACAATGTACAAGCATCATAATTTCCTTGCTAACATATGAAGTATACATTTATGATGTGCCAATTTGCTGCTTCCGTAAGCGGAGATTTGTCGCTTACAGTGAGCAGAGCAATAGTGGATCAGGGTCACTTGTTATACTTAAAAAGCAACAAAAAGTAACTAAGTTAAAAAAATAAAATACAAATTGTTTTTAAAGGCAGTGGACACTATTGGTAATTACTCAAAATAAATATCATCATAAAACCTTTCTTGATTACCAGTAATGGGGAGAGGTTGATAGTATAAAACATTGTGAGAAACAGCTCCCTCTGAAGTGACAGTGTTTTCGAGAAAGAAGTAATTTTCCGCAAATTTTATTTCGAGACCTCAAGTTTAGAATTTGAGGTCTCGAAATCAAGCATCAGAAAGCACACAACTTCGTATGACGAGGGTGTTTTTTCTTTCATTATGATCTCGCAACTTCGACGACCGATTGAGCTAAAGTTTTCACAGGTTTGTTATTTTATGCATTTTTTGAGGTACACTAACTGTGAAGACTAGTCTTTGACAATTACCAATAGTGTCCAGTGTCTTTAAGGATAAGGTTACCAGCCAGAAAACAATTCTATATGTACATGTAGGCCTACCATCTGTGAGTGGTATCCTTCCCCCTTCATTTATTTACTAAGCAGAAACTGAGGCCCTGCAGGTCCCTAGTAAATGTGAGTAACCGAAGAATCACCCATTGCATTTTGCTGATAATTTTGACGCTGACAGTATCAGCGTTGGAACTAAATCAGTCACGACGAAACAGGTCAATTTGTCTATTATCGGATCAGCATTCACTATCTTTAAAACCCTGCGATATGGAGATAGTAACAGCTGTGCTCATGAGTCATGCGTGTGTACCGTGTACGCCAGGCTGACTTTGATAATAACAAGTCTATATTGGGTGCTAATACAGCCCTAAGTGATCATGTCTGGACCAATTAGATTGCTCAACTGTCCAGGCTACTCAGTCTGAATATTATTCCTTCAGGTTTTGTACATGTAGTTCAAGAGTACGGTAAGTTTATTGAACCAGATTCAAAACCTTTTATCACAGGGTACGTATGTATCGAGTCCAAAAAAACGTTCTGAGTATGATGCACCATGCAAATACCTGCCCTACAATAATAATACTAATAATATTTGAGTTTATATAGCGCTTTTTCACTCCCGAACGGGTGTCTCAAAGCACTTCAAATTATTACCCCTGAACACTGGGCCTTAATTCACTCCTTAAACCATCTCAGCTCCCTGG
Organism: Asterias amurensis; assembly: GCF_032118995.1. Taxonomy (NCBI): domain Eukaryota; kingdom Metazoa; phylum Echinodermata; class Asteroidea; order Forcipulatida; family Asteriidae; genus Asterias; species Asterias amurensis. The sequence continues at coordinate 4,985,776 of NC_092661.1, forward strand.
GGAGTATACATGTACAGCCTCGTGCAACAAATGCGCTACTCGGCTAAATCAATCACAAGAACCATCTCTGCCCTCACAGGTCCCCATTTACCCCTGGGTGGAGAGAAGCAATAGTAGTTAAGTGTCTTGCTCAGGGACACAAGTGTCACGACCGGGATTCGAACCCACATTCTGTTGAACAAAATCAGCAGAGCTTGAATTCGGTGCTCTTAACAGCTCGGCCACGACACCCCATGGCGCCTATGCGCGTGTGGGTGTACTGTACTATGCGTGTGCCGTAGATCACATCAGGAGCGCTGTGTGTTTCATTGATGTACGCGTTTAGACCTGCATACATGTACCATCTGCCCTACAAGACGGGAGTTTCATAGCAGCAAAGGGGTTATTCGATATAGTTTATTGAAGGCTTTTGGTGTGGCAGAAGTTTCTGTCCTCCCAAACGGCGACTCTGTCCAGGGCCCAATTTTATAGAGCTGCTAAGCAGACAAATTTGCTTAGCATGAAATTTCTTCTTTGATAAAAACAGGATTACCAACCGAATTTCTATTTGTTGTATAATGCTTGTTACTCGTATTCACCTGTTGTTTGCTTATATCCTGAAAATCACGTGGAAATTCGGTTGGTAATCTTGTTTTCATCAAGGAAGAAATTTCATGCTAAGCAAACTTTTGTGCTTAGCAGCACTGTGAAATTGGGCCCAGGCCTTGAATTACACGGAGACCAGGGAGGCCACAGCCTCTGTTGCCCTTGTCTTGGCCTTGGTGCCCCTTCAAAACTTCCCAATGGTAGTGCCCTTTTCAAAATGAAAATGGCCTTGCCCTCTCAAAGATGAAATTCCAGGCCTGTGTGTATTTGATAGCGCCCTCTTTTGAATCTTCCTCCTGCAGCCCATGTTAGTTTCCCATTTAGGGGGACATAATCTTCGGGGGACAGATGTCCCTAGGATACCGGCTTGTAACAGCTGTGGCTATAGCCAGATTGCTTCAAATCTGTCAGAGTGTCCATGGATAATTTTCAGATTTCACGAAGCCGAGTCATTTTGTGAGTTCCAAGTTAGTCCCGAGTATGCGTAAATTACATTTCCAAGATTTACCTGGTAAGTCTACTGCCAACTAGTGTCTGCCAAAGTCTCCCAACTGCATGGTGCATGCAAAAAATGAACGCTTGATTCAATCTTTCCTAAGGCCGTGTTTGAGTTGGTGGCTACAACTTCGGCAAAGGCTGTATCGCTGCAACCATACATACAATTGTAGGACATCCTTAGCAACAGCATTATGTGACAATTAGCAACAGCCGTAGCTAGCCAAATCCGCCAAATCGTGAAGAGGGCAATTGTTCCGTAAATGAGGTCCAGCTTATAATAATAAGAAGAAGAAAAAATTCTTATACTGCGCATTTCACACTAACTGTCTCAATGCACTTTACATTAGTCCCCTGGTCATTGGGCCAATAACATCCCTGTAATCTTTGTCAGCTCCTTGGGGAGTATATAGCCTGGGCTACCGTTTATAGTGCTCCAATTAGGATTTTTCATACACAATATCAACCTCTACCCTCGCAGGTACCCATTTATACCCCTGAGTGAAGAGAAGCAATTACAGTAAAGTATCTTGCTCAAGGACACACGACCGGGATTCTAACCCACACTCCAGTGACTTCACCACCAGAAACTTGCCATAATAATCAGTAATCGATGCCTGAGATAAGGTTGGTTTTTAGAAAACCAAAGGGTATGTTCAGAGAGCGTACTAAGTTAGACCCAAACCGGTTTAACTTTCGAGGTGGTTGTATAAAGTTGTTTCCCTTGCGTTCAGACAGCACTGAGTTTAAACCGATACGGTTTATCTTTGGTTTTAAGAGGTCAAAGCAAACGCGACTCCGATACTTTAACATCCGGTTTATTGTCCTGTTCATTGGTCACCGTGTGTTTACATGTACGTAATGATTACGGAGGTCGATGGGTCGTCTGTTGTGAGTTACATGTACACCGAATCAGGATGTGGTCTTTTCTATTCTGTCCACACACAGTGTTAAAAGATACACCAGAAGTGGTCTAAAGATAAACTCTCTTGCTGGACGGTCTATTTTTTGTGGGTTGAACCTGATTCGATAAATCGTTAAACCATGAGTTAACTCGACTTTAGTACTGTGTCTGAACAACCTAAAAGAGAGATGCATACAGCCTGAGCTAAGTGACATAAATGTATTGTAGGATGTGATAGTGATACCCAGTGGGAAATTATGATGAATGGCACTGCAGTTGAATAATTACACAGCAAATAACCAAATAGTGCACGTTGAGCAAGTTCGACAATCAGGGTACAATTGTCTACTAGTGGTTAGTTTGTACTTACGAAGCGCATGCGCGCTGAAACAAAAGTGCAAACGACTCTACCATGAACCATAGCTCTGTGCTGTGAACACAGAAAAAGTCCATACTCACTTCTTTTCAGCTATTTTAAGAATAACTGGTCCTCTCTGCCTGCAGCACACTGTGATATGACAAATTGCTATTGGTAACCAACGATGCGACCAACCTCGACCAGCCTCGAGTGGATGGTCGCGAATAGTCGACTAGACTGGTCCAACTATAGTTGACTAGCGTTGACTAGCGCGGGTTCGATCAGAGTTAGTCGAACTATGGTTAACTATGGTCATTGATCGAACTTGCTATTGACTGGTCCAACTATCGTTGACTAACGCAAGTTCGATCAGAGTTGGTCGAACTATGGTTAACTACATGTATGGTCGTTGATCGAACTTGCTCTTGATGAAGTATTTTCATGTTGAACGACTCAAATTACGTCAAATGAAAGAGCTGCATCACGCTCTTTATTTTAAAAACTTTATGCCAGGAATACAAGATATATCGAAACTTAAATACTTCTTAATTATTTCATTTACATAATTAAAAGTTGAAACTCTTGAAGCTTTGAAAATTAATTAAAAATGTGGCATTGACATTTAATAAGAAATCAATAAACAAATAATATATACATATAATTGCACAAACATACATTTTAATCAGCTGTTGAACTTGAAGCATAAAATAAAAAAGAAGCTTTTTTAAAGTGTTTGTGTACACAATGTGTCAGTTTGTGGGAAATGGTTGTGTTATTTGTTTGGTGTAACACATTTTGTTTACGTTGTGCGATCAAAGGACAACAACGTAAGTTTAAAAAAATAGTTTTTTTGGCTTCATCAGAATTTATATTCCAGCAGCAAAACATTTGGCAGTCCGACTTTAAAGGACCGTTACAGAATTGGTAAGAAACAAAAATCGGGAAGATCACAGATTTACATAAAACTTACATGGTTTAATGATAGAAAACATCCCTCGAAATATTTCTGTCTGAAATTTCATATTTGATGAGAAATAAATAATCTAATATGTGTTTGGAGTTTATTGCTCAGGGAGCGTTTTATTCATTTTTGATTAGGCATCGATGCAATGCAAAATTTGTAATTGGTTTTCAACGTCTCTGATGACCCAGATCGCTGATCGATCTCAAACTTCTACAGGTTTGTCAGTTTATGTAAATGGTGGATTAAATGTTTACACTGCCAGCAACTTTTTTGCTAGCAAAACCAATTCTGTAATTAGTCCTCCAAGTTGGGACAATACTATTTATGACTGGTTAGAATTTAAGGTTGAACAACAAAAATGAGTTTACCATGAACACAAATACCACAGCAGCAATCAATGTACAACACGATAACCAGTGAAAATTGCCCAGGTCCGTTTTTATCACTAAAAAGCGAAAAATAACTTATTTTGACCACGGCAAGCAGGAGTTTAATTCATTGTTTTTCATGAGTCATGGAAACCAGAGCGTAATTGGCACATTTCCAACGCCTACCCCTACGAGTCTCTAGGCTCAGCAGTTTTTCCCATTACTGCACTATTTATTGGTGAAAACAACTCCAAGATTGTTTGCAGAGTATTTCTTGAAATGAATGACTTCCTTGGAGAGTCTGAGGTGGGCTTGTTTAGGGGGGACTTGTTATGTCTAGATAGGGTAGCATTATGTTGGATAGCCACTGGGGGTGGTTGCCATGGAGGGGGGGAGTGGGCGTAGAGGAGGGGGGCTAAAGATGTTGTTATTGAGACCCTGGGAGGGCGGAATTTAGACTGAGACCAAGATCTGAAGGTCGGACACAAAGTCAGAGAGTGACACCAAAGGATTGGAGGAAAGACAAGTCCAGGTCTAAGACCACTACCAAGGTCTTCTTGTGAGATTTAACAAGGCTCCAAATTTACACTAGACCACTGGCACTGAGGAAATTGATTTGAGCATCAGACCAGGGAACTCACAACCTGACTCCATAGAGGTAGAATTAAAGATAACATTTATGTTCAAAATGTTGACTTTTTGAGTATGACAAAGTAATATCTAAGATGTTGTTTTTAATTGCAGTATTTAAATTAATGCACACACAACACACTAGTTGAAAGGGTGAAGACAACTCCAAGATTGTTTGCAGAGTATTTCTTGAAATGAATGACTTCCTTGGAGAGTCTGAGGTGGGCTTGTTTAGGAGGGGACTTGTTATGTCTAGATAGGGTAGCATTATGTTGGATAGCCACTGGGGGTGGTTGCCATGGAGGGGGGGAGTGGGCGTAGAGGAGGGGGGCTAAAGATGTTGTTATTGAGACCCTGGGAGGGCGGAATTTAGACTGAGACCAAGATCTGAAGGTCGGACACAAAGTCAGAGAGTGACACCAAAGGATTGGAGGAAAGACAAGTCCAGGTCTAAGACCACTACCAAGGTCTTCTTGTGAGATTTAACAAGGCGCCAAATTTACACTAGACCACTGGCACTGAGGAAATTGATTTGAGCATCAGACCAGGGAACTCACAACCTGACTCCATAGAGGTAGAATTAAAGATAACATTTATGTTCAAAATGTTGACTTTTTGAGTATGACAAAGTAATATCTAAGATGTTGTTTTTAACTGCAGTATTTAAATTAATGCACACACTGCACAACACACTAGTTGAAAGGGTGAAGACAACTCCAATATTGTTTGCAGAGTATTTCTTGAAATGAATGACTTCCTTGGGGTGTCTGAGGTGGGCCTGTTTAGGGGGGACTTGTTATGTCTAGATGGGGTAGCATTATGTTGGATAGCCACTGGGGGTGGTTGCCATGGGGGGTAGTGGGCGTAGAGGAGGGGGCGCTAAAGATGTTGTTATTGAGACCCTGGGAGGCCAGAATTGAGACTGAGACCAAGATCTGAAGGTCTGACACAAAGTCAGAGAGTGGCAATGAAAAGCAAAGGTTTGGAGTCAAGACTGAGACCTACAAGTCAAGGTCCAAGACCACCACCAAGGTCTAAATATGAGATAATTATCTAGGCTCCAAATTTACACTGGACCACATGCCCAAGGCCAATGATTTTTAGCATCAGGTCAGTGAACTCACGACTGAGTGTCTGATGTTCAAATGTCTGACCAAATAGTCTAACAAAATAGTCTAAGTTGGGAGATTTTAGATTTTGGTTGCAACTTTTCATCTACAAGTACATAAAGTACATGTACATGTACTGGCACCTGTATTTAGAATTTGTACCCTGGTATCAGCTGCTCCACTGTTTTAGGTCTTAAGTGCATTTTACTGTTATTCTGTGAAGCGCTTTGTGCAGTAGAAAGGTGCAAGTACCTAAAAACAGTTTTATTCATATTAAGCTATAATGTTTAAAATTGCAAAAATTAGTGCACATTCAACAATCCGGTTGGAAAGTGTGATCGCTTTTCAGACACTCATTAATGATTGATGTCAGGCCTGGAATTACTCACAGACCACAGAGGCCGTGACCTCTGTTGCCCCCTGGTCTTGGCCTTGGTGCCCCTTCAAAAGTTTCCCATAGACCTTAAGATTTTCCAATGGAAGTGCCCTTTGCAAAATGAAAATGGCCTTGCCCTTTCAATGATGAAATTCCAGGCCTGTGATGTAATTCAAACTCTGTGATCTACGTACATGTTTGGAAAAAAAACTCGCTACATGTAATCTCTGTTTCAGTCTGTTGAGTTGGTCAATTCATTTGTCTGACCTGACGTACACTGTTACCACAGACTGTCACAAATCACTTATCAAATGTACCTTCCAGGCTGGCAACATCATTAACTGCATGAGTTTATACTGTGTACAAAGTTCTGCTGGTTTTGTACATGGACGGCTTACTGTGTACTGTGGATTGAAAGCCCTGTTCGCACTGTACTTTTTGGGATAAGCTCACCGAGCAAAAAAGGTAATATAAGTCAAATGACAGCCCAGGAAGTTTCACTCCTGGAAAACTTGTACCTGGCCTGATGGGTACATGTTCTTTAATCAGCCCACTTCCATGACTTCTGCCTGGTTATATTGACCTGGGCCCAATTTCATGGCTCTGCTTACCGCGGAATTCTGCGCTTATGATTCCCCGCTTATGTGTACGCGCAGAATTTCTGCACTAGCCTTGCAAGCGTAGAATCCCTAGTAACGAACGCAGAGTATGCACACGGAGAAGCCAAAATTCGCCGCTAACCCGTGAAATACGCTTGCCGTAAGCACCGAATTCCCTGCTTCTGTAAGCGCCGATTCTGTGCTTACGGTAAGCAAAGCCATGAAATTGGGGCCAGGTCAGTTAAAAACCCAGAGCGAAGAACGCAATCTTTGTCTTCAACAGTCTCTCGAGGATTTCTGTAACAAGAGCCAGTTGTGCGATGTGCGCAAATATTGGTTAAAGGCAGTAGACACTATTGGTAAGTACTCAAAATATTTGTTAGCATAAAAACTAACTTGGTATTAAGCAATGGAGAGCTGTTGATAGTATAAAACATTGTGAGAAACAACGTAGTTTTTGCGACAGAGGTAATTTCTCACTAAAATATTTGAATTAAATTCAAGACCTCAGCTGAGGTCTTGAATTCAAGCATCTGAAAGGACACAACTTTGTGTGACAAGGATGTCTTTTTTTCCATTATTCTCTTGCAACTCCGACGACCAATTGAGCTCAAATTTTCACATGTTTGTTATTTTTAATGCGTACATCTTGAGATCCACCAAGTGAGAAGCTGGTCTTTGACAACTACCAAGGACTAATCTTAGGTTTAAGAACGAGTTAAATTCCCTATCCAAAAACGTTAGAACACATTGAACCCATTCTTATTTAAGATGGGTTGCCTGTTCTAAGTCGAGATAAGATTAATCCTAGTAGCGTTTCGTGAAATAGGCCGCAGTGCCTTTAAGTGGCAGTGAATGTATGATGGTGCAATATTGTAACTCAATAAAGAGATGAATGTGTTTTGAGATGATATAGATCCGACCGAAACCACAGCACATAAAAACAAGGTGGCACTAGGTTTGATTGAGTGACTGGCTGATTGATTATTGCCCTCTCTATCAGGAAACCAGCATTGACAGAGTGAGGTAAAAACACTGCTATATTACACACAAACATGTGCTTCACTGGTTTCCCCACTTGTTATTCTATTCATGGATATCAAACATTGACTTCACCTAGTCATTGTTGTTTGCCTGTTACCCTTTCTTTACACAGGCGTTGATATTCAATCTTGAAGGGGCACTGCAATTTGCCCCGTTGTAAGGGGTACTTCTAGGGGAAAAAGTGTTTTTGTGCGCATTATTTTATTTATTTATTTATTTTTTTTTTGGGGGGGGAGGTGTCGGGTAATTTGACCGAAAGTTAGTTTAAAATTTGTATAGATAATGTCATGAATGTACAAAAATTGTATTTAGCTCATTCATTTTAAAGCCATTGGACCCTTTCGGTACAGAAAAAAAAAATAAAAGTTCACAGATTTACAAATAACTTACAGGGTTTACAGAAGGTAGTGGTGAAAGACTTCTCTTGAAATATTATTCCATGAAATGCTTTACTTTTTGAGCAAACAGTAAACCAATATCAATTCTCGATAGCGAGAATTCCGGATTTATTTTAAACACATGTCATGATACGGCGAAACGCGCGGATACAAGGGTGGGTTTTCCCGTTATTTTCTCCCGACTCCGATGACCGATTGAGCCTAAATTTTCACAGGATTGTTATTTTATATATAAGTTGTGATACACAAAGTGTGGGCCTTGGACAATACTGTTTACCGAAAGGGTCCAATGGCTTTAAAGCATGTTTAAGGTATTGCATACAAACAAAATGCCAACGATAAATGATGCATATTTTTTGCTTTAACCCTTGGTGCACAGTAATTTTATTATATAAAAAAAACACGTTCATCCATGTTTTTCCTGAATTCTTTTCAAAGCACCCCCTATTGAAGATACATCAACGAAAGCTCAACAATCGCTCTGAACAACTGAATGGGGGTGGTATATATGGGTGTTGTAGTTTTAAGTTATGAACATTATTTTATCAAAGTCCAATTTGAACAAGTTTTGGTGGTCTCTAGCGACCAACTTGTGCACCAAAGAGCTTTAAGACACTGGACACTATTAGTAATTGTCAAAGACCAGTCTTCTCACTTGGTGTATCTCAACATATGCATAAAATAACAAACCTGTCACTGCCTGTGAAAATTTGAGCTCAATAGGTCGTTGAAGTTGCGAGATAGATGTGAAAGAAAAAACACCCTTGTCACACGAAGTTGTGTGCTCTCATATGCTTGATTTCGAGACCTCAAATTCTAATTCTGAGATCTCGAAATCAAATTCGTGGAAAATTACTTCTTTATCGAAAACTACATCACTTTAGAGGGAGCCGTTTCTCACAATGTTTTATACTACATCAGTGTATTAACCTCTCCCCATTACTCGTTACCAAGTAAGGTTTTATGCTAATGAGCATTTTGAGTAATTAAAAACAGTGTCCAGTGCCTTTAAAGGCAGTGGACACTATTGGTAATTGTCAAAGACTAGTCTTCACAGTTGGTGTATCTCAACAAATGCATAAAATAACAAACCTGTGAAAATTTGAGATGATAATGAAAGAAAAAATACCCTTGCCACACAAAGTTGTTTGCGTTTAAATTTGATTTCGAGACCTCAAATCTAAACATGAGGTCTCGAAATCAAATTTGTGGAAAATTACTTCTGTCTCGAAAACTATGGCACTTCAGAGGGAGCCATTTCTCACAATGTTTTATACCATCAACCTCTCCCCATTACTCGTTACCAAGTAAGGTTTTATGCTTATAAGTGTTTTGAGTAATACAAATAGTGCCTTTAAAGCAGCTCTACATGTATATGAAATCAAGAGCTGGACATTGCACTCTTGCATCTTGAACTCAGTGACCCTCCGGCCGGTCTCAGACAGCTATTTGGTTTATATGACACAACAACTCTATTCATAGTTGTCTAATTCAGCATGTAATGTTTGGTCTCATTGGATAATGCATCCCATACTCGGCCACAAGTTGGGGCTTTCCTGTTTTTCCATTGCAGGTCTTGACAAGGTAGTTTAGCGCGGGTAATCGATGGAGGAACCGAGTAATCTTAAGAGAATGATGTCATCATATGAGTGAAGTGTGTTCAATATCTGATGGGGAAGGCAGGTTTCAGATTTTGAGTCTAGAAATTGGGGAAGATAGGGGGGGGGGGTTGGCAGAATGTTATAGGCTTTACACAAAAGAAACCTGATCTGTGAGCGCAAAGCGTGAAATATTGTAAGCGTGAGATATTGTAAGCGTGAAACCTGACATTATCTTTAGTTTTAAAAACCCCTACTCTGCAGTGTGGGCATTCCATATAGTTTTATCTTCATGTTTTTAGGTGTTCGGGCAACAGCCCGAACAACTCTTTGATTTTGTTCATTTTTAGGTGTTCGGGCAACAGCCCGAACAACTCTTTGATTTTGTTCGTTTTTTTTGGGGGGGGGGGGGTTTTGGTTTTTCTTATTCTTCTCGCTGTCGATTGTCCACAAGAAAAATCATAGATGCGAAGCTTGCATTAAGTTGAAACTTTGCACACAGGTAGACAATAACCAGTAGATGATACAAAAGTTGTTACGTCACGATGACGTCATCAGTTGACGAGATACACTCATTCAAAGTTTATTATTTCAAAAAATCATAACTTTAGATATGAGGGATTTTTACAATCAATACATCATCGGAAAGGGCATTAAAAACTCCGTAAACGCCTCACAGACATGACCCCTTTTGATTCTTTTTCGGCTCAAAAGAGAGGTTGAAAATTCTAAAATTCATGTATAAAGAACTACAAAATTCCCCCATTGATTGCGCGTAAAGATTTTACAATTACATGTACATGTACTTTGTCACCATGTGTAAGCATGCGGTGCATTGTTCACCACGTGTAAGTATGCGGTGCATTGAGGAGCATAGTCACGCTGTGCACCACGTGTTGATCGTTTTAGTCTGCGTTCGAGGCGTTCTCAACATAATGTCAGTTTTCTTCAAAAGTAATTCATTGGTTTCCTCTACGACCATACTGCGTTAATAACACCGGTTCTCGTCCGGTCACTGAGGTTAAGCAAAATCGGGTCCAGTCAGTATTTCGATGGGAGACCACGTGGCGACCAAAATTTGTACTGTTTATTTTGGTATTTCATTTTTTTTTTCTCCTATAAATAGCCTCGTTTTTAGTCTGTTTTCAAGGCGTTTTCAACAAACATTTCCCTTCCGGTTAGTTAGTCTCTTCTCCAGTCGTCATTATGCATTAAGCTCCTATATCCTCAACCACAAAAGCTGTTTTGACAATCTATACATCATATGAAAGGGCTTTACGTATGTAGTCTGTTTTCAAGGTGTTTTCAACAAACACTTCCCTTCCGGTTAGTTAGTCTCTTCTCCAGTCGTCATTATGCATAGTTCCTATGTCCTAAACCACAAAAGCTATTTTGACAATCTGTACACGATATGAAAGGGCTCTACGTACGTAGTCTGTTTTCAAGGCTTTTCAACAAACATTTCCCTTCCGGTTAGTTAGTCTCTTCTCCAGTCGTCATTATTCATCAGTTCACATTTCCTCAACCACAAAAGCAATTTTGACAATCTATACATCATATGAAATGGCTTTACGTACGTAGTCTGTTTTCAAGGCGTTTTCAACAAACATTTCCCTTCCGGTTAGTTAGTCTCTTCTCCAGTCATCATTATTCATCAGTTCACATTTCCTCGACCACAAAAGCTATTTTGACAACCTATACATCATATGAAAGGGCCTCACGTACTTCCCAAAAATGGGTATGTTGGTGACCTTCTTTTGACCTTTTGACCTTTTTAAACCGGAAGTGCCTGTAAAATGCTTTGAAAAGGCATTATTTAAAGGCTTTTAGGTTGAAATGTACACTTTTTGATGCTTTACCATAAAATTATTTCACATCGAAAAAACTGTTTGGTTTTGATTTCTTTGCAATTTGACGAGCTATCAACAACACTTTTTTCATTATTTCAAACACTGACCCAACAATAGCCGAACACCTAGTGTTTGTTTCTACAAACACTATATCTAATCATGAATTTGATTTTGTATTTTTTGATTTATTTTTGTAGAGGGAGTGGGGGGGGGGGGGGGGGGTGAGGCGGTAAACAAAAAACAGAAAATTACGGTAACAAAACAGAGAAATACCATTACTGACTTGGACAACCAAGGGAGCCATAAACTATATGGAGGTATCAAATTTGAGGGATTTAAGAATTCTTAAAAAATAGCTTGTGAACTGGGGTTCACCCTTCTTCTACACCCAGAACCTCTCAGATGATACAATTCAGAAGGCTGACGCTGGGCAAAACCAGAATTACAAACAAAGTTTGGACAAAATGGGTTATTACTTTCTCCCTTTGGTCATTGGTAACGGCTTTACTTCTTTCGAAAAAGGCCCAAGATTTGTGAAAATGGAGAGCCATTCAGTATACATGTACAGGTACATGTAGGTAAAGGAATAAACCTTCACCTCAGCATCAATATGGGTTTTTGTTGTCCTACTGGACCTGAAAGAGCATGTAATTTCATATGATTGATATTCATGGAAAAAGTAAGGTAAATTGTGTACGAATAGGCATGAATATTTGCAACAAAGCAGGGACAAGGGCTGACCAATGGTGCAGGCTCTTAATAGACTAATCAGGCCATCATGATAATTTAAGCTGTGGAATATTTCGAGGCCTGCCTTTGTGGGAGATTGATATGAGATTAAGCTTGGGCGATATCGATTTATTTTATTCGCGATATTCGATATAATCGGGATTAATTAAATTTGACACCATCAGTCTTCAAACTCCAAGTGAAAGTTGTAGAAGAGACAGTCAAAGCATAAGAGAGGTGTTCTAATGACCTATTCTTCTGGTTTTACTCCAAACCTATGGGGTGCAAGGTGTCTCAGCTAGGAAATACATCAAGGTTTTGCAATATTTAATCGATATCGCGATATATCGCGATATATTGCGATATATCGATATTTCGATTAATACCAAATCGAACCGATATCGAAATCGTTTCCAAATTAATATCGCAATATTCGATAATATCATGATATCGCCCAAGCTTATGTGAGATCACCTAAACTAATTCCAACCAACCCACAACTTACAGTACGCACATGAAGTACACATGTATGCATACGTCCCTCTTACGCACACGAAAGTTGGAACTTTGTAGAGGGCACCACCGAAAGCACAGGGCATCGCAGCATTTGCTGTGGCTGCCGTTGGTTAATTAAAGGCCTGCCAAGTTCCCTCGATGGGAAAACAAATTCCAACCAAACCACAACATACGCACATAAAGAATGCACTCGCCCGTCTTATGTATAAAAGTCAACTAATGCAAGCTGACGAGTTACTCATATGTGACTTTGCTTAAACCGGTGTATTGCAGTGGGCTAATCTAGATGCTTACTCTATTAGACTGTAGCTTAAGATAATGCCTATCTATTATTAACCTGTATAAGCCACTAGGCTTATACGAGTTGATGACAATCACCTGATCAACCCACAAGCGAGTAACATGAATTAGGTTGGAGTTAGGCCCAGCACTGTACCAAGCATCGGACTCAAGCTCTAGAGTTTCTCATCAGCAGAGTGTGGGTTTGAAAATCAAGAAACAATACAACAGTAAGCATCAAAAGGACAAATCTGTGATAATTTTGACTCAATTGGTCATCGGTTGTGAAAGAGAACAATCAAAGAAAAAAAAACACCCTTGTTGCACAAATTTGTGTACTTTCAGATGCCTAAAATATGAAAAGGCTTCAGGTCTGAAGTCTTTTAATATTTGAGTAAGGGAGCCATTTCTCTCCACGTTTTATACTATCAACAGCTTTGCTTGTTACCAAGTAAGTTTTTATGCTTAAATAAAAGAAACCAACATGTAGACAGTACAAAGCATAAAGCTGAACAACAACTAAAGCAACGAGGCAAAATCACCCCTGCACCAGCCACACAACCTTCCAGGAGAAGTGGACGATTGTTGCATCAACTGGCAGTAGCCTATGGCGTTTGAGAGGACGTTTAAGGTTCGGTTCTTTTCAGAACCACCACTACACTACTCAAAAGAGATCAAATGGTGTTACCGAAAATCTAACTAGTTATTCTTCCACCATGCAAGTTTCAAAATAAAAAAAATAACAATTTATACTAATTTTTTTCACCAAATGAATAAATTGCAATGTTAGTGTGAGGAGCCGGTCTTCAGGGGCCAATTTCATAGAGCTGCTTTAAAAGCAAAAAATTTGCTTAAGCACGAAAAAAGCTCGCTTATTTTACACATGTTACTGGCCAAAATTTCATGACATATACATTGCTTGTGACTGGTATTTAACTATTGTTCACTTAGCATAATAATTGAGTGGAGTCTTGGCCGGTAATCTGATTTTACTACGAAAGTTTTTTTTTGCTTTTAAAGCAAAATTTTGTGCTTAAGCAGCTCTATGAAACTGGGCCCTGAACTTGATCTGGGGTAGACAACGCCTTCAGCTCAGTCCATTGAGAGCCGCCAGCAAGGGCCCTACATGTATTTCATAGAACTGCTTAATGGCTGCATTTGTGCTTACTGTACTATTACCACTTCATAGCACGTATGCTATCCTTGCGGTGCTCGAAAAAACAATGACATCAAGATATACGCTTTCACCTTTAAAAGTTTGTCTGCTTCAGCAAGCACAAAATTTTGCTTTCCGTTAAGCAGCAATGTGAAAATGGGCCCAGGCAAATACCACACAGTAAAGACAGACTCTTCACACCATTGCCAAATTATTATCCTACTTACTTTGTGCAAGCTGTCCACGATGCGCACCACATCTGAAAACATAATGATAGCCTCTTTCTCTGTTAGCTTCTTCTCTCGTATGACGTAGTGTTGAAGATTGATCAAATCCGACGTCTTGCTACTAAACTCATGGGCAGCTAGGCAGTCTAGCACCAAACAGAGTCGCTTCTTATAACGGCCCGTTGGGGCTGTCTGGCGCCCTCTGCTGTTACGATGGTGGTCTTGTTTCAGTTCATAAGCTCGGTCCTATTAAAAGATGAATTTGACAAAATTTTAGAGGCAATCAAAAACTGTCCTTCGGTACTTCCGACAATTTAATCTTTCCAGTGCTGCCCACTTTTGGTTGGGTGGTATCCTTGACACGACCACAGTCCTGGAACTACACGTAGACCATGGCCTTCATTGCCCCTGGTCTTGGCCTTGGTGCCCTTTCAAAAAATTTGCATTGACTTTAAGATTTTACAATGGAAAAAGCCCTAGTTGCAAAATGTAAATGGTCTTGCCCTTTCAAAGACGAAATTCCAGGCCTTTGACCAGGACATAGGGATGGAGGAGAGGCAGCACCTAGGAAATGCATTTGCTTCATGTTAGTTTGCTTGCCTACAGAACCTACTCCTTACATACATGCATCTCAGAGAAACGCAAGTCACAACTTGTTTTTGAAATGAAGATCTTTTCCTTAAAACCTCATAATATTCATTTAATGGCCAACTAATCCAAACCAATTGGGCCTTGATATTTACACTCGATCACATGCCTGAGGCACCTGTCTGGCGGTCTTAAGTTAAATGTTAAGTAATCTTTTAGTCTGATAAAAATGAAGCACTGAAAAATACTAACATCCATGAGATCAATCTTCTCTCATATTGATTATTTAAAGGGTCTATGTACTTTTTGTGGGACCAAAAACACAATGTCTACAGATTTACACTAAACTTACACAGTTGGAAGATAATGATTGTAGAAAGCTTCCCTGAAAATATTAGTTGCTGAGGTGCTGTAGTTTTTGAGAAATGAGTAAAACAATGTCATGGAAATAATTTTCGTCTCAGTGATCATGAGACGAAAATTATTTTAGCATGTAAAAACATATTTTCATGACATTGTTTTACTCATTTCTCAAAAACTACAGCACCTCAGCAAATAATATTTTAAGGTACGCTTTCTACTATCATTATCTTCAAATGGTGTAAGTTTAATGTAAATCTGTGGACATTGTGTTTTGTGTGACAAAAAGTACCAAAATCCTTTAACTGAGAACACACTCCAAATGTTCAAATGTAGGGCCTATTACACTACCTGTCACTGCCCCGAGCTGTGCCCTAGTATGCCTAGGGATAGGGACTAATGTCGGGGTTGTTCAAGGAAAGTGACAACTTACTTGAAAGAGTCCATGGTGGTGCACTACCCCTTCCTGGTTGTGTAGCAATGAGAGCAGTGAATACTCAGTATGCAAAAGCATCTTCCCTTGTCTCTCGTCATTGCTCTCTTTCCCTTGCTCGGACAGTGTGAGTATCTACAAGATGGACAATCATGAATGATAACAACTTACTTCAATATTATAAATAATGAGACGCTCTCTTGGGGGAAAGCACTCGTTTCAGTCGCAACAGTGAAGATATCGAATGGTCTTCCACATTACGTCCGGGCAGCTGTCACAACTGAAACATTCAAATCAGCACTCAAAACACATCTGATCAATATCCAAAACTAATCATCGACTTTGACATTATTTTGAAATGGACTCGGAATTTGACAACAGAGCACAGTACACAATAACTTTAACTATTTTATTAGATATCACGAGCAGTGCACTTGGATTGGAGCTCAGCTGATGACTAGAGTGCAGTTTTTTTTTAGCAAGCTCCATGAGCACCTGCATTGGCGGATACCGGCGCTACATAAGACTTTGATTATTATTAATAGTGTTGTATCCTGCATTTCGGTTGTAACAGAATAGCTCGTTATTATAGAGCACATTTCAGTTCTGGGTAAGTGCTTTACAAACAGTAAAGCAAAACAGTAAACTCACGAGTTCACCATATTCGCTTTGTATTCACATTCAATATGAAGATTGAACCAAGGATCAATTTCACAAAGCACTAAGGCTCATGTTAAGCAGAGTTGTCAGTATCACCATAGTGATTTGTATTGTGACATTACACTTTGCTAAGCAGTTTTAGATCAATCTTAGCTCTATGTGAAATCGAGCCCCTGCATAACAGTTGAACTTCTGCCCTTTTAACATACATAATGCAGGCGTACATGTACCTTCAAGAATTAACTATAAATAATAGTAAACTTGTGGGTACAACCGTATTAATTATCTTCTGAGGGAGTGTTGGTTCTGAAAAGAGCCAGTTTAGTCTCAACATTTTAAACAGTTAACTCTGCTCTTTTTTTTTTTTTTTTTCCTTCGTTTTTCTCTCCTGAAGATGAGCACTGTCCGATACTGTCCGAAATGTCAAGACCAAACCGCCTCTTATCAGAGCAAACATTCCCTCAAAAGAAATATAATTACAGTACACACAACTTTACTATTTAAATACACATATTGACTGACAATGAGGTAACTAGTGTACATGTACGTCTATTCCCCCCCGAGGGACTTCGAGTGACCAGAAGAGGGACCTATTTCCCGAGGCTGAAGGCCGAGGGAAATAGGCCCCTCTTCTGGTCACTCAAAGGCCCGAGGGGGGATAGGCGTACACTAGTTACCGAATTATGCCAGTCAAAATGTGTTTTATAACATAGCTCAGTCTTAAATGTGAAATAAGAACAGAAATCTGGAAAAGAAAGGAAGTTTTGTAGTTGCTGTTCACGATTCAAGTCAAGAGAGGGCGCTGTAACCAGGCACTATTTTCAAAGACTAGTGCCCGCTCGGGAACTAGTTCACGCAAACACGCGCGCGCGATCACTAGACTATATATTAGTTCATCCCACGTGACCGTGTTTCAGCCAACCAGAATACAGAACAAGCAAGAGGTGTGTTATAATTATTTATAGTTAATTCTTATTATCCACATGCAAAGCTTCAAACATCACTTAGGGGATGTAGGGCCTACCTTCATTGAATAAAAATTGTCTGAGCCTTCCCTTCGAGCCAGGCACTGAACAATGCTTCGCACAGGGGACGTTCCTAATCTTGGTCCCAGCAGGTACGGCCCCGCCCTCTTCAGTGTCAACGTTTGACTGTGGCTCACATGCTGGGAGCTTATGTTACCGATGGACGTTGTTGATAACTCCGAAGGTTGTAGTAGCGTTGACGCGACCGCCTGCACCGAATGCTGAAAAGAAGCATGACTGGGCTCTACCGATGCTTGAGGTGCTTCTTGAATTCTTGACAACTGAAGGGATGGGGCTATTAGAGATTCCTGAGATGAAGATTGGGAGAGTGTTCTGGATATAGCAGCACCGAGTTGGGCTGTTAACGGGGAATGTGACGAGGAACTAGTTGTACTTGAATCGATAAACTGAGGTACTGTTGGGATGCTCGGCGACACCGAGGGCACGCTGGCAAAGCTAGACGTGCCATTCTGCTGCTGACGTATGTACAGAGGCCTGTCTTGCGGAAACGAAGATGGGCTGAGCTCAGAGAAACCTGACTCTGACGATTCTGATGATGATGAAAGAGAAGCGACGAGAGTGGGTAGTTCCCTGTCTCTTTCCCGGGATCTCGATGAAGGATGTAGTGTTGGGCGGTCATGTGGGACCTGACTACTGCTGCTGCTCCCGCCACGTGATCGTCGATGATCCTGGGGTTGCCGCGCAGATGCTACTTTTCGCTTCATTTTGGAATGTCTCTCAGAAAAAAAAATTCTTTCAAAAATAAAAAACGATATCTACTCTTTTCAAAAATTTAAGCTCCCATCATGATGATCACTGACACTTTCTTTCACTGAGATTCTGATGTCACAAGACGAGTTTGGTGCTGACACAACATTGTTATCATGGAGCATTCTGCAAGTATACCAAAAAAATATGTCACTGTTAAAGGGTCTGGGAACTTTTTGTAGGACACAAAACACAATGTCCACAGATTGGCATTGAACTCGCACAGTTTGAAGATACTGATGGTACATGTAGAAAGTTTCCCTTAATATTACTTGCTGAGTTGCTGTAGTTTTTGAGAAATCAGTAAAACAAGTCACAAAAATAAATTTCATCTCAATAAGACATTTTAGCTTACAAAAAACAAATTTCCGTGACATTGTTTTACTTCATGTACTTAGCTCAAAAATGCCTTGGTACTCTTGAACACAGTAGAAATTTACAATTTCCTTATCTTAGGGTGCCCTTAAACAAGAAGAAAATGCCCAGTAAGTTCCCTTTGCAAATTAAAAATGGCCTTGCCCTTTCAATGATAAATTATAAAATCCCAGGCCTGAATTATCCTTTTTCGTTTTTAGTGTGCCTACTTCACTAATTACACTCGTCCTCCCTTTTCCGACCTTTGATTTTGTCCTTGTGTTTCGGACTTCTTGTGGTCAAACCATGGTCAAACCAGCCATTTCCCTCCAACCCCCCCTTGCATCTCATTATTCTTTATTCATCCTTAGCCTTTTATGTGAGCTCTCTGACTCACTCTCTATTCATTTCCACTTGGCTGCTTTTGTTAAACTGTTTATGTTTAAAGGTAGTGGACACTAATGGTAATTACTCAAAATAATTATTATCATAAAACCTTTCTTGATTACAAGTAATGTTGAGAGGTTGATAGTATAAAACATTGTGAGAAACAGCTCCCTCTGAAGTGACGTAGTTTTCGAGAAAGAAGTAATTTTTCCACAAATTTTGACTTCGAGACCTCAAATTTAGAATTTGAGGTCTCGAAATCAAGCATCTGAAAGCACACAATTTCGTGTGACAAGGGTGTTTTTTTCTGTCATTAATATCTCGCAACTTCGACGACCAATTGAGCTCAAATTTTCACATGTTTGTAATTTTATGCATAGTTGAGATACACTGTGAAGACTAGTCTTTGCCAATTACTAACAGTGTCCAATGTCTTTTGTAATACAAATCAGGCTTTAAACACATTGAAGGAAGGCCCGATACTTCATGGAGGCAACAATGGTGATTGCCTTCATCACATGCAAAGGAGAAAAATGTGTGCATTGACGCCTTGCCCTTTCAAATACAAAGCATACAGGCCTGAAAGGGGATTTGGATGTGGTTTTTTATGTTCTTAAAATAAAATTGTTGTTGTTAATGTTAGGGTTGTTCAAAGTTTGTTGTCAGGCGTCATCTTTTGTTGGCATTTTGTACATAAATGTGACGTGAGAAGGCTTAATATAATAATAAATACATGAATAGTCTAAAGTACTGCTGGTCGCACCGCCATTCTGGGCAGCTGACAGCACAAATTCATAGAAAAACTGACGCCTATTGAACTTTTTAGTGAAACAAGTGTCTTTTTACTCTTTCTCAACGATTTACACAATTTCACAGACAGGAGGTGAGCACAGCTTGAATGGACAACACCCTTTTTAGACTACAGGAAACATTTCTTGTTGAATATTTTAAACTATAGGCTACAGAAGTGATTACTAGTGCTGGGCAAATAGTGAAATTTGGTATTCGGCCAACGATCAAAAATAAACTGGATTTTCAAATATTTTTTCCACAGTACTTTTGTGCTTAAAAGTGAGCGCCACAACCGCTAGAGGGTGCTAGAGGTTTTTTTTTTTTTTGCCACTAAAGGGCACTGTTCGTTTGTGGTCGTTCGTTTGTGAATGACTGTGACCCTGTGTCAGGAAACCGGGTGAAGTATGGGCGGATAGATATTAGTTTTAGACAGTGTCACTCAGTTCATTCATAAAAATAACCGGATCTAATTTAAAGTCACCTGGAAATACAATTTTTTTCTTCAAACATTAGAGTAAGTTTGTGAACAATAAAATTATTTTTTGAGCAATTTTTGTAACGATTTATATTGTTTAAAAAACTTATAAAGTTGTTTGGGGGTGACTCCGCCTACCCCTTTTGTGACGTCAATCGAGGCAGACTTTGCCTCGATCGAACATCGAACACACAGACGTGCAAGTACGTGAAAGTCCTAGTCGTGAGTTTGTACGTTTTGAGAAAACAAAATTTCTTGCATTTTTCCGGCAATGTCGACCGGGAGTATTGCTGCTGGATGCAGCAAAACAACTAAAGATGGGGTCAGTTTGCAAAGTGGTCCGGTCCAACGTATTTTCCAGCGCTGTGCAGCAAACACTTCGAGCCGTTGTGTTTCGAGAATCCGGAATACACCACACATTTTGACATGAAGAGAAAAAGATCTTTTCTAAATTATGACACCATCCCAGTAATTTTTCCAGCTAGTGGGAAGGCGAAGAAGGTACCTGAAAGACATGACAAACCTAAAGGAGCATTTGCCTAGCGTGAAAAAAATTTGGTATTGTTTCAGCTTTGAGGGCATGTTTTTAGCTTGTCATGCTTGTGCCAAGCGTCACCATCTTGTATTGGTAATTAGAGGACTATCCGGTTTATTAAAAGGTACCAGCGCCCCTTGCGAATATCCGGTTAGGTCAAAAACCGGATTCGCGGTGACGGTTAGGAAAAACTGTTCGCCATTAAAGGAACACGTTGCCTTGGATCGGTCGAGTTGGTATTTGAAAATCGTTCTGTAACCGTTTGTTGTAAAATGTGTATGGTTAGAACGATATTGTAAAAGTAGAATACAATGATCTACACAAATATGCTTCGAAATTGCGTGGTTTTCTTTATACCCTGTCGACTAACACGGTCGGCCATTTATGGGAGTCAAAATTTTGACTCCCATAAATGGCCGACCGTGATAGTTCGCGACGTAAAAGGAAAACCGTGCAGTTTCGAGTGATACTTGTGTGGATCATTATATTCTACTTTTAAAACATCTTTCTAACCATGTGCATTTCATAACAAACGGTTTCAAACGCTTTTCAAAGACCAACTCGTCCAATCCAAGGCAACGTGTTCCTTTAACCAGATATTCAAATTATTCGCAAAGGCCTAGTGAATACTGAAATTGTGTCCCAAAAAACTTTACTCACTGCACTTTTGCGTATTTATGGGAATTAATAGCAACCCGTCCGTGTCCATGTTTTTATCAGTTTCAGATTTGACTTGCAGAATCTGAGGCAAATCTTGTTCCAACTCCATAAATTATTTTTAAATTTATCCATAAATTATTTTTAAATTTATGTAATCATCAAAATTAGTAAGCCCACTATGATTTTATTGCCATTATTATCTACCCAGCAGCAGGGCCCAATTTTATACAGCTGCTTAGCAGCCGATTTTCTGTTTACTTTACTTGAGATTTCCATTTCATAGCTGCTATTTATAACATAACAATAACATAAGCACATGAAAAGGCATTCTAACCTTCCAGTTCCAGTGCTTACTGCATGGAAATAAAATGCATCACAACTCCAAAATATGGTGAACGCGCAATATGACCGCCTAATTTTTCTGCTAACCTGGGAAATACACAAGTTTTTTTGCAGTTTGCAGCTTAATTTTTATTAGCAAATTTGCCTTTTTATGCTACAGGGTAAGTATAAAAACTTGGTTAACGTGAAGCAGCACTCGGATTAAATTGGGCCCTACCCCTAATGCTAATGTTGAGATTACTGGCAAAAATACTGTGGAAAAGTTTTCGGATAACTTTCCGTATGGCGCCACCACTTTTTCACTCATTTTTACAAAAAGGGATATGTCAATGAGGTAAATTAGATACTATATTATTTTATTTCGAATGAAAAAGTGGTGGCGCCATACGGAAACTTTTCCAAGTTTTCGTATGGCGCCACAACTTTTTCATTAGATATGAAATAATATAGTAGGCTATCTTTTTTACCTCAATGAGAAATTCCTTTTTGTAAAAATGAGTGAAAAAGTGGTGGCGCCATACTGAAAGGAAAGTTATCTAATATACTTGTTTTGTTTGTCATGTTGAACTTGAAAGTTGAATTAATAATTGAAAAGTTTTCAGCCGGATTCTGGAACTTTTTGTTTATATTCATATTTTTTAATTATTAAAGGCCTTCCTAGGTACATAATTGAACAGCTCCTTTCTAGGTTAAGGAACAACACTCAATACAGATTATGTGGCAGTGATTAAATGCCTTCCCTTGTCACTTCATGCACGCATCATTCATGCGCTGTAGATAGAAGCACACGTCACGTCAATCTTCACGTCAATGCGTCAAACTCAACTCAAACAATGACAAACGACAAAACTTAGCAACTAAATAGAAAAAACGAGGCCTAAAACACATGCATGCTGGCAACAAATCAACATGAAACAGTTCCTACCTTAGACCATGCTCGGCAAACAATGAAGATGTCTTCAAATGACACAGCACAGCCGTGCCATCTTGGGAAATTAATGCATTTTTACCTCGCTAAAGATCGCATACGGTTCGAAAACTCTGCAGAGTGTACGACAATGAATGAACTACAGTGCTGTGTGCTTTTATATTACACAACAAATCAGCGCGCAAGCCAATCATGTACACGTCATGTACATGTACAATGTATTTGTATGTAGAGGGCGCCACACAGCAGTGGACTGTTGCTAGTCTAATGCTAACCCGGAAGTATGCTTTAACTTTTTTTTTCTTGGGCCAAATTTGTGACATATAATTATGGAAAGAAAAACAAGCAAAGTTCATTTATTTTGATTGGGCACCCTAGACAATCCTTTACACCCCCAGAAAATCCACAATTCACAAGTTGTTCAAAGAGAGTATGGCTGTGGTACCTATTTCGTAATAGGAAAAACAAATAGTATTGAATTTGAAGCACGGCAACGGTGATGACGTCATTAATAACATTGATTGATTACATTTTTTTTTCAAAGTTTTTTTGTGATGTGAAAACGGGGTGCGCTCGTTGTTTGGGTCTGTATGATTTATGGTCTGAATATTAAAGGAACACGTTGCCTTGGATCGGTCGAGTTGGTCTTTGAAAAGCGTTTGTAACCGTTTTTTATAAAATGCATATGGGTAGAAAGATGTTGTTAAAGTAGAATACAATGATCCACACAAACATGCCTCGAAATAGCGTGGTTTTCCTTTTACTTCGTCGACTAACACGTCGGCCATTTATGGGGGTCAAAATTTTGACTCCCATAAATGGCCGACCATGTTAGTTCACACAGTAGAAGGAAAACCACGCAATTTCGAGGCAAACTTGTGTGGATCATTGTATTCTACTTTTAAAACATCTTTCCAACCATATGCATTTTATAAAAAACGGTTACAAACGCTTTTTTTTTTTTGACCAACTCGTCCGATCCAAGGCAACGTGTTCCTTTAAATACTGCTGCAATCAAGACGGATATAATCTGTATGAACTGATAATTTTTGTTTCTTTATCCCCCCAACACGAAAAAAAATTCGGTACCCGACAAAAAACAAAATAATAGAAGTGTGCAGAAATTTTTGTCTGATAGCGCCCTCTCTTGATCATCTAGCCAGAACGGGGGCGTGTCTTCTGACGTAGCACGCATGTTTAACCTTGAATGTAAACAAGGAAGTGTGTCACCTGATTCCTTGACGTTCATCATGTGACTAAATTATAGGCTACAGTTGTATTTTTGTAGTAAAACATTCTTCCTTCCTTCCTTCCTGTGAAGTGCAGCCTCGCATATGTGAGGATAAATGCACTGCGTGTTTGCGCATGCATCCAAGAAAAATAAGCAATCATACGATGAGCAAAGCCGTACTTTACAACAATGCATTCCTGATAAATCTACTTCTACTTCAGATAACATTTTGTCAGAGCATTCATAGCAAGGATCTAAGCAAAGCACACAGTGTCAAAAGGTAAGGTTACTCGACAGCTCCTTTTTCTAGAAATTCTATTTTTGCTCGAAATCATGATCATGTTATTGTCAATGAATGTCATATTCATTTCACAGCTGGTTGAATGGTTGAACCATTGAGGAAGATTGAACCATCATCCATGACCATGGCCATGCCGGTAGAAATAAGATTAAGATCGGCTATGTCCAAGATTAAGACTAGACTGTAGTGTAGAGACTTTAGAGTAGTATTTACTCAACTAGGGCCTAGGCCCTAGGCCTAGCCCAGGTTGGACTCCTCCATTGGTGCAGTGGCACTGACTGATGTCCTACCAGAGCTAGGCCTAGGCCTAGGCCTAGCCTAGCTCTGCTCACTCTTGGTCTTTTTCCGTAATTCATCGATGGTGTTTCTGATCAGCAGAGTGTGGGTTCGAATCCCCAGCCATGACAGTTACTAATACAAGTGTTCTTAAGAAAGACACTTACCCATTGCTTCGTCCTTCGGATGGGACGTAAAGCGGTTGGTCCCATGTGTTGTGGAAATACATGTAAAAGAACCCAGTGCACTTATCGTAAAGAGAAAGGGGTTCGCCCTGGTGTTCCTGGCTGGATTGGCAGCATATTGCACCACAGCACCTTGTAAACCAATGGTGCTAAGGATGTCTTATATCTCAAACTTCGTCCCACTCCTTGCAGTACCTGGCGCTTTGTATCCGTGGGCAAAGGGCGCGTTATATATGGTTATTAAATATTATTATTATTATTATTATTATGAATTGCCAGGCTGGTGCCAAATCGGCCAGCAATGGTACCACACCAGTCCTAGCCTAGCCAGTTTGACTCGTCCAGTGCATACATTACTTTACAACCCGATCAATAAAATACATAGCCGAGGTTGGTTGCGATGGCCATTGGGAGGGAGGGTTACGTTTTCACAACTAAGGTTGAACAACGCAATGGTGGCACTGACATATCTCCTACCAGCAAGACCAGGGCTACTTTTTCTACCTATAGCCCCATCAATAGTGCCAATACGCTGGACCCCCTCCCCTTCTAGAGGGAGACCAGCATATTGGCACTATTGATGGGGCTTTAAGACCCAGCAGCTGAGGCGCTATACTCGTTTTTTTTCTCTCAAAATGTTGTCATTATCCACCGATAATGACAACATTTTGAGAAAAAAGGAGTACAGCAAACCAGTTACTGGGTCTAGGTGGGGCTACTTTATAGAAGTACAGTTTCCTACCAGGGCTACACAGTAAAGTTAGCCCACCTTGTTGGGCTGATGTGCTATGACTCTCTTTTATGACATCGATCTTCTTATAGTCGCTGTGTTGGCTGGAATGGCTAGTTTTATAACATGATATAACATCTTTCCAGGCCTGATAAAGCACAGAGGTAACGGAGGCGATAGTGCCCATCAGTTAACAGTAGAAATTAACAATTTTCTCATAAGAGTGCCCATTACCAAGGAGAAAATACCTTGGTGTCCTTGCCCTTTCAAAAACGTAGCATAAAGGCCTGCCAAACATATTATTTTATTTCATAAAAAATGCTTTTTAAAGCCCAACAGGCTAGCACCTGATCCCAACGCAATGTGTCCCCTTAAAGATTTGGTTTTCTTCACTTTAATGTTGTTCCACTATTAATTCGAGGCATATATGCATCACGACGTGTGCCCAATTCCGTGCTCTCGTGGTTGGGTTCATCCAAGGTGAAAGGGGGAGGGGGAATGTTTTTTACCCTAACCCAACCCCAACCTTTCCCAACCCACAATTGTCAATCCTACCCCTAACCCTCCCCTAACCCTACCCCATCCCCCTACCCCACCCTACCCCTAACCCTGCATTCTAATCCTATCCCTACCCCAAACCCTCACCCCCCTCCCCCGCGAATCCAGTCACCCGTGGTACACGGCATAAGTGTGCATTATTGTTGTGGCTTCACCCGTATGAAGCCACACATCCATGCCATTGTATTGTGCATGGTTGTGGCACATAATTGGGCTTCATATGTCGGTTCGTATATATCTCACTAATTCAGAAACCTGCCCAATTTTGGTGCATAGGCATGACAGTTTATTTCTGATTATATCCTTTATAGTGAGTT
Organism: Asterias amurensis; assembly: GCF_032118995.1. NCBI lineage: Eukaryota > Metazoa > Echinodermata > Asteroidea > Forcipulatida > Asteriidae > Asterias > Asterias amurensis. The sequence continues at coordinate 5,011,866 of NC_092661.1, forward strand.
TGGAAACACAAGGCATAATATGGCTAGTCAGGGGACAATGGTTGGAGGATTGGGTGATATTAATCCAGCTACTGAAGAAGTACAGGGCTACATTGATGAGGTAATGAAATAAGTGTGATGCCGAGTTAAGTTGCCTTCCAAACAATAATATTTTTCTGTTGTGTCCTGAAATCTTGAAAACTATGCTTATTGCTTTTCTTTGACTCTGACAGTATTTCAGATTGAAATTCATACTATTTCTCTGGAGGATTAAAAGCGTTATTTCTAATCCTGTATTTTAAAAAACTGACAGGTTACACACCCAAGTTCTGACACCCAAAGCATTTTCCTAACCCTTATCCTGACCCTAACCTCACATAATAACCCAAACCCTAGTGTGTATCACAATGTGTTATTGGGTGTCAGAACATACATGAAGATCAGTAACCAACTGAAATGACCCAACTGAAGTTGTACCAGTCTGTTCATGACATTTTTGTTCTTATCATGAAAGAAGTTCATCAGGCTGGTAAAATATCAACTTATTACAAAACACAGCCAATTCCCACGTAATTTTTGTTTACGTTTCTACTAGTGACTAGTCATCCTCAGAACGAGGCACCACCAGTCGGTTGGTGGTGCGGTTTCCTGCTACGGCCACTGGATGGGGTCCCATAATGTGTGAGAGTTCAGACCCTCCCTCGAGAGTTGATCGTTGTCTCCTTATCCATAAACTTTCTTGACGAGGGAGGGTACGAACTCTCACACATAATGGGACCCCCTCATACCCCAAATTCCACCCCAGGGGAGGACACAATCAGCCAAACCACCATCCAGTGGCCGTAGCAGGCAACAGCGCCACCAACCGACTGGTAGTGCCTCGTTCTGAGGATGACTAGTGATACTAGTCGAAACGTAAACAAAATTACGCGAGTATTGGATGTGTTTTGTAGAAAAATCATTTAATTTTTGTTCTTGTATTGAATTACGATACAGGTAAAACTCAAGGTAGAGGAAGCAGTTGGGAGAACTCTTGGCACCTACACAGCCACTGTGTACAGAACTCAACTTGTTAATGGAACCAACTATTTTGTAAAGGTAATATGCGTATTCAGATTCCTCTATTGACCCCTTGCAATATGATGTCACATTCTTTTAACTATTAATACACATTAGTTTTGTAATTATTTGCTACATTCCCTCTGCCAATTGATCTTCTTGACGAACACTTTACTGGAGTGCTGTAAAGGCCTACATCCTTGTCTGATATTATTTGCTACATTCCCTCTGCTGATTGATATTCTTGACCAATACTTTACAGGAGTGCTGTGAAGGCCTACATCTTTGTCCAATATTATTTGCTACACTCCCTCTGCCGGTTGATCTTCTTGACCAATACTTTACTGATGTGCAGTAGGCCTACATCTATGTCGTATTGTCCTACTCCTTGTTTGTGTATCTTGTTTTTCTTCATTTGGTGTGTAATATACAAACTAAAATTCTAACTTACAATGAATATCTCTAAGCTATGCACATGGGGGTCTTTACTCAACAAGCTTTGCTTTTTGGAGACCCCTACCACTTATAGTTACCTTCTAATCTGTGAACTATGTACTATTTGATTGAGTGGAAATGAAGTATTGTTTGATTGATTGATTGACTGATTGATTGATTGAATGATTGATTGATTAATAAAGCTTTGATAATATTAATGTTGCGTTAATCTAATTAACAGGTTGATGTTGGAGGCAATAAGTTCGTCCATGTACGCCTTCACAGGACATTTAGTGGTGAAGTAACGTTTGCAAGCTGTCAGGATGACAAGACTAAAGATGATGAGTTGACCTACTTTTGAAGCCTGGGTCTAGCAGAATCCAGCGATCACCTGCATCACTCTAAGAACTTGTCTTTCAACAATAATCCCTCACCAAATCAAACATCAAATAAGCCATTTGCTTGTTATATTTGAATAATATCCGCTGGTAAAATGACGTGCTTCATCACAAGTTACCACTTAAATTTGAATTCCTCAGACTAACGAGACAGTTGCTATGTCACATGATTAGGGGCAAGCTTTTGCGTAGTTACGTAAGAGACGTTGAACACACATACACAATTCTGAATGGATGTGTATGGCACAATGGTACCAGGGTCTGCTCATCTGGAGGTTGCTATAGATGGATTGCAATACGCGTCATCGACCGCCATCTTTGATGTGTTAACAAGGGACAAGTTCAAGTACACAGGGTGTACGCGCTGCGTGTGCACTTTTCCCTTGTTAATACATCAAAGATGGCGGTCATTGACGCGTTTTGCAATCCATCTATACAAAAGCTTTCCCGAAACCATTTGACATAGCAACTGTCTCTATAGTCTAAAGAATTCAAATGTAAGTGGTACTAAGCAAGTCATTGTACCAGACATTATTCAAATCTAACTCGCATTGGCATATAGCATCTCTTGAATGACAACATTTTTTGATGTTTAAACCATGAGAGACCGTAGCTGCCACAAGCGGCTTGTAAAATAATGCACCTACCAGCCACAAAGTGGCTGCAAAATCCGACACAGCTTCTATTCACAAAAAGAGGTCAAAGTAAGCATAATGTATATTGATCCAATCGTGAACTTTTGTATTGTGAAATATTACATAAACTAGTTTTTCATAAACACTTTGTACTTTCCTTGTAATTTATAAGCAAATGTTTCACATGTTATTTCTAACAGTTTTTCAATAAAAAGTTTCTCACAGTCCAGTCACTGTGTAGAAAAAGTGAGCCAAATATAAAATAGAAGTATTATGTGCATATCAACTGTAAAGGTGTGTTACTTCAGTACTTGAAATAATATGAAACATGCAGACTGCTGAGAAAAATAGTGGAGCGAGTTTGTGTGGAGTGGGCCTGACATACAGTGGAATAGTCACATTTATACATGTATGCATTTTATTGCGTAGACTTGATTCAAGTCTTCTATCGTGGTTATTCTCTGCATCTCAGCCACGAAAAAAGCCCCCCGCATTATTAGCTATCACATGCCCTAACGCGCTGCTCGTAGGCTAAATGACGAAGGTTGATCACAAGAAGGCGCCGTTTGTAGCGCTGTTTGTAGCGGCTATCAGGAAGACTAAAAAAAGCCACCATCCAAGACTTGGAACCAAGTCTATGCATTACGTTGTCCACATTCTCCACGCAGGGGGGCAGGAATCCCCATAATGATTAAAAAAGAAGGCCCAAACTCTCCGCATAGGGAGTCTAGTTACTTTCCTTCGTAACTGTACAAACAGAATTGCAAAAAAGGAGACAGTTTGTGTTCTTAGTTTTTTTTAATTATTTTATCATGAAATCAAACAAAGTTTCATGCCTCACCATAGGTGGCTCAGGATGGTAGAGGGCAGCAAACATACCAAGTTCTTTTCCAATCTTTAAGCCGCCCTCAGGTCGACCTTGCGTCTACAAAAAACAGTCGGTGACTGACTTTCCAGGATCACACTGCGCATGAGCCAAGACCATCGGGAACTTTTCAGTCGCCTATTATTTATGACCTGAGCGTAACTGCGATGATTTTAAGACCATCTGAAACAGTCGCCGCTCGGAAAAAAATAACACGCGCAAGAGTATAACAATTTCAACTTGTACGCCGTGATCCCGACTGTCGGGAACCAATCACAAGCGCACGATTTCTCAGTTGTTGTGACCTGAGCATATTTTGTCTGCACCTTACCGATGGTTTGTTGCGGGCGCACGAAAATCAAAGGTCGACCTGAGGCCGGCTTTCAAGAGCATCCACACTTTCTATCTTACATAAGTAAACACGCGCATCAGTATTTGAAACTTTCTAATGGAACATACCGGCAGTCCACAGGAACAGCCCTTGTGCACGCGCTGGATACTTATCCAATCCAATCAGAACATTCCTACCATTCTTACTTTTGAGTCGCCTCACTGGTAATAGCTACACAAAATGCCAATTTTACACTTCAGTGAATATGAGAATATTTGAAACTTTCCAGTGGATTGATTTGGCACTCCAACGAAATAGCCTATGTGCACGAACTGGGATTCTTATCCAATCAAATGAGAACAGTCCTACCATTCGGATGATTCCTTCTTTTGAGGCGCTCCCCAATGTTAATAGTTACTCAAAATTCCACAAATGAATCGATCCATCGTGTCATCATTTCTGCCTCTCCTGACTGATGTCACTCTCGAGTTTTTCCACCTCTCGTTCGATCCCAGTCCGTAAATTCTCTGGCAGTTTCCACTGCTGTAGGAGGTCCATGCGTTTGTAGTCTGGTAGCCACCATGTTTTACCTTGTGCTACGAGTTCTTCTTTGACGTTGGAGAAATCTACACCCTGTAGCTCCGCCCTCTCCCAGCGTTTGTACCACGGCCTCGGCTTCAGTTTGACCTGATGGGAGACCAAGAAAGCATTCAGGATTTGCAATCATTTTCTAGAGTGATATTCTTCCTAATATGGTCTAATTTTTTTTTCTTCTTACAAATTTGTGATTAAGCAGCCTGAAATGTCGAAGCCTACACAATCTTAAACTGAGGCCTGGAATTCCACGCAAAAGGCTAGAATTTCAAGAAAATATGCAGCTAAGATCATTGGCATTTTTAGCTTAAATTTGGACTGGAATGGGACTTTTTATACATTAAATATGCAGGCCCAGAATATGTAATTCTAGGCCTCCATTGCCCCTGGTCTTTGCCTTGGTGTCCCTCAAAAATTTCCCATTGACTTTATTACTTGATTTTCCAATGGAAGTGCCCTTTAGAAGATTAAATTCCAGGCCAGGTCAAAACATGTGGGCTAGTGAAAAACCTGCGGGCGATCAACAATTTTGGTTGACTCACGCGACGGGCTATTGAAAAAAAACGGAAACCCCTGATTTGGGCTGTCAACCCAATCAACTGTCATCAGGGGCACCTGGGGCTGATCTGAAACACAACAGCTCATGTGCGGTGCTGTGCACTTGACCGCTCAGCCACAACACCTACATTTTTAGACTATACATTATAAGACAAGTGTCTGGTGTCCTACCTTGATATCATTGATGGGTACTGGTTTGCCAGGGGGGTGTTTGATAGGCACCATGTTAGGATCGATGGTGCTGTATTCCGGCAGAGCATCCTGTAGATATTTCAAGTCGCTGTCTAACCTCTTCTCTAACTTCAACATCTCAACCTTCTGGATGAGTGGGTTGTATAACTCAAAACAAATTTCAACTCCTGGGAATTATAAAGAAAGTAAAAAAGATGGGTGCACATGATTAAAAAAAATAAAACAAATTCTAAATTGTGATTGATTTTTTGTTTTAAATGAGGGTTGGAGGAAATTACAGGTGCATATAAATGTCCACCCTAAGTTTGTCAACAAAATGTGTGCAGATAAACACATCATCGAATGATAAGTTTTTATACAATTTTTGTATTGAGATATCGCCCAACATCACAAGGCCAGAAAGTCACATCAAGGTGCAAGCTACACTGTAACTGATTTGGGCTTTCAACCCAACCCAGGGGCACCTGGGACTCGGACAGGGTTACCCCTTTCACAGTCCGTAGGGATGAAGGCAAGGGTATCATCCACTAGGAACCTGGCTGGTACAGCAGAAAGCACAACCTCCCAACTTCAAGTGGATAAGAAACAAGAGTATTAATGTGGAAGCGCGTGGCTGAGCCGTTAAGAGCACCGATTTCAAACTCTGGTGTTTCTGATCAGCGGAGTGTGGGTTCGAGTCTCAGTTGTGTCCTTAAGCAAGACACTTAACCATTGCTTCGTCCTTCGGAGTGGACGTAAAGCCATTGGTCACAGGTGTTGCATGTAAAAGAACCCAGGGCACTTGTAGATAAGAGAAGGGGTTTGCCCAGGTGTTCCTGGCTGGATTGGCAGCATATTGCGCCACAGCACCTTGTAAACCATTACATGGTGCTTAAGGATTAGGTCTTACATGTATATTTCAAAATTCGCCCCACTCCTTGCAGTAAAAATACCTGGCGCTTTGTATCCTTTGGCAAAAGGCGCGTTATAAATACGGTTATTATTATTATTAGAGTGTCATGGCCGAGTGGTTAAGAGTATCGGATTCAAGTTCTGGTGCAGTCACCGGAGTGTGGGTTCGAATCCCGTATGTGACACTTGTGTCCTTGAGCAAGATACTTTACTATAATTGCTTCTCTTCACCCAGGGGTAAATGGGTACCTGCGAGGGTAGAGGTTGACATTGTGTTAGTGAAAAAGCCACAAGCGCCTTATAGGCAGCTCAGGGCTGTATACTCCACAGGGAGCTGAGAAACATTAAAGGGATGTTATTGGCCCTATGACCAGGGCACTAATGTACATGTAGTGCGCATTTGATACGGTTATTGTGAAATACGCTATAAAAGAATTTGTTATTATTACTATTATTATTATTTTAAAGCTACTCTTTGGCAAGCTAATATCCAGGCTCTAGAAGAGGGAAACCAATATCCAAACATGAACTTACCTAAATCGTTAATGACGTTGCGAAGAATGAATGTAGCTCCCAGCCCATAGCCACCTCTTCTTGTACAAATACCAACAAATCGGTTGGATTTACCCTTTGCATATCTGTCCGCTGTTGTCACTGCCATTATGCTGCCTAAGAAAACACACAAATTAACAATAGTTTACAAAGAGTTTTAAAGGTAGTGGACACTATTGGTAATTACTCGAAATAATTATTAACATAAAACCTTACTTGGTGATGGGTAATGGGGAGAGGTTGACAGTATAAAAACCGCTCCCTCTGAAGTGACATAGTTTAAGAGAAAGAAGTCGTTTTCCATGAATTTGATTTTGAGACCTCAGATTTAGAATTTGAGGTCTCGAAATCAACAATCTAAAAGCACACAACTGCGTGTGACAAGGATGTTTTTTTCTTTCATTATTGTCTCGCAACGTCGACGACCAATTGAGCTCAAATTTTCACAGGTTTGCTATTTTATGCATGTTGAGATACACCAACTGAGAAGACTAGTCTTTGACAATTACCGGTAGTGTTCAGGGTCTTTAAATCATTACACAAGACATATTTTTATGTCTACCAGACGGATTAGCTTTAAGCTGTGTACAAATCGTGCCTGCAGAAAGTCCAGGCTGTATGGCTCTTTTGTAAACATGTGATATAAGAACTTAAAAGTTATCGTCAACTTACCAACATAGAATTCAGGGATATCGATGACTTTCCTTCTCTTGTAGCAATCCTGTCTCTCTAAGTAATCTAGGAGTTTTGACCGTGTTCCCATCGGCGGCAATAACTCTGGACTTGTAAAGCGCTCTCTTATCTCACCGTACCCACTGCCATCGTCGTCATGTGTAAACTCGTGCTTCTTATCGGCTGTAGTTTCTGCAATGGTGATGTCATCTACCGATGTGGCGAAATTGCGTTTACCAGCACCTGCTGTGGATATAAAAATTTAAAGTTAGTTCAGGCCTACATGAAGAAGAAATAAATTATTCATTTTGGTTTTACATATACACTGATGTGTGTTAGCACTGTGTATACTCAGTACTTTCCAGAGATCTGTGGAAAAAAAGTCAAAGGCATATTACTCGGGTGGGATTTTTGAACGTAAGAATTTTGCAATTCTAGAGCAGTGTCACACCAACTAGACCACCGAGATTGCCTGGTAGCTAGAGGCAGTTAGAATCGTATGTTTTAGTACTAGCAGTGGGTACTGCAACGATATTTATTTTTGTTTTACCCATACATTGAATGATTGATGTGTGTACAACACAACTCTGTAAAAAAATACTAATAATAGTAGTAGAAATGTGTTATTTCTGCATGCTGTTGTTTATTAAACGTTTTAGGGGTGCTCCCCCTCCCTCCCCCTCTGACCTGACGATGACACTGCTGACCATGCTGACCCTGACAGCATGCAGGACAGGCTTGTTTTCCCTTTTTAAGAAAAATTTAAACTTGGCCAGAACTTCACTACAGAAACAGAAGAGCCCCCTAACCATGAAGGTGGCCCTAACCAACCAAACATTATGTGCACCTCTTTGAGCACCCTAGCCCCCACTGTTGTTGTGGCCAATCGAGAATTCAGTTTGGCCACAAAACAATGTGCTACCCCCCCCCCCCCCGCCCTACCCCCCCCCCGCCCTACCCCCCCCCCCCCCCGCCCTACCCCCCGCCCCCGTACATTTTTACCCGACAACAAACACGCAGCCGGCTGAGTATTTAAAAGACGAGTTTCCACCAACGAATTACTTACAAAAAGGACAACAACACATATGTAATCTTCCACTTACCAACCGAGACATGTTTATGAAGAGAACCAGCTCTACCGGCCAATCTTAAACTCGATCCAGCCCGCAATAAACACGAAGTTCGCACCAGAACACATGCAGACGTCGTGGCCGCCATGATGGATTTGGGGTTTTGTATAGCGCCCTCTGCTGTTTGCTTTTGTAACACTGTATTTTCATAACCCAAGCTAAATATAGTCAAATCTTTAAAACAGTGTTTACAGGGAGGAGGATCCAATTGCCAACCAAAATTGCACCGAACCATTTTTGACACAGCCAAGAAAGAGAAGAAAAAAAGTATTTTTACCATTAGTTAAAATGGATAAATGGATAAATTTCTGACATAGGTCCAAACCAATTGTGACAAAATTTTAAAGGACTAGTGTTAAAATGACCTTTGGTAATCCCTGAAGGTACCAAAATGTCTGCGCTTATAATATGCTAGGCTCGTGTGGGTGAATACCTACTTGAAGAAACTAAGGCTCCCCGTGGGCCTAAAAGGCTCCTCGTGAGCCTAGAAGGCTCCCCGTGAGCCTAAGGCTACCCGTGAGCCTAAAAGGCTCCCCGTGGGCCTAAAAGGCTCCCCGTGGGCCTAAAAGGCTCCCCGTGGGCCTAAGGCTCCCCGTGAGCCTAAAAGGCTTCCCGTAAGCCTAAAAGGCTCCCCGTGGGCCTAAAAGGCTCCCCGTGGGCCTAAGGCTCCCCGTGAGCCTAAAAGGCTCCCCGTAAGCCTAAAAGGCTCCCCGTGGGCCTAAAAGGCTCCCCGTAAGCCTAAAAGGCTCCCCGTGGGCCTAAGGCTACCCGTGGGCCTAAAAGGCTCCCCGTGGGCCTATAAGGCTCCCCGTGAGCCTAAAAGGCTCCCCGTGGGCTTAAAAGGCCCTTCCGTGGGCCTAAGGCTACCCATGAGCTTAAAAGGCTCCCCGTGGGCCTAAAAGGCTCCCCGTGGGCCTAAAAGGCTCCCTGTGAGCTTAACAGGCTCCCCGTGGGCCTAAAAGGCTCCCCGTGAGCTTAAAAAGCTCCCCGTGGGCCTAAAAGGCTCCCCGTGAGCTTAAAAGGCTCCCCGTGGGCATAAAAGGCTCCCCGTGGGCCTAAAAGGCTCCCTGTGAGCTTAACAGGCTCCCCGTGAGCCTAAAAGGCTCCCCGTGGGCTTAAAAGGCTCCCCGTGGGCCTAAAAGGCTCCCCGTGAGCTTAAAAAGGCTCCCCGTGGGCCTACATGTAAATTGCTACCCGTGGGCCTAAAAGGCTCCCCGTGAGCCTATAAGGCTCCCCCGTGGGCCTAAGGCTACCCGTGGGCCTAAAAGGCTCCCCGTGAGCTTAAAAGGCTCCCCCGTGGGCCTAAAAGGCTCCCCGTGAGCCTAAAAGGCTCCCCGTGGGCCTAAGGCTCCCCGAGGGCCTAAAAGGCTCCCCGTGAGCCCAAGGCTCCCCGTGAGCCTCATGTAGACGATACCCATGCCTAAATCCTTACAGACTATGAAGGAGGTAGCGCTAGCCCTGTTTCAGAGCCCAAGAGTTGTTGGCAATGTGTCCCCGGTGACAGTTAATTTGGGCCGATAGCCCAAATCAGTTATTATGTAGCCCTCTTGACGTGGCCATGGACAGCCACGCGAGTTGGGCAATATATTTAAAAATTAAACCAACAAATCAACCAAAATACAAATGGCTGTAAATGTACAGTGTTTTATTTCACAAAATTACAGTAATACATGTAAGGTGACCTATGTATATGGTAAGACCTTGTATAATACAAACGCCCCGTATGTTATTTTATGAAATAAAGTGTAACAATGGTTCTATTCGATCCAAAACAAATACCCTCCTAGCTTGGTAAGAATGCATCCAAAACTACATCCATAAAAACAAAGGGATCTTAGATATTGTACACATGCTTTAAGTTTTAATTATTATTGGACCCACAGGCATGACAGGGGGTTGAAGGGGTCAATTTCACAAAGAGTTGGGACTAGTCTTAACTTAGGAACAGTCCTAGGAGATATTAAAAACTTAACGCTAGCGAGTAACTCGTCCTAACTCGAGATAAGACTAGTCATTTAACTCTTTGTGAAATCCACCCTATGTCTTATAATCCAAAGAAATTGTTTTTACAAACACAAACAAATCCCCCATGAGACATGTAATCTTCAGTAAAGATGTTCATTTTACCAATTCCAATGTATGGGTGAAAAATGGAGAACAAAATATTCACACGTCAGTTAAGATCACCACCTACACTAGTGGCTTCATCAGACTGGCAAATCACAGCTGTTTTTTCTCCGAGTTTATAATTATCATGAGGCTGCCGTTGATTTCACAAAACTCTTCCTAACTTAAGACTAATCTTAGAACTTAGGACGAGTCCCAACCCTGCAATGTAGCATGCAGACCTTAAGATTAATCCTAAGTTAGGAAGAGTAACTCGTCCTAACTCGAGATAAGACGAGTCCTAACTCTTTGTGAAATCGACGGCTGGTTCATAGAGCTATATTATATAGCTCTATGGGCTGGTTGTAAATCAAGCCACTAATGTTGTAATAGCGGTGAAACGCAGTGAACATTTGTGAGTTTGTTCTCCATTTTTGACCTATATATTAAAATTAGTAAAATAAACATCTTTACTGAAGTATTAATATATGGACATTCCTACTTCTAAAGAGTCTATTCAAGGACATAATCTTGTTTTCCTAATCACTAGAAAATGCCTAAACAGGAAAGAAATGGTAACACTTTACATTACAGTTTCTAAGATATGCTGCAAGAATAAGGCTAGATTTCAAATAGCAGTTCTGAGTTAAAGACACTGGACACTATTGGTAATAATTGTCAAAGACCAGTCTTCTCACTTTGTGTATCTCAACATACGCATAAAATAACAAACCTGTGAAAATTTGAGCTCAATCAGTCGTCGAAGTTGCGAGATAATAATGACAGAAAAATAACCTTGTCACATGAAGTTCTGTGCTGTCAGACGCTTGATTTCGAGCCCTCAAATTCTAAATTTGAGGTCTCAAAATCAATTTCGTGGAAAATTACTTCTTTCTCGAAAACTACTTACTTCAGAGGGAGCTGTTTCTCACAGTGCCTCTTACCATCAACCTCTCCCCATTACTCGTTACCACGTGAGGTTTAATGCTAATAATTATTTTGAGTAATATATACCGATAGTGTCTACTGCCTTTAAACAATAATGTTGGTTTTACTCGTACACCGATGTGTCTTATTGCTGTATACTCACTAGGCTACTTTCAAGAGTTCTGTGGATAAAAACCAAAGACATATAACTGGAGTGGAATTCGAACCCATGACCTTAGCAATTCTAGAACAGTGGCTTACATGAACCAACTAGAAATGTTGACAGGTCCACCTTTTTGGAACCCCTGGAGTTATAGATTTCAGTTTGGCCAACATTCCTTGGAATGTTTTCTACTTTACGTTTGTTCAGATTTAAAAGCTTTTGCAACCTCGAACATTTTAAAAAAGGTCTTACTTTACGACTTTTGGTCATTTCATGTTAAATCTAATTAAAAACAAAATAAAAAAATTAAAAATTATTAATTGTTTTTCAATTTGTATTATGTTTTTTGGCATATGCATGCATGGGAGCGAAACCCTGAGCTCATTTAAAAGTCCAACAGCACCTTATTCTGAATTTACATCTTCTGAACGAGAAATAAACACAACAGTCGTATTGGTAATTTTGATTGTAATGTAATACTGATTAAAAAATAAACTGATAAAGCGGTGTATGAATAAAAAAATACTTAAATGGCTAAAAGACGGTATCTAATCAATTAAATCAATTAAATTGAACAGTTAAAATAAATAAGCAAACATAAACAGATGGAGAAAAAAAAGAGTATGAATTGTAGAAGATATTATGGCCATGTACGAAACGGCGACTTCTGCTACAGCTATGGCTAGATCGTGCGTCTGCCTATTCCTCAACACTTGAAGACAGGCGGATCTAGCCGTAGTTGTAGTCGTTTCGGACATAGACTGAGTCAGGGAAGGTACATGCTTGGTAATTACTCAAAACAAATATTAACTTAAAAACTGACTTGGTAACGAGCATTGGAGAGATGTTGATAGTATAAAACATTGTCGGAAACGACTCCCTCTGAAGTAATGTGGTTTTTGAGAAAGAGGTAATTTCTCACTAAAATAACAAAAGACTTCTAGCTACTGTCTTTTATTCCTATCTGAAAGCACACAAATTCGTCCAACAAGGACAACAACTTGGATGACCAATTGAGCCCAAATTTTTACAGGCTTGTTATTTTATGCTTCTAATGGGATACACCAAGTGAGAAGACTGGTCTTTGACAATTTACCAAACGTGTACAGTGCCTTTAAGTAAGAACAACTAAAATAGTGTTTTTGTAAAACAAATCAAAATCAACAGACTTCAAAAAAAGGTGTTTGGTTTAGAAAATAAAAAATTTAAATATATTGGAGAGTATTTCAGTGGTCCATCCAAATACTAAAAAAATGGCAATAGTTTGGGAGATTCACAACTTTGGTATGAGTCAGAGAGATTTTTATTTCCTAGAAGACAGTCAACATTAAAGGAACACGTTGCCTTGGATCGGTCGAGTTGGTCTTTGAAAAGCGTTTGTAATCGTTTGTTATAAAATGCATGTTAGAAAGATGTTATAAAAGTAGAATATAATGATCCACACAAGTAGCACGCGAAATTGCATGGTTTTCCTTTTACCTCGTCGACAAACACGGTCGGCCATTTATGGGAGTTAAATTTTGGACTCCCATAAATGGCCGACCGTGTTAGTTCGCAAAGTAAAAGGAAAACCACGCAATTTCGAGGCAAATGTGTGTGGATCATTGTATTCTACTTTTAAAACATCTTTCTAACCATATGCATTTTATAACAAACGGTTTCAAACGCTTTTCGAAGACCAACTCGACCGATCCAAGGCAACGTGTTCCTTTAAGTGAATAACTCTTGTAATAGAATGTGAGTTTTACGTGTTCCCAATCCTTTTTTTTAGTCTTTAAATTACGTGAATGGGCTCTTTAATGGGGCTAAAATTCCAAAAATATGTCTAGCAGTCTTTAAACAAATTCCCCCAAAACAGATTACTAGAGCTTCATCATCAGACAACCATCAGTGTCATGTTCTCTGCATGCTTTAACACGTTTGAATACTGATTCTAGGCATGCCAAAAAAGGCCCAGACTACTTCATAGTTTTATCAATGGAAAAGGAAGAAAATTTAAACGAACAAACAAGACAAATATTCCGAGAGTTTGAATGACCAGAAAACTACTGCATTGAAAACGCATAAAGTGTTAATTATGAACTGGGCCCAGTTTCATTGTGTTGCCTAAGCACAAGTTATCGATAAAGAATTTGTTTAAAGCCATTGGACACTTTCGGTAAACAGTATTGTCCAAGGCCCACACTTCGTGTATCACAACTTCTATATAAAATAACAAACCTGTGAAAATTTAGGCTCAATCGGTCATCGGAGTGGGGAGAAAATAACGGGAAAACCCACCCTTGTTTCTGCACGTTTCGCCATGTCATGACATGTGTTTAAAATAAATCCGTAATTCTCGATATCGAGAATTTATATTGTTTTAATGTTTTCTCTCAAAAAGTAAAGCATTTCATGGACTAATATTTCAAGAGAATTCTTTCACCATTACTTTCTGTAAACCCTGTAAGTTACTTGTAAATTTTTGATTTTTTTGTTTTTTCTGTACCAAAAGTGTCGAATGGCTTTAAGTGAAAATGAAAAGAGGTTAACTGTCACAAATGTCACTTGTAAAATTGTATTTGATCTGGTAACCTTATTCTGGGAAGCTAATCTACTTGTCGTTTTCAAAGCAGCTCTATGAAAATGGGTGATGGAGTTTTCGCTAAGCAAAAATGGGCAGTACACAAGCCACAAATGCCACATGCGAAATGCTATTATGGCAATAACTTAACCTCTTTCTAGTAAGCGTTTTTCTGTTTGTGCTTAGCTATTTTTTATGCTCAAGCAGCTCTATGAAACTGGGCCCTGCACTTACTCTGAGATGCCAAAAATGTAATGCCTAAAATGCACACTATTCATGACTAATACTTCAGCCCTCCTCTTTACCATGGGCAGCTTGCCGTACCATTAAAGGAACACGTTGCCTTGGATCGGACGAGTTGGTCTATAAAAAGCGTTTGAAACCGTTTGTTATGAAATGCATATGGTTAGAAAGATGTTTTAAAAGTAGAATATGATGATCCACACAAGTATCACTCAAAATTGAACGGTTTTCCTTTTACACCGCGAACTAACACCGTCGGCCATTTATGGGAGTCAAAACCCATAAATGGCCGACCTTGTTAGTCGACGAGGTAAATAGAAAACCACACAATTTTGAGGCATATTTATGTAGATCATTGTATTCTACTTTTACAACATCTTTCTACCCATGTGCTTTTTATAACAAACGGTTACAGAACGCTTTTGAAAGACCAACTCGACCGACCCCAGGCAACGTGTTCCTTTAACTCTCGTCACTTAAACCCCTGGAGTGGAACCATTGCAAACAACACTGATCTGCTGTTAAAAAAATAATGCTCTGCGTGCATGCGTGTTAACTTTTGAGCAATTATAAGGCGCTTGTAGGGCATTAGTAAGCGCATCTCAAAATGCAAGTATATTGCCACAATCCACTTCAAATGAACCATGTCTTTACACGGTCAGCCTAAACTGCATAACGTTAGACATGTAACAAGATCAAAAAAGAATGAGAGTGGCTCCTCGACTTGAGACCCCTTTTGGGGGCTGTGACAATTTTGTGATCAAGTACTAACTAAAATATCCGATATATGTAGACCTTTCCATTGCAACAAAACAGCCCAAGTTTTTGCCAACCGAGATTGGAAAACTATCATCTATGGAAAGCCATAAATGCAAAACAAAAAAAGATAGCTACTATTTGTTACAACTCAACACAAATATTCGAACATACTGTTGATTTTGTTGGGAAACAAAACAACCAATCATTGGAGGTATTTTATTTAATTGGAAGTTTGCAGGGAAATGTTGCGGTTAAAACACATTGAGTGTTTTACTAACATTCGGTGGTCCATAGCAACCAACTTGGTTTGTTTATCAACAATGGAAACAAATTTGAAATGTCTATATTGGAATATCTCAAAGGTCACACTTCCAGGGGTTGTGATGGTACACCACTGGGAACGAGGTTGCTATTAACAGACTCAATACTACCTTCCTACATCAGCTATCAGGGCCCAACTTCTCAGAGCTGCTTAACGGCCAATTTTGTGCTAACTGTACAATTTCCATTTCATAGCGCTGCTAACCGTAAGCACATAAAAAGGCATGCTTCCCTTCGGTGCTTACTGCAAGGAAAACAAATATGACGTCGCGATGCAAATTCGTGGTGAAAGCGCAATATGGCCGCCTAATTTTCTTGCTAACCTGTGAAATATGCTTACACCTTAGCAAATTTTTCTGCTACAGTAAGCACGAAAATATACTTACTGTTGAGCAGCTCTATGAAATTGGGCCCTGACTTCTACAAGATTATATGTACAGAGAGAAGAAGATTTGAAACATGTGTTCTAACACGAAACGCCTTTATCTTACAAAATAAAAAACTATATAAATTCACTTGCGTGAAGTAAAAAGTGGTATCTTACAGATTCTATGTACAACATTTACAAATTGGTACAAAAAAATTGAATTACAGTTTTAAAATTAAAAATACAAATGGCCTGAAGTCGAGATGAATTCACAAGTCGAGGGCGGAGCTGCGTTGAGTAGGATGCTGGGTGGTCATGGGTACCAGCGCGTCTCAACAGCAGTCACTGTGTAAACTCAATGAAGATCTGAATTGGAACCAGCTGAAACCCTGAATCACACACAAATTTATTAATTAATTAGTTTTTATTCCACTTTCCATATTTTGATCTTGTCCTTCATGCTTCCATCTGCTTGTGGTCAAACCATCTGGGTCCAATTTCATGGCTCTGCTTACCGTAAGCACAGCATTGGCGCTTATAGAAGCAGGGAATTCAGTGCTTACGGCAAGCGTATTACACGGGTTAGCGGCAAATTATAGCTTCTGCGCGTACATACTCCGCGTCATTAAGCATTCTACGCTTACAAGGCTAGCGCAGAAATTCAGTGCTTGGATGTAAGCGGGGAATCATGATCGTAAGCGCAGAATTCGGCGGTAAGCAGATCCATGAAATTGGGCCCTGCTTGTGGTCAAAAAGGCACTGGACTCTATTGGTTATTACTCAAAATAACTGTTGGCATAAAAAAACTTACTTGGTAATGAGCAATGGAGAGCTGTTGATTATAGTATAAATCATTGTGAGAAACGGCTCCCTCTGAAGTAACGTTATTTTTTCTTACTCAAATATTAAAAGACTTCTGACTGAAAGCACACAAATTTTGAAGTAACATAGTTTTCGAGAAAGAAGTAGTTTTCCGAGAATTTGATTTAGAGACCTCAAAATTAGATTGTGAGGTCGTGAAATCAAGCATCTGAAAGCACACAACTGTGACAAGGGTGTTTTTTCTTTCATTATTCTCTTCCAACCTCAATGACCAATTGAGCGCAAATTTTCACAGGTTTGTTATTTTATGCATACGTTGGGATGCACCAAGTGAGAATACTTGTCATTGACAGTTATTACCAATCGTGTCCAGTGCCTTAAAAAATAAATGTCCTACCTGATATAATACATGGATTGCAGTCGGACCAATTATCATAAAACCAAGGGCTGAGTCTTTACTTCCGTCTTCTCTGGCTTAGTTTTGCACATCATGGAGACTTGTTTGGCAAGAGCACGATTCTTGGCCTAAAGATGGGAAAAGGAAACAGCAAACATGAAGCTCGGAAGATATTCATCCAATATAATTTTTAACCTTCCAGAAAGTATGTGCTAGTAGCGCCAAAAAGTCAGGCAATCAACTCCTTTTTGCATTTATACCATAGGTCCTTTGGTTGGTAAACAGTTTGCAATGGCTTAAAGGAACACGTTGCCTTGGATCGGACGAGTTGGTCTTTGAAAAGCGTTTGTAACCGTTTGTTAAAAAATGCATAAGATCAGAAAGATATTTTAAAAGTAGAATATAATGAGCCACACAAATATCACTCGAAATTGCATGGTTGTCCTTGTACCTCGTCGACTAACACGGTCGGCCATTTATGGGAGTCACATTTTTTACTCCCATAAATGGCCGACCGTGTTAGTTCGCAAAGTAAAAGGAAAACCATGCAATTTTGAGGCAAACTTGTGTGGATCATTATTTTACTTTTAAATCATCTTTCTAAGCATTATGCATTTTATAACAAACGGTTTCAAATGCTTTTCAAAGGCCAAGTCGACAAGATCCAAGGCAACGTGTTCCTTTAAGGCCGAGTCACACTGCAGTGATAACGAAAACGATAACAATCACGACGCAAAGAGAACACATTCTATTGCTTGAATTGCTCCACGCAGAATACGCACACGCTCATTCAACCAATAGAATGCGCTCTCTTTGCACTGTTAGCGTTATCGTTCTCGTTATCATTATCGCTGCAGTGGGACTGGGCCTTTTTATATATTTTCTCAGTTGCAATTTTTTTCCCTGGAAATGCAAAGGGCACAAAATAGAACTTGCAATGTCAGACCTGATACTTCACAGACATGAGAGAGGCAACGGAGGCAAATGCTTCCGCATCCGAACCAAACGACTGTAGCTACTGGTGACTAGTATAGCATGAATGATACTCGGTTCTTGGGGAAAAAGTAAAATTTAGTAAAGATTTTGTTGATTTTTCAGAGGGTAACAAATTCGGGAAAAACATTAAGTTGGACATGTTGGAGACTATAATTTAGGCCACCAATTTTAGGCCATCAATGAGAGACTTTAAGGCGCTAGAAGGCAGCAGACTTACCAGGTAAAGTTCCAATGTTTACGTAGTTCTAAGCATGCCCACATTACCGAGAACCATGGATATTACCTGGTAAGTCTGCTGCCACCAAGCGTCCCGAAAGTTCCCTATTTGGACAATGTCTGACAGCAATTTTTGTGACTCAAGAAGATGCAATGGTTTTACCAGAGTTTGTGCAAATGTGGCCAGAAAAAAAAGTGATCCTAAAAGAAAATGCTACCTGGACATCTTCCATGGTTTCTCCGTGCTGCCTCTGAAGAACACCCAGTTTATTCCGTAGATCCTTCTCAATCTGCATGTGTGTGGCTCTCAGCTCCGTTATCTGAAAACAAAATAAACAAATACAGTGAGCGATTTGCCTTGTATATAGCGTGGCAAAATGTTCGCTAGTCCCCAGCGCCTTGCTTTAACCAAAGGCGCTGGGATGGACAAACGTATCATGCACTGTCATTGGTTTAATAATGCGCAGTCCCATCATACATCACACTCACACTGCACCATATTTCTATGCACTGTACGCATGACGTACTTCCTGAACAAGAATCTGTGCAAGCGATTAGCCCATCCCAGCGGTCCTGGATAGACTGGCCGCTGGGGCAGAGCGAAGGCAAAATGCTGCATGAAATAATGTCAATTGCTACTCAAACATCAACAATTGCTACAATTAGCATTCAGTGTGTACAGAGTAAATGACCTTGGGCCATGGTGCCCATAGCCTTCGTTGCCTTGGTCATGGCCTTGGTGTCCCTTTACATTTTGCCAATAGACGACAGCGCCCTTTAAAGACACTGGCCACTATTGGTAATTGTCAAAGACCAGTCTTCCCACTTGCTGTATTTCAACAGATGCATAAAGTATCAAACCTGTGTAAATTTGAGCTCAATTGGTCGTCGAAGTTGCGGGATAATAATGAAAGAAAAAAACACCCTTGTCCCACGGTGTTGTGTGCTTTCAGATGTTTGATTTCGAGACCTCAAATTCTAAATCTGAGGTCTCAAAATCAAATTCGTGGAAAATAACTTCTTTCTCGAAAACTACATTACTTCAGAGGGAGCCATTTCTCACAATGTTTTATACTATCAACCTCTCCCCACTACTTGTTACCGAGTAAGGTTCTATGCTGACAATTATTTTGAGTAATTACCAATAGTGTCCATTGCCTTTAACGATTTCCAATGGAAGTGCCCTTTGCAAAATGAAATTTCAGGCCTGAAATTCAGTCCAAATTCTTTGCTATATGCAAAATTGCTGGATGAATTTTATTCATTCTATCGACTCACTACATTCACTGGCGATCTTGTGTCAATAGAATCCCTCTCACAGAACTCAGGAAAGTACTGAAAATACAGTGCTAACACACATTGGCATATATGGGTAAAACCAAATTTAATTTTCTTATCTCCAATGCAAATTTCCATCTATTAAATCATTGCGGTACCCTCTGCTACCGGACAATCTCAGTGGTCTAGTTGGTATGACACTGCTCTAGAATGGCAAAGGGCATGGGTTCGAATCCCACTTGAGTAATATGCATGAGATTTTTTCACAGAGCTCGGGAAAGCACTGAGTATACATTGAAATGGGTGGCACGGTTGGCTTGTGCGTAAAGTGCTCGCCTCTCACCAAGGTGACCCCGGTTCAATTCCCGGCCAGGGCCATATGTGAGTTGAGTTGTGCGTTGGTTCTCTGCTGTGCCACAAGGGTTTTCCAGACCATCCGGTTTTCCTCCCTCGGGAAAAATCAAACACTTTCGATCTTGGCTGTGCTCCGTGGTCATAATGGGTTCATGTTGCTGGCAGCCAAATGCGCCCTTGCATGCCTGCTTCTCGAACATTGGTGTTTATGGGTAAAACCAAAATTAATAGAGTTACCTTCTTGTCTCGTTCCAAGATGACCTTCTCCTTTTCTGTCAGTAGTTTCTTCAAGGAGGCTATGGTCTCCCGAAGCTGTGTCATGGCAACCATGTGATCGGTGTTACCGGGGTCAACGAAAGCAACATCTGACTTAGACCTGTTGAAATTAATTAAACAAATCAAACAAATCAATGAAGAATCAACACAAGCATGAATTTCTTTGGATATGTCATGCGTCACGGAGGTTTCGACAAAGAAATATTCTGAAGGGTCAGTCGAGGGAAAAAGAAGGAGAGGTCGTCCAGCAACATCATGGATGAACAACATTAAGAATTGGACTGGACAAGGAATGGCAGCTGCAGCGAGATCAGCACAACCGGACTGAAGAGAAAAACAACTTGATCTACAAAAGGTATCAAAACCCTTAAAGGCACTGGACACATTCTGGTAATTGTCAAATAGCAGTATTCTCACTTGGTATAAGTAACATGCATAAAATAACAAATCAAAATATAACAAATCTGTGAAAATTTGGGCTCAATTGGTTAATAAAAGTTGCAAGAGATTGATGAAAGAAAAAAACAACCTTATTGCAAAAAATTGTTGTGCTTTCAAATACCAAAAAAAGACTTCAGGCATGAAGTCCTCTAACATTTGAGTGAGAAATTACCTCTATCTTAAAAACTATGTTACATTGTACTTCAGAGGGAGCCGTTTTTCACAATGTTTCATACTATCAACCGCTCTACATTGCTTGAATCCAACTAAATTGTTATGCCAACAATAGACCCTTCCCATGAAATATGTAAATTACACATAGCGCGTACATGTACATCAGTCTCCTGACGATGACTAGAGCAAGCTAGTCGAAACGCTGAGACCAATTCAGAACTGACTCCGTGGCAGTACAGTTTATTACGATCCTATAAGCTAAAGTAGTAGTCCAGTCTATTTTCTATACCATCCGCCCTGGTAATAGTTAAAAAGCAGGACAGTTCTTTTCAGAACCGAGAAGTCTCCCGAACCTCCGATTATCTACTCCGCGGCAGTAGAATAAAGCAAGACAGTTCCCTAAGAACAACTCTACCTGGCAAGTAGATACACACATGGTGTTACCGCAAAGCAAATATACATTGATACCTCACCATGCAATGCCTCAAATCCTATAAACATTTGGGTTGACAAAATGAGGGAACATCGCGCTGTTTTGTACATGGCTGCATGACGCACACGCGATTGCGCGTCTGCTTAGTTCACAACTCTATGGCATTTGCCAACCAATAGGGTCTGTAGGCATGCGTGAATGTAATTAGCATATTTCATGGGAAGGGTCCATTATTTTGAGTAACTACCAATAGTGTCCAGTAAAGTTTGGGGAATGCTGGAAGTTGAAATGACAACTACTTACAATGATGAAGGTAGGATGCCGTTACTTGAGTAGTCAGTCTTAACCCTCTTGTTAGGCTCAGGTTCCATCTTCTTGTTAGGCTCTGGTGCAGACCTGCTACACACAAGAGCAATGGATGGTTTAAGAATAACAAGTATTTTGCAAATAGAACTTTATCACGGTGTGGCCATCTTGATTTTACTCCATTCCAACGCATTGTAACCAAGCTGAGGCTGGACGAAGTAATAGTCTGGCGCCATGTTTGCACAATGAATGTTAGCATTCATTACTGTTATTGGAAACAGGGAATATGACCAAGATGGTGACAGTATGATAGAGATCTATGGCATTGACCTTGCAAGACCCAATTTCGTAGAGCTGCTTAAGAAGCAGATATTGCTTTTCGCTTTGCAATAAGAAAGCATGATACCAGTCACATGGTAGATGTAGAATGGTATTTTGGGTAGTACCTTTATTCTGAAAAGCATAAATTGTGCTTAGCTACTTTCTGTGCTTCATCAGCTCTTATGAGGTTGAGCCCAGGGGTGGATTTTACAAAGAATTAAGACCAGTCTTATCTTGAATAAGGCCGAGATCCTAGCTTAGGTTTTTTAATAACCCCTAAAGAGTTGTAGGACTAGTTCTTTGTTACGACTATCTTTGTGACATCAACCCCTGCATGTTTTGCGCTAACTCACAATGCTCTACAATAGGCCTACAGTTTCATAAGTTTCTCAATTGTTCCCTTTTCTGAAGAATTCCTCTCCAGGGTTTGACTTTAACGAAGAATACCTTCTGGGAAAACATGGTTTAACTATTTCAGCCCCAATGGCGACTTAAGTCAACTGTGCACAATACCCTGCTTAAACCCCAATGGTGACTTTAGTCAACTGTGCACAATACCCTGCTTGAGCCCCAATGGTGACTTTAGTCAACTGTGCACAATACCCTGCTTGAGCCCCAATGGTGACTTTGACTTTAGTCAACTGTGCACTATACCCTGCTTGAGCCACAATGGTGATTTTAGTCAACTGTGCACAATACCCTGCTTGAGCCCCAATGGTGACTTTAGTCAACTGTGTACTATACCCAGCTTGAGCCCCAATGGTGACTTTAGTCAACTGTGCACAATACCCTGCTTGAGCCCCAATGGCGACTTAAGTCAACTGTGCACAATACCCAGCTTGAGCCCCAATGGTGACTTTAGTCAACTGTGCACTATACCCTGCTTGAGCCCCAATGGTGACTTTAGTCAACTGTGCACTATACCCTGCTTGAGCCCCAATGGTGACTTCAGTCAACTGTGCACTATACCCTGCTTGAGCCCCAATGGTGACTTTAGTCAACTGTGCACAATACCCTGATTGAGCCCCAATGGTGACTTTAGTCAACTGTGCACTATACCCTGCTTGAGCCCCAATGGTGACTTCAGTCAACTGTGCACAATACCCTGCTTGAGCCCCAATGGCGACTTAAGTCAACTGTGCACAATACCCAGCTTGAGCCCCAATGGTGACTTTAGTCAACTGTGCACAATACCCAGCTTGAGCCCCAATGGTGACTTTGACTTTAGTCAACTGTGCACTATACCCTGCTTGAGCCACAATGGTGATTTTAGTCAACTGTGCACAATACCCTGCTTGAGCCCCAATGGTGACTTTAGTCAACTGTGTACTATACCCAGCTTGAGCCCCAATGGTGACTTTAGTCAACTGTGCACAATACCCTGCTTGAGCCCCAATGGCGACTTAAGTCAACTGTGCACAATACCCAGCTTGAGCCCCAATGGTGACTTTAGTCAACTGTGCACTATACCCTGCTTGAGCCCCAATGGTGACTTTAGTCAACTGTGCACTATACCCTGCTTGAGCCCCAATGGTGACTTCAGTCAACTGTGCACTATACCCTGCTTGAGCCCCAATGGTGACTTCAGTCAACTGTGCACAATACCCTGCTTGAGCCCCAATGGTGACTTTAGTCAACTGTGCACTATACCCTGCTTGAGCCCCAATGGTGACTTCAGTCAACTGTGCACTATACCCTGCTTGAGCCCCAATGGTGACTTCAGTCAACTGTGCACTATACCCTGCTTGAGCCCCAATGGTGACTTCAGTCAACTGTGCACTATACCCTGCTTGAGCCCCAATGGTGACTTTAGTCAACTGTGCACAATACCCTGCTTGAGCCCCAATGGTGACTTTAGTCAACTGTGTACTATACCCTGCTTGAGCCTCAATGGTGACTTTAGTCAACTGTGCACTATACCCTGCTTGAGCCCCAATGGTGACTTTAGTCAACTGTGCACAATACCCTGCTTGAGCCCCAATGGTGACTTTAGTCAACTGTGCACAATACCCTGCTTGAGCCCCAATGGTGACTTTAGTCAACTGTGTACTATACCCTGCTTGAGCCTCAATGGTGACTTTAGTCAACTGTGCACTATACCCTGCTTGAGCCCCAATGGTGACTTCAGTCAACTGTGCACTATACCCTGCTTGAGCCTCAATGGTGACTTTAGTCAACTGTGTACTATACCCTGCTTGAGCCCCAATGGCGACTTTAGTCAACTGTGTACTATACCCTGCTTGAGCCCCAATGGTGACTTGAGTCAACTGTGCACTATACCCTGCTTGAGCCCCTATGGTGACTTAACTGTGCACAATACCCTGCTTGAGCCCCTATGCCAACTTCAGTCAACTGTGTGCTATGCCCTCAGGCATACCCAGGCCTGTATACCCTGCTTCAGCCCCAATGTCAATTTACTCTCCCCCAAAAGACACTGATGCACTCTCGCATCATTGGATGGTAACTTTGAAACTAACCTATTAGCGACTTTGTCCACCTTCTCGTCTGATTTACTGGAGTCCACTTCGTTGTTGTCTTTACTTTGCTGAGTGGTTCGGTGATGACTGCTTGCTAACTCGTACTTCCGCTTCTTAGCCTTCTGAAGAACCCTCTTATAGGACAGCGTGCATAACCAACAAAGAAGTTTCCCATCAACCTAAACAAACAAAAAACATTGAGTAAATAGTATGGCATCACTTTTTGATTATATTGTCTTTAGGGAGTATCTCAAAAGTGGGAATGGTACAAATGTTCTTTAGGGGTGAGAGTCAGTTCTTGCAAAAGGTTAAAGGCTATTTTTGGAGATGACATGTCATTTTTTGCACTGACATGTCGAAATGGTGCACACATTTTTCTGTTTGAATTGCAAACGCATACCTTTTTTCTTTCTTCTTTTCTGTCGAAGCCACATTTCTGCTTGCACTGCTCACACGTGTGTGGAGGGCCGTACTTCTTCTCAGAGTTTGCGCAGCGTTGACATTTGTTACCGATAAATGCTGCAATCACATTGCAGTATTCGCACGGCTTTGGCTATAAAAGACAGAGAAACAAAAGACAACAATGAATTGCAATATCTTTTCACTGGAATCAGCGACTGCTAATATCAAGTAGGAACGGATTATCGCAAGGGCAGACCTCAAAATAACCCTTGGCACAAATAGTAATATGCCTTTTTTTAACAGATATGGCGGACACGTTTCTACAACACATAGGTTCGGGTAAAATTGTCTGTATACACCATAACCAAACAGTGCAATCTTATGGTGTCTGCCATATCTCAGAAAAGCTAATTCCTGTGGTGCCCTGTGCTTTGGCTGTGGTGCCCTCTGCAAGATTCCAATACAAATTTATATTTTCCCCATGGAAGTGCCCCATGACAGAGAAAAGTTGCTGTGTCTGTTCAAGAGCAAAGTTCAAGGCCTGCATGGGCAAGATATTTGTGGTACAAGGTTGTCTGCAAAGATATTATCGTCTCATTAAAAATGTCAAATTCTGTAATAAGAATCGCTTATGAACCGGGCAGAAAAAAGGTACGGAAGACATATATGCCGGCTTAAGAAGTAACCGGAAGTAGCAACAGGGCAAAGCGCAACCAGTGAGCTTGGAAAAATTGACCTACTGACTTTCCAACAGAGGTTGCACCAAGGCCAAGTCCGGTATCCAATTTCTTCAAGCTGTTGGGCAGATATCATTCGCTAAGCAAATATGTGCAGAGATACCAGTCACAAGTTATGTACATTACATTTTACATGACAAGGTTTGGCCGGTAACCCGTTTCCGCCCAGCAAGAGTTTTCTGTACTAAGCAGCTTAGTGGGCAAGTGCCAATCAATACCATAACCTCATTCAAAAATCAACTCCTGTTGAATGAATGTACAGGGGCAAGTGACAATAGATTCTACATGCATATTTAACACACACAAGCCCCTTTCACACCATTGAGCCAATTCACAATTAAAGCCATGGAGCTTTTCATCCCACCACCATCCTATGTTCAGTTCACACTTAATGCAGTTTCTTGTGGGGGAAAATGAGCACCTCGTCTGCTCAAAACTATAAGGGAATTAGTGCAAATTGTAGGGTGCATTTCGTAAAATAGCCAGACAGGTCTTAAGGCCCGGTCCCACTGCAGCGATAACGAGAACGATAACGACGCCAAGAGAACGCATTCTATTGGTTGAATGAGCGTGTGCGTATTCTGCGTGGAGCAATTCAACCAATAGAACGCGTTCTCTTTACATCGTGATCGTTATCGTTCTCGTTATCGCTGCAGTGGGACCGGGCCTTTACACACACAAAAGCCCTTTTCACATTACTTTATTCCCTGGTGTGTTTCTCTAGGGAATAATGGCCTGCCTTTTCACACTTTGATCACTTTGATCGGTTTGCCTCGAGTGATGGGCATATCCGAGGATATCCACCCCTTCTCCAGAGTACGAGTAAGTGGACAAACCCTGGAGTTTTCTTGTAACGTGGCGTGTCATCATGGCCGAGCGGTTAAGAGCACTTGATTCAAGCTCTGGTATTTGATCAGCAGAGTGTGGGTTCGAATCCCGGTCGTTGACACTTGCTACGTAAAATTGGGGAGGTAGTGCTTTCTGCTCTACCGGCCATGCTTCGGATTGATGATACCCAAGCCTACATCCGAATGGACTGTAAAAGGGATAACCCTATTTCAGCCCTAGGAGAAGGTGGCAAAGGCCTCTGGAAAAAAAAATAATGGTACCCCACACCTTCAGGCCTTGTATGTCTGGCGACTTGCATAAAAAACAATTAAAAACGTGGAAGCCCGTGGAATAGGGTAACAGTGCGCCGGGGTATTAAATGTTGGGTAATAAAATCCCAGGGCCTCCCCAGGGCTGTATACCACGCAGATAAGAGACACAGTGTGAGAAGAGTTAAACACAAACAACACGAAACACTTAAAACTTACAGTGCCATAGAGCTTGACATTTTGTGCGCATTTCTTGCAGATTGTGTTTGTGCTGCTTTTGCTGGGTGAGAAAGAAATGAGAACACATATCAATGTTGTTTTGTTTTTCACAAACATGAAAGAAGAGATTGTGAAAAATGTGTAGAATAT
This sequence comes from Asterias amurensis, assembly GCF_032118995.1. Taxonomy (NCBI): domain Eukaryota; kingdom Metazoa; phylum Echinodermata; class Asteroidea; order Forcipulatida; family Asteriidae; genus Asterias; species Asterias amurensis. Next base: position 5,038,702 of record NC_092661.1, read on the forward strand.
AAGACAGAAATCGTGGACAGATGATACATGTATATGTGCAGCTGTAGTTTATGTATCAGATACTAATCAGAACTTATAAATATTAAAGGGTCTATGTAACTTTTGTCGGACAAAAAACACAATGTCCACAGATTTACACTAAACTTACAGTTTGAAGATAATGATAGTAGAAAGCTTCTCTGAAAATATAATGTGCTGAGGTGCTGTAGTTTTTAGGAAATGAGTAAAACAATGTCATGAAAATAATTTTCGTCTCATGAGACGAAAATTATTTTAATTATTTACAAACGTATTTTCATGACATTGTTTTACTCATTTCTCGAAAACTCCAAAGTCAAATCTTCAAACCCTGTTAGTTAAATGTAAATCTATGGACATTTTGAAAAGGTACCCAAATCCTTTAAAGGGACCGAACACGTTGCCTTGGATCAGCGAGTTGGTCTAGATGAAAATCTTTATTTTTTTGTAAGAAAAATGCATGGTTTGAAAGATGTTTTAAAAGTAGAATACAATGGTCCACACAAACAAATTTGCAGGGTTTTCCTTTTACTTTCTGGTTTGTCATTTTGTGGAGTAAAACATATGACTCTACAGAATGGCGTGTCATGTTAGTTCACCATGTTAAAGGAAAACCATGCAATTTGGAGGCATGTATGTATGGATCATTGTATTCTACTTTTAAAACATCAAACATTATGCATATAACAATGGGTTTCAAACGCTTTTCATGGACCGACTCGCCAAATTTTGACTAGGTCCCTAAAGGCTTCAGCAGTGGCTACTGGCTATGGACAAAATGATCAAATTTCTTATCCATAGCGATAGCATAGCCATACCCACAGCTTAGCCAAATCCATACTCAAAGCAATACCGACAGCTACAGCCCAACCCACATCCATAGCCACACCACCAGCCCAGTCATCCCCACAGCCATAGCTGAAGTCACTTGATTGATTCAGACAGATGCATGGCATTGAATAGTGTTTTTCTACATTTCAATATGGCATACTTTTCCTGTTGGAATTCAGCTCTGCAGTAAGTACATTTCACCACTGGATAGGAACCTCTGCATTCCTGCAAAATGAAAAAAATTAAAGCATAATTGAAAGATTGTGTGAATATTTGCCGTATATTTGTTTTTAAAACTGGCAGTGGCCTAGCCCTGGTAGGACGTCAGTCAGTTAAACGGAGGAGTCTAACCTGGGCTAGCATTGGCCTAATTTAGTATATACATGTAGGCCTACTCCCGAAAACTACTGCCCAGTACACTTATCATTTGTCCACAAGTCTAACTTCATCAGGGTTTTCCCAAGGAATTTTCAAAACTGGGGCATTCTTGAAACAAATTTTTGTTGAAATTTGTGCTGAATTGAAACCAAAGGTAAATTTATCAAGTTTGAAACCTGATATCAGTTTTTTACTTGATATCTAATTTACCTTTGTTTTTTCCTGCAAAATGGGGTTTTCTAAACGGATTCTTTTAAGATTTGAGTCCCACCACCCCCCCCCCAAAAAAAAAAGAAGAAAAAAAAATTGCAAATAAAATAAAACTTGCATATCAGCTGCGTTATTGGCTTGCACTGAGCATTCAATATGTTTACTCATGCATAGGGAAGACATTGATTGCATTATAAAAAATTATTCAACTTGCAATTGGAATGAATGTAAAGTTGTTGATACACATCCAAAAAATCAGAATGATTGAAATTGTTGGAAATGGCCAGGGCCCAATTTCATAAAGCTATTTCATATTTAAGCAGGAGTACTGCTTAGCAAAATTATATGCCAAGCATAATAACTGAGGGGGCAGTCACTCACTCACTTCAAAAAACTTCATGGACTTTTGGCTGGCACCAGGGATAACATTCCATATGGCGCCACCACTTTTTCACTTATTTTTACGAAAAAGGATATCTCATTGAGGTAAATTAGATACTTTATTATTTCATATCGAATGAAAAAGTGGTGGGGCCATACGGAAACTTTTCGGGCACCAGTTTCTGCTTAGCAATATTTTTCTGTGCTTAGTAGAAATGTTTTTGTGCTTTGTGAAATTGGGCCCAGCAGATGATTCTATGTATGTTTACCTTGCACAGCTGTTGTCCTTGTGAGAGTTCTTCAAATGGATGACGGCTGTTGCATTTGGTACATGCAAACAGTGGTGGATGTGTTGTTGCTGCTGTTGTTGATGTTGTTGTGATTGACATTGCACAAACTTTCTTCAACAAGGCCTTTTGTTTCAAAGAGGAATACTTTGACAAGTTCATTCGTTCTCTGTGTGATGATTCAACAGTTTTAAACAGCCAGGCCTGACAAACAGGTCAATCAATGATTTGAGAATCAATCCAAGAAACAATATCAATTCAATAACTGACTTAAAAAAATTCTAATTTCTATGTCGCATCAATCAATTTTCTATTGTGTAAAATTTTCTAGTTTAACTTCTCAACTTTAGGTACCCGTGAAGAAAACGTATGCATTTGGCGTTGGAAATTCAATAAATACTGGATAATAAGTCGTTATTGAAACACACGCTTGTGCATTCGATCAATTAGAGCATGGCTGTCACTTCCGTTTCACTCAGTTCGTTGTTGTATCTTGTCCATTCATTGTCTTGCGCGCGCGGACCACTTTCCGCAAATTAATGCCGCGTTAATGAAATGACCTTGTCGGTAAAACTGCCAGTTATCCTGCCGCTGAAAGGCCCAAATAACTCTTTCACTGTCGTCATACTTCACTTGCTTTGTCACAGTCTTTTCCACACAGTACAAGTCCACATAGCTGTTGTTGTTTACAAACCGGGAACGATAAATAAAGACGGCTGTAGTTTTTCGACTTTTGTGCATAAATACAAAGATGGCGGCAATGCTTTTTGAAGGGCGCCCGCATACGGCCACTAATTGCCATTAATTACCTGACTCTGATCTCCGACACACTGGGTGCGTTCGTTTAGCTTCCCTGGGTCTACCCCGGTGTGTGGCGGTTTTTTCCCACCAGGACGAACGTGGGTAATTATCTACACACGTTCGTCCTCGTAAAAGAAAGTGCCACACACCGGGGTCGACCCGGGGAAGCTAATCGAACGCACCCACTGTTCAAATTGGGTGCGGGTGAGGGGTTCGAATCCCTCTCGATTTGTTGCTTATTTGGACCGGGTTGCCTGGTGTAAAATGCACAGTAGGATGCCGTGCTTGATGAAATTAGCATAATTCGAAAGTTATATCCGGTACTAAATGGCCCAATTCACAGCTAAAGGTGCCCCCCCCCCCCAAAAAAAAAAAAAAAAAAAACTTGTTAACGTTATAGACTCCCAAAGCCAGTGATCTTATGATGATATGGTCCTCCTCTCTTATTCATCTCATACTTAAATAATCTACAAAAGTCTTTAACTTCCCGGGTTAGAATGCTCGCAGGTGATTGCGTCGTCTGCCGAGAGATGACTTCACAACTGAAAGTACTCAGAAACACATACACAGATTACAGAACTTTTTGTAGTCATTGAATTAGCCAAAAATCTTACACCACCTCCCTAAAAGTTTTTAATTAACCACATCATCCAATAAAATAATATGTGACCTTACTAACCACATCATCCAATAAAATAATATGTGACCTTACCACCTCAATAGTTGAATGGTCCATTCTAGGATATCAAGGAATTCCCCCCATACTCACGCCCCACCCCCAGGACAACGAAATCTTACACTATTTCCCTAATAGTTTTTAATTATCCACATCATCCAATAAAATAATATGGGACCTTACCCCCTCTTAGATGGTTAAATGGTCCATTCTGGGATATCAATGTATTCACCCCCCCCCCGGACAACAATGCACTTCGGGGTCTTTCCCCCATTAACACATAACACTGACGGTTAATGACAGTCGTTGGCGAATTATTTATACGGGACGGGTACATAACTACGGACGACGTGTGTGTAGACTGTAATGCTACATATTCTAGGACTATAGTGAACGTATGTACAGTGTATCTGGTAAACAAGAAGTGTGAATGATCAAGCAAAAATGGCGGACTACGACAACTCCGACCCTGCCGATGTTGATGGTTTGGGCGTAGATGCGTTTGATGTAGGAGAAAATGACGAGGAGTCGGAAGATGAAGATAACGACTTCGACGCTGACTGCCAGGAGGGGGATACCGGGTCCTTCGAGTTTGATCGTACGTTGGTTTACATTCATTGTATCTCAGATGCCGATAAAGACGATCCCAACCCGCCGAACCCCGTCAACAATGACGACGTCAACAATGTTACGTTGAGCTTAGGGAGTCTCCAGTCTACCACGAATATAACTGATGATCTTACGGGCGTTCATCATCATGGGACCCTGGGCTCTTCGAGCCCCGATGCAGACTGTGACAAACACGACGGAAACTGCGGCCATGGCTGTGATGGCTTCATCCACCATACGATTTCAGCGGATCAAATCCAGACACAAATCAGCCCTGCCCCTGGCATGGCTGGATATGCCTTCATGGCCGACGATATCGCTGGGGCAACCCTGACCATGGAGAGCCAAAACCCCACGACCAAAAAGAAGGAGATTCACAGATACAACTGTGAATTTGAACGTTGTAATCGTACGTACAGTACGGCTGGGAACTTGAAAACGCATCTTAAAACGCACACGGGGGACTTCAGTTTTGTGTGCAAAGAAAAAGGTTGCGGGAAAGCGTTTTTAACGAGTTACAGCCTGAAGATCCATGTGCGCGTCCACACGAAAGAACGCCCTTATTCCTGTGTTTTGGAAGGATGTCAAAAATCCTTCAATACACTTTATCGGTAAGAATTATTTGCTGTGATGAACTTTTAGTAATCACACATACCACAACTTCACAAGAATATCACTGTTTTAACTTTTACTTTTAAATCCTGGTTATGTACTTTCTGCGAATGCGAATGCGAATCAAATTTTTGTAACACAATAATCGGTACGTGCCCCTTTCCAATTGTGGCGCAATGAAATTGGCACAAAGCATTCGCAGGGTCTTACACTTGAAGATATTCAAATAATTATTCTTCAATTTCTCTCTGCATTACCTATATATTGTTATATACAAAGGAAAACTCCCTTAAATTGATTGGTTTTCCTTTGACTTCATGAACTTAGACGGTCGTGGCATTTTGTGGAGTAAAAAAAAATTTGGTTCTACACATTAACTAAATCTTCTGATGACATCCTACAGATTGAAAGCTCATCAGAGATTACACACTGGATCAACTTTTAACTGTGACTCCGAGGGATGCACCAAGTTTTTCACAACTCTCAGTGATCTTAGAAAACATATCAGGACGCACACTGGGGAGAAACCGTTCAAGTAAGTATGTCAGCGTCCTCCCTTAAAACAGTCCTTGGGTGGTTTAACTGGCATGGTCCGCTGGCCAAACTCAGACTAATTGTGGCTTCTTATATCGCACATGTCCGTCACTCAGTCACGCTCCTCACTGGCGCTGTAACATACAGTATTCCCTGCAAGATGTGGAACTACATTATGAGACCTAATTCTGATAGCACCATGGAATGTTTTACAAGGTGCTGTGGCGCAATTTGCTGCCGATCGGACCAGGAACATCGGGGCAAACCCCTTCTCTTTTCAATTAAGTGCACTGAATTCTTTTACATGCTTTACATAACACAAGGGACCAACGACTAAACGTCCCATCCGAAGGACGAAGCAGTGGTGAAGTGTCTTGCTTAAGGACACAAGTGTCACGGCTGGGGATTCAAACCCACACTCTGCTGATCAGAAACACCAGAGTTTGAATTCGGTGGTCTTAACCGCTCAGCCACGACACTTCCACATTTGGCAAAGATTTGCGTCAGTGGCCTCCTTGCGGTCTTGTTGCGTTTGTGCAAGAAACATCCTGCGCCCTCTACATGTAGTTCTTATAACTCTATGGTTTAAACCCCTATAGATGTATGACCAGTCACCTTTTTGTTTTGACACTCCTATATTTTTGTTATTTTTCTGACACTCCTACGGTATTTTTTCAGATGGAAACTCTTTTTGTTCTTGGGAATAATCACATTATATATAAATCCTGTATTTTGTCTTTAAACTCTTCTTATTTACATTTTTGCAGGTGTTATTTTTGCGGAAAAGGCTTTGCTGCGAGCCATCACCTTAAAACGCACGTCAGAACGCACACAGGTAAAAGATGTAGTCAATCCCTCCATTACCACTAAACCTCTATCATTTACTCTTACTGTATCCATTATATTGTTGAAGAGTTTGCAAAGAGCTTTAATTTAAAACTTTTGTTTAGAGTATGGATTTCCTTTAAATTGAAGGTAGCTAGTAGTCAGAAGCACAAAATGAAGAAAAATATCCCAAAACATTACCAGCTAAAAGAAACCAGGAAAGTAACTATTAAAACCCAGAACCTACCAACCTTGAAGTTGATTTTTATTGATGAGTTCTTGTTTTGTTAATATACAGGTGAGAAGCCGTACACGTGTCAGAAGGATGGATGTAAGCGTACCTTCAACACGCAGTACAGCCTTAAGAGTCATAAGAAAGGACACGATAAACAGTCCACTTCATCTTCGGCGTCATCAACAGTTGCATCTCTAGAGGGCGCTAGTCAGGAGGTAGTAAGTTTATCAAATATAATAGTAACAATTATTAATAATTCTCTGGAGTTTTCCTCCAACATCTAAAATAGAAACTGCCTTCCTTGTCTTCTCTCCATTGGGTTCTATGCTAGTACAGTAATTTAGTTTGCTTTTTCCAAGAGTCCTAGGCTTCACAAATAAAATTGATAGATTAAATATTCCCTGATATTCAGTTGGGTTCGAATCCCAATCATGACAACTATTGTGTCATTGAACAAAAAAATTTATCAATGTTTTTCTTCACCCTGGAGTGAACAGTTCACCCAAAATGTTTTCATTGTCTTCTCTTTTCTCGCTTGGCTTTAGTAATCTTTGTTGAGAATATATTTAGATCAATTTTGTGTTGTATAATGCAACTTACAAACCCTTGCAGCGACTGTAGAATTATCAATTTTTAGGTAAAATTCAAATATTATGTCGCCAGGGTTCCGAACTATCTATCAATGTTAATCCCTAGATTCATACTACTGCTTCCCAGGTTGTATCGTCCCGGCCATAACACTTGTGTTCTCGAGCCAAGTGGTAAATGGGTACCTGTGAGGGCAGAGAAGGTTGTTGAGATTGATTTAGCTTGGTAAAAATGTTTGGAGTGCCATGAGTGTCACAGAGTGACGGAATTTAGCACTAAATAACAAGCCTGGAATTATAAGGAGGCTTTGGAGGGCCTAACCTTCGTTGCCCCTGGTCTTGGCCTTTGTGCTGCTTCAAAAGTATTCCATTGACTTTAAGATTTTCCAATTAAAGTGCCCTTTGCAAAATGAAAATGGTCTTGCCCTGTCAAAGGTGAAATTCATGAGAAGCCACTACTACTATTATTATTATTGTTTGTTTATCAAAAGGCAACTGCTTCAATGATGGAAACTGCTGATGAATCTAGCATAGCTGGTACAGCGAGTTCATCTGCTACTGGTTGTACATGTGGATCAAAAAGTAAAACTGCAATACCAACAAAGGTAAATAGTAATTGTGAATGGTTGGGTGAATTGCCTCTTCTACCCTACTGTCAGACCATTCAATACAATCCATTGGTTTTAAAGACAGTGGACACTATTGGTAATTGTCAAAAACCAGTCTTCTCACTTGCTGTATCTCAACATATGTGTAACATAACAAACCTGTGAAAATTTCAGCTCAATCGATCATCGAAGTTGCGTGATAATAATGAGATAAAAACACCCTGGTCACACGAAGTTGTGTGCTTTCTCATGCTTGATTTCAAGACCTCAAGTTCTAAATCTTAGGTCTTGAAATCAAATTCATGGAAAATTAGTTCTTTCTCGAAAACTATGTTACTTCAGAGGGAGCTGTTTCTCACAGGGTTTTATACTATCAACCTCTCCCCATTACTCGTTACCAAGTAAGTTTTTATGCTAACAATTATTTTGAGTAAAAAAAAATATATATATATATATATATATATGTATGTATTTGTCACATTGAACTGTCCAGTACATAATAATGCATTGGGCGACATCTGACTCATTTTCACAGAGTGGGTCACATATAATATCATTTGGTGAATGCATCTACACAGTACAGAGTCGACCCTCCAACTGTGATTGTAGTTCAGCAGGAAACATAACTGTAGGCCTACTTCTGAGAATTTAAAAGGATGTACCATTATGTATGCCTTTGTTGTGATTGATTTTAGATTCCAGATCTGACTGCTGCTGCAAATCCTGCAAGTCAAAAGGTCAACGCAGACGTTGAAATGGTTGACATACATAACTTGCCTTCAGCTGGATCATCAAATACACAACACCAAATAGGTTGGTTAAAATAACAACATGTGTTATTGATCTATATAAAGGCGTAATATTCTTCTTACTATAAGGCCTTATACACTACAAAAAATCTTGTGGACACGGATACGATCCGGATAATGTGCACTGTCCTTCACACTACAACTTTTCAACACAGTGTCGATCCGGATATGGCGCTTTGACTGGTCGAAACCAACTCTGCCTGGGAGGTGGGTTGATAAATCTCTATCCGTGTTGAAGATTCTAACACGAATCAAAAGCCGTTGTGTGAACAAGTTAGAGAACAGGTTAATTTTCGATCCGTGTTGAGTGTGTGTGGCGCCATCCGCGCACACTACAGTTGACCAGCACGTTAAGAAAAAACGCGTACAAAAGGCACTGAGTACATAAAAAGTAGCCGTGTCCTGCCTCGACCCGTGTAAGACCTTGCAGTGTGAAACAGTCGCACACTATCCGGATTGAAAATTACACAAAATAACAAACCTGTGAAAATTTGAACTTAATTGGTTGTTGAAGTTGCGAGATACAAATGGAAGAAAAAACACCCTTGTCACACGAAGTTGTGTGCTTTCAGATGCTTGATTTCGAGACCTCAAATTCTAAATCTGAGGTCTCAAAATCAAAATCGTGGAAAATTACTTCTTTCTCTCGAAAACTATGTTACTTCAGAGGGAGCTGTTTCTGACAATGTTGTATATATAAGAGTTGCCATTATTATTCTTTCTTTAATTACAGGAGCAGTGGAACCTCAAGCACAACATACGGGCCAGTCTGTCATCATTCACAGCATCCCTTCAGCATGTTCAGGCACGGTCGGCCAAAACCTCATTATAACCATCAATCCCGACTGTCAAACTCCAACTCAAGTTGTCATCGCTCCACAACCGCTTCCCCATCACACGTGTAACGTGTCGGTGATCGGCAAGCAAAACAACAGCAATACCGAAGGCACAAACACCGTCACGGCTGGCCAGAGCCACGTCTGCGCCGTGTCTCACCAGAAGACGTCCGATACCTGTGTGCATTACAGCCAGCAGGGCAACACATCCGGCGAATGTGCAAAAGTCATCCAGACTACGCGGAGTGCTACCACGTCGTGTCTCCCCGTGGCGCCCGTTGGCGTAACCATATCCCAACCCTGCAAAGCGGCCACGGCGAACCACTGCCCCGCGCCGGTCATGCTCACTATTTCCTCCCCCGATCACGCCGTCATGCATTCCAACTCAAGCGCACATTCGCAGACACAGATCCAACTGATCACAGACGACGGTGGTAAAGTGGGCATCATCCAGACCTCCTCATCCACATCAGAATGTACCAGCTGTATTCCCCTTGCGTCTAAATTACCCTCAGATAAAGATCATACTACTACAGCCGGCGACCCTGGCATGGATACCAGCCGAACCCTTATTCCTCACCATGCGACATCTCCAAAGCTACCCTTCACTTCTCCTCAGTTGACAGCCACATCGTCGGCTCCCTGTACTTCCACCAATCAAAATGCCGGTTCAGGAGTTGTTAAAAGCCCCGCCCAACCTGAGAAGAGTTCTTCTACTCGGCCATGCTCGTGTGAGGATTCGTGGAAGAATCGTCAGCAGAAGGACGATATGATCGAACAGTGGTTGAACATCAAGAATACAAAACAACCTGCCGAAACCCAACCACAAGTGGATTCCAACTACGGTATCACCATAGATAGTAAGGACTCTCGGAGCCCGCCGTGCCCGCTCTGCAACTGCACATGTCCGTGTGGATGCAAAAAGGCGGGGTCATCCAAGGGTGACTTTCAAGATGGGATGTCGCTCTTTAGCCTCAGCAGTTTCCCAGACTTCTGAATCCTAGCAATATGAGAGAGAAATAGGACGCAATTTCATGGGGCTGCTTACATTACAGCAATCAAGTTCCAGGGGCCTTTCTCAAACCTCGACTTGGGCTCCGGCTCAGGCTTAGGCTCCGCACTCTGCGTATGCACCTCGGCTTTTAACCTGCATTTTGGAGCAGCTCATATTGCGCAAAATAAGTGCCTGGAGCCAGAAGCTAAGCTTGGGCGATATCGATTTATTTTATTCACGATTTATCGCCAACGATATAATTGCCATTAATTAAATTTAACATCTTCAGTCTTCAAACTCCCAGTGAAAGTTGTAGAAGAGACAGTGATAGCATAAGAGAGGTGTTTATAATGACCTATTCGTCTGGTTTTACTCCAGACCTATGGGGTGCAAGATGTCTCAGCTAGGGAATATAATGTACATCGCGATATTGCGATACTTAGTCGATATCGCGATTTTCATTATTTCGATTAAAACCAAATCGTCCGATATCGAAATCGTTTCCAAATTAGTATCGCGATATTCAATAATATTGTGGTATCGCCCAAGCTTAGCCAGAGCCTAAGCCGTAGCCTAAGCTGAGGTTTGAGAAAGACCCCTGGCCTGGATTTTCATCTACGAGAAGGCCAGGCCATTCCCATTTTGTGTAGTGCCCTTCCATTGGAAAATCTTAAAGCTTGGGCTTGGCATCAGTATTGGACATCAAGGAGGTGGACAGTACGTAAGCCAGAGCCTGAGCTGTGGCGATCCAAAAGCAGCCATACACTCGCCCACAAATTACACATAGACTGTAATTATGGGACGTTATAATGTACACATGTACATGTATTGTGTGCTTCCTGTATCAGGAAGATGTTTGGTATACCGCTGAAGAAATAAGTTGGTTTGAGGGACAGTAAGTTTGGTGTTATAACGAAAAACTCTATGAAGTAATGGTCCCAAGATAAGGGAAAACAATTCGGACTACAAAATCATGAAAATGGATCTTGTATTTATAATGGTCTTAACGTCACCCCACAGCCATCCAGCATTGGTTATGTATGTATGTGGAGTTCACAGGATTGAATGTTCTAAAGTGTTTGTAATTTTTAACAACTTTTTACTCAACTGTTGGAGATGCGATTGAATTCTATTTCAGTTTTTGGATTTAAGGAATAGTAAAATCTTGTCTGCTCTTTTTCATTGTGTATAATTTAAAAGTGTATACTGTATTACTGTAACTCATTTAAGCAAGTGTTTTTTCGTAATTTATAAGTTACCAAGTGACTTTTTGTGCGCGGAAGAATCAGTTAGTTGATAAAAGCCTTTCAAAGAAGCCTTTGAAATTCTATTACCATTATTATAATAATATTATTAGTGGCTTCTTATTATTATAGCGCGCCTATCCGTCACTCAGTGACGCTCCTGGCGCTGTAACATACAGTATTTCCTGCAAGGTATGTGGGACTACGTTTGAGTTATGAGACCTAATCCTTAGCACCATGTAATGGTTTAGAAGGTGCTGTGGCGCAATCCAGCCAGAAACACTGGGGCGAACACCTTCTATTTTCAATAAGTGCACTGGGTTCTTTTACGTGCGTTACACAACACATGGGACCAACAGCTTTACGTCCCATCCAAAGGACGAAGCAATGGTTGAGCGTCTTGCTTAAAAACACAGATGTCACGACTGGGAATCGAACCCAAACTTTGCTGATCAGAAACATTTTGTTAGATATCACGTGGGCAGTTATGGTCGTCCACGGTAAATGTAATAAGAGAAAGCATGAAAGAGTTCTAAATCAAAACGTGTGATAGAAGAGCGGGACTAGATTTTTATCAAGGCCGTAAACAGACTACATGGTTGTTTTGACATGGACACAGTCACACACATGTGTGTGGATTTGTTTATTGGCGACGGTGACTTGGGATTTTATAAATAAGAAACTGATGTTTTCTTCTTGGAAAGTAAGAACAAACAGTTGTTTATTTATGTTAAGAACATTTACAAGGTATATTAAACTCCATTCGTCGACAGGCCACATATTTGCTAAAATTATGATTGGTAATCATTTATGCTACTAATTGCATCATACACGTCCCGTCTTCCCCTATGACAAATATATCCTTGCCATGGGTTCCCATATATTCATCTTAAAGGCTATGGGAAACTTTTGAAGGGGCACCAAGGCTAAGACGAGGGGCAACAAAGGCCAAGGCTGTTTTCTTGTCATACCCACTCACTTTTGCTCAACTTTGATGGATTTATTATTCTTGATGAAAAAACTGTGACAAGGTTTTTTTGCATTTCTTTAATAAAGAGACACGTTGCTGTGGATCGGCCGAGTTGGTCCATGAAAACCATTTAAAATCATTTGTTATTAAAATCGATATGGTTAGAAAGATGTTTTTAAAGTAGAATATAATGATCCACACATACATGCCTGGAAATTGCGTGGTTTTTCTAACACGGTCGGCTACTTTATGGAGTAAAAAACTTGACTCCACAAAATGGGGTGCTGTGTTTGTTCACTACGTATAAGGAAAACCATGCAATTTCGATGCATGTTTGTGTGGATCATTAATTCTACTTTTAAAACATCTTGCTAACCATAGTTGATTTCATAACAAACGGTTTCAAACGCTTTTCATGGACCAACTCGACCGATCCAAGGCAACATGTCCCTTTAAAAACAAATGGACAAAAACCAATCTTCGACCTTACCTTTTAAAGACACGTAAGATACAAGCAATAGTTAGTTGATTTCATTGTCATAGTTCATTGTGTAAAAAAAATAAGCCAAAATGTTCTGTTCAGTTTGTAAAAATTGTTAGGATTTGTCGGATTTGGATTTAGGGGCAGTGAAATTTGTTTACCGAAACAAAATGTGTTAAGGGCGAAAAGGGGGTTTGCACACTCCAGAACTGTTAAGCCCGGTTCATACCTCCTGCGAATGCGATGCGAATTTGATGTGAATTTGACGTCACAACCCCTCTTTCAACCCCCCGCTGCAATATTCGTAAGAGAGTTGAACACAACTCAACTCAGTGCGAGTTTCGTTGCGAATTTGTGACGTCAATATTCGTATCGCATTTGCATTCGCAGGAAGTATGGACCGGGCTTTAAATAAGTATTAGTGTTTCTTTTTGCATTTTTAATGACCCCCTTCCCCCCCCCCACAAACCCTTGCTGAAGGCAGAATTAATTTTGTATTTATATTTTTGGGTTTTGTCACTGACTCTGTTTGACATAAGTGTTTGATTATCAAACTAAAAATTTAACTACAGCCATTTTTGTGTTTTCCAATGGAATGTATTGTGATTATTTGCATGATAATTATAATGATATAATTAAGATTTTTTTTTTTTAAACACCATTTTGTTGTTTTCATTTCCTTTTCATGAGCAAATATTGTGAAGCAAAATTAAACGTGCATGTATAATTTACAAATTGAAGACATCTTTATCAATACTTATTTATGATCGATAACCCCATTAAACCTACGAAATAAAATCAATGATCACCTTGTATGAAAAATATTTTTAGGAAAATGTGTGGTTTTGTGATCTAGTGGTTAATGTATATCATGAGCTTAAAGACACTGGACACTTTCGGAACAGAAAAAAAAAAAAGTTCACAGATTTACAAATAACTTACATGGTTTACATGAGGTAATGGTGAGACTTCTCTTGAAATATTACTCCATGAATCGGTTTACTTTTTGAGAAAACATTCAGACAATATCAATTCTCGATATCGAGAATTACGGGTTTATTTTAAACACATGTCGTGACACGGCGAAACGTGCGGAAACAAGGGTGGGTTTTCCCGTTATTTTCTCCGGACTCCGATGACCAATTGAGCCTAAATTTTCACAGGTTTGTTATTTTATATATAAGTTGTCAAGTGTGGGCCTTGGACATTACTGTTTACCGAAAGTTTCCAATGGCTTTAAAGACACTGGACACTGTTGGTGAAAATTTGAGTTCAATTGGTAGTCGAAGTTACGAGATAATAGTGAAAGAAAAAAACACCCTTGTCAAACGGAATTGTGTACTTCTTAATGCTTGATTTTGAGACCTTAAAATTCTAATTCTGAGGTCTCTAAATTCATGGAAAATTACTTCTTTCTCGAAAACTACTGTCACTTCAGAGGGAGCTGTTTCTCACAAAGTTTTATACTACATGTATCAACCTCTCCCCATAAACGTTTACCAAGTAAGGTGTTATGCTAATAATTATTTTGAGTAATTACCAATAGTGTCCAGTGCCTTTAAACTTCCTTGAGGGGCTCTCAGGTCAAACTCAGTTACATGTAGTTTGTGATGCACTCTTTATCTTGCCAAGTAGGAAGCATGGCTGTGTATTTGAGTTGACATTGTGCATTGTGATGTCCAGCTGACATAAAAGATAATAAACCCACAACCTAGACACAAGATCAAGAAAGAAACAGCAGTACACAAATAAATGCGCTCTAAATAGTTCAGTCTTTAAAATTTTCTTGAACTACCCTTGAGTCAGACATCAGACTGGCACTTCTGGAGGGAGTTTGTTCTATGCTGGGACTGCTGTAACCAAAGGGGCCTCAACCAATTACATGTATTTCTTACACAGAGAGTATAAGCATGGAGGAATATATGAATTTTATTCCTCCATGGTAAAAGTAAGTGTTGTTTACAGAGTTTCTGTGACGATGAAAAATGGATAGAAGATTGTTGATGTAGCAGGGATGAGATTGCTCAGACTTTTGTCTGAATTCAGACTTTCTGTCGGCCTAGTGAAGAAAATCAGCCAATATCTTTTTCCACAAATAAAGAAATCCTGCTCATTGGTCTACTTCTCTAGTGTTGTGGATACTGTTTCCAAAAGTTCCTTGGAATCTATAATCCCAGTGGTTACCAAACGGTAGATATGCCATCATTTCAACATACCTTTGAATTTGTATCCAAGTTTCAAACTTTTTCATTAGTAATGACTCTCACCCCTGGGTAAACAGGTGCCGAGTAGTGAAGGCAGTTCAAGACAAAGAGCATTATTTTTTTTACTTTATTCTGATAGAAGCCATTGTAGTCAATGAAGGACGGGGGTGACGTGTTGGAATTGGGTAGTTCCAGTTATTAAGCAGGCTGCGTGGTTTTTAATTTGTTGTAATAATAATTATAATAATAATAGTTAGTTTTTATATAGCACTTTTAACTCCCAAAGTGAGTCCATGCCTCACATTATTACTACTGGTCACTTTGCAATCATTCCTTAAACCATCTCAGCTCCCTGGGGAGTATACAGCCTTGTGCAACAAATGCGCCACTCGGCTAAATCAAACAAGAACCATCTTTGCCCTCACAGGTACCAATTTACCCCTTGGTAGAGAGAAGCTTGTAGTTAAGTGTCTTGCTCAAGGACACAGGTGTCACGCGCTCAAGGACACAAGTGTCACGACTGGGATTCGAACCCACACTCTGTTGATCTAACACCAGAGCTTGAATCCGGCGCTTTTAACCGCTCGGCCATGACATTCCACTTAGTTGTAGTCTGGAGATCTGATAACTGTTGCTCTGTCATTCTGTAGAAGATGGCATTACAGTAGTCGATATTTGAGATGACATGAGACTGGATAAATGCGATTGGACAACATAAATAAATTGTCAGCGTAATGCTGAGGGCATGTCATGTGTGCACTGACATAACAATTTTTATTATTCATTATAATACAAAACTTTCCTTTTCATCCAAAAATTGAATTTCTTATTTCTTTACTACGTTGGCTTCTAAATATCTCACTGTACACAATTCCAGAAGATTCTGGTGGAAAATTAGTTGTCTTGTGGTTCTTGATAATATTAATAATTGTCAACAACTATCGCTAAAGACACTGAACACTTTTGGTAATTGTCAAAGACCAGTCTTCTCACTTGGTGTATCTCAACATATACGCACAAAATAACAAACCTGTGAAAATTTTAACTCAATCGATCGTCGAAGTTGCGAGATAATAATGGAAGAAAAAAACCACCCTTGTCACACAAAGTTGTGTGCTTTCAGATGCTTGATTTTGAGACCTCAAAATCTAATGTGGAGGTCTTGAAATCAAATATTTTAGTGGAAAATTATTTCTTTCTCGAAAACTACGTTACTTCAGAGGGAGCCGTTTCTCACAATGTTTTATACTATCAACAGCTCTCCATTGATCATTAACAAGTAAGTTTTTATGCTAACAATTACTTTTAAGTGTTAACCAATAGTATCCAGTGTCTTAAAGGGAAGATATACCTTTGTTTTTTTGGAACATTCTAGTTGTTTTAATTCTATATAAATGTAAACCTAATACAATAAAACTAACCCGTAAAAATTTCAGATCAAAAGGTGATCACTTTTTTAAGAAAACACACCGAAGCGATTATGTCCACACAGGAAGAATAATCTGTAATTGGAAAACACAATCTGAGAGACACAAGTGCCAGCAACACTTCTCTGATTCAAATTTTTCGAGAAATAAATTTCTATAATTTTTCATAACCACATTACTTCAAAGTGAAATGATTCTCAGACGTCAAACCTCTTGTGTACGTAATTCAGAATTTATATTCGGCGCGACTCTGGCGCACCTGTCTGAAACAAGTGTTATACTACCGAAAGCTGCTGAACTTCAAACCAAGTAAGTTTGTATTGCGATGAATTTTAAAGACACTGGACACTATTGGTAATAGACCCTTCCCATGAAATATGTAAATTGCACATAGCGCGTGCGCACTAACGTTTTGGTTGGCAAAATGAGGGAACTTCGCGCCGTTTTGTACACGGCTAATGGGTGCATGACGCAGACGCGATTGCGCGTCTGCATAGTGCACAACTCTATGGTGTTTGCCAACCAACATCAGCCCCATAGTTGCATCAGCCCCATAGTGTAGCCCTATGGACTTTTCCTCTGTACACAGATACAGAGTCCTAACTATTAAGGCCCGTTTCTGGGGCGGAAAATTTTCAAAGACACTGGACACTATTGGTAATTGTCAAAGACCAGTCTTCTCAACATGTATCTCAACATATGCATAAAATAACAAACCTGGAAAAAATTGAGCTCAATTGGTCGTCGAAGTTGTGAGATAATAATGAAAGGAAAAACACCCTTGTCATACGAAGTTGTGTGCTTTTTTAAGATGGTTGATTTCGAGACCTCACATTCTGAATCTGAGGTCTCGAAATCAAATTCGTGGAAAATTGCTTCGTGAAAGAAGTTCTTTCTCGAAAACTATGTCACTTCAGAGGGAGCCGTTTCTCACAATGTTTTATACTATCAACTTCTCCCCCATTACTCGTCACGAAGTAAGGTTTTATTCTCATAATTATTTTGAGTAATTACCAATTATGTCCACCGCCTTTTATTAAGAAAGAACAATGTCCAAATGTATACCTTTCCTTTAAATCAAACTAACCTTGGCCATAAAAGTATGAATTTATAATATTTCAATCCTGTGAGGGAGTTTGGAACCCAACCGTATTTTTGAAACTACAACAAGCCACCTGCAACGTAAGCCACAGCACCAGAAAATCTCAGAAAATTTGTTGAGAGGTCATTGGCTTAGTATCTGCTTTATACAGTATTTATACTGTGCCTTGCAAACTTTCTACATAGATCATTTGCTGATGATATCATAAAGTAATGCTGTACAAGTTTAGAGGGTGCTGTCATGTTTAATGTTCAGCGTTATTTAATGGAGGTCGTTGGTTCGAATCCCACTCTAGTCAATTCTTTGTTCAACCCCCCAAAAGTACAAATAGTACAAGCCTTTAACAAGCAAAATAATGTAGGAAAATTTGTAAAACCTTTCTTTGTACATCTTTAATTTCTGTCAAATCCTCAGGCACCTTTTCAAAAAGATTGGTAAAACTTGCATGCGTTGCCCAATGATTAAAAATTCCCAATCATGAATTATTTGCCAAATCAAGTAGCCATGAAAAAAGATGGCGCTGAGGGTGCCACACATAGAGTTATATATAAAAGCTACAGGGCGCACTGGCCTACATGTAGTTACGCGGTGTCACATTCACACATGCATACATACAGGACGAGCGCCCTCGAGAGTCTATAACCCCTCACTCATGTACCTTTCCATCAAGATGGCAGCCAAGTGTTAACGTGATTAAAACTACCAAAGTTCATGATACAAGCTGAGTCCCTCTCTCTCTCTAAATGCCAGCAGGAGGCATTACACGCGGCACAGCATGCGCGCATTGTTTAAGTTGAAAAACAACATCGCATAGCGTGTATTATGTATCATACACACACCAACGTGTACGAAGGCCTACTTCATATTTAACGCGCAAACAATGTTCATCTTACAAAATGGTGGGCAGGTCCCCTCTAGTTCTTCTCTATGGTGTCACCCGTACTTTTATTTAGGCAGAGATTGAGGTCCCTACCCCCACCCTCTGTGGTCCGTCGATGAAGTTCTTGCGCAAATATGAAAAGCAAACTAATATTTCCAACGGGCTTGCGATAATCGCAAAGTGTGAAAAGCGGGCATAGCTTATTAGGTTTGAATCACAGACCACTTACAGACAGCGTATGCGAAAGACATCAAAACATGACATGTACATTTGGCAATAATTTCCTACTTGAAAAACTTTGACCACGAGTCCCACCTAGCGCCCCCCCCCCTCTCCAACACACACCCTGCACTCTTCTTTTTAAAAAAATTAAACAAATGCTACAACTTACAGTCTTGTCACACTAGGTAACTTTTATAGGCAATAGGAAAGCAACCAACTGAACAGCCCACAAACAGAACATTTTGGTATTAATACCGAGCGACATTTTTCTTACAGTATTTTACCAAGCCACCGTGAACATTCAGTAAACAAGTTAAAGGTAGGCTTACAACTTGTTTTGGGGGTTTTTCATCATCAACTGTTTTGTCAAGAAAGATACAATAAAAGTCACCCGTGAAAGTTTCAGTTGAACACATTGCTAACTAATTGAGAAAACAGCCAAAAACTGTGAGGTATTTTCACTGACAACATCGAATCTATCCATGTTTTGGAAAGTGGCAGCGAGTAATGAAGGAAATGCATCTTTGGCCAAATAAAAATCATCTGCAGTGATTTCTAATCAACAGTGGCAGGTTTCAGACAAACTAATTTCAATGATACTGACGACCATTACAAGCTTGCGACCATGTATTAACAAGTAGGCTTTCGCATAAAAGCTACATGATTTCCTTTGGGGGTCAGTACCCAAGTTTGACCCTACCTTAAGCGAGAATGGATATTTTCCTTGTTTCTTCGCTCAAGTTCCATACTTCTCCTCATTGAACCCAAGTCTCGACACTCATGGGGTGACAGGTCTTTTTCTTCAGCTGCGTCACTTATCTGGAACGCTCTACCACAAAATTCAAATCTCTTCTCAAAACTTAACTTTTATCACAGGTTTTCAAGGACTAATTTTGTTGTGTCTGTTTTTCTTTGTTTTGTTTTGTTTGTTGTTGGTTTTTACTGCACGTGGATACGTGCGCATTACAAGTCTTATTATTATTATTATATTAATGTTGAATGTTGCTCAGATCTATTTACCTGTATAAATCACCTAGCGTTACACAGCCCTGGAGCTCGAGAGCCTTGTCACAAAAGACCATTTCAAGCAACCAGTTCCAGGCAATCGCCAAGACGAAACAAATATCGCAACAAATTAAAAAGACAATCGGTTCATTATTTTTCCTGAGAGATTTTGTCAAAAAAACACCAAAAAAAACACGATCCTGTGCAGCAAAAATGTTTCTCATGTATTCAGTGAAGTTGGTTGCCTCCATATTGCCCTGTAAAAAATTACCATTCAAAACAAGGCTCTTACTAAGCATAACAAAGCAAAACTAGTTAATTATTGCTAGAGCTACTAATTATTAACGGAACCCAGGGCTCATTTTCCACTGGACGCCTCTTCGCTCCCTTGACCACTGTCTGACTGGATACACTGATTCTCCTGATGAGTGTCGCCGGCAGACTCGGAGTTTGACGGAGATGCTGCGGAGTTACTGGTAGGATCCTGCACTGCTGCTGTCTCCTGTTGACTTGATGATACGTTCGTATCTTGTGCCTTGGAGTTGGTGACATCAGACGATACTCCTTCGGTTTCGTTTGCTGTGAAAAAAATGCACATCATTATTACAGGCATGATGTGAGTGGAACTGTTAAAAAGTATACAAACAAACAAATTATTTGTGTATTAAATATAAAAGCTAAAACTCAATTCTAGTGAGTGTTTTTAATGTTAACATTTCTTCGTAGATATAATTTAAAACAATCATTTGATTTCAGACAAAAAAAATAATTTTTGTTAGACACGCTTTTTCCAATCCGGTGCGCCCAAGACTTTTTATATTATTGCTCTAGCTTTTTTCTGGTGTGAAACAAGCGATCAATAAATAAGAATCCCCCGGGATAAAAAAAAAAATAAATAAATAAAATGTTCATCTTGTCCATGACACCCACCTGCGACTGTCCTTTCTTTGTCTAGTAGAGCGTTGCGTTCACCCTGTAATGCACGACACAGCTTCTCTAAACGAACTACTTTACTACGACTCTCTGTAGCCTCCCGCTCATGGTGCGTTTTCTGAAAAAATAACAGAACAACCTTTTATCTTGAATTCATCACAAAAAAAGGGATGACATGAGAGATTCTTAAGACGAATGACGTGTTAATTCGCAAACATTTTCATGAGTTGCCCACAACTGAAAATCAAAATCGTACAATCCCTTTTCTTTAACGTATTATCGTGTTATTTCCATTTCTAGACCTACTATCAGTACTATTATTATTTATACTGCCTAGGTTTAATGCAAAATAGTATACAAATATTGACTGCTTCAAGTGGCTTAGTAAAACTTGTCACTCGAGGTGATCCCCGGAGCAGACTATCTTCCCTCAGCGAAACTATACCACGAGACAAAGCAGTCAATATTTGTTTTATAACACCCCGTCCTTTGATTCTATCTGTATACTTTAATACAAATTAATTCACACAACACCTTTATTCTTCATTCAACACTGCGTTCATGTGATCCACTATCTCCAACGTTGTGTTGCATACAGAACAGTACTGTTGAACAATTCTTTCGACGTATTTTATGCTGCTTTTAGTGTTCTTTGAATCTGCTGAGTCTATAAAATCTCGTAATTCATCTTCAGTAAGTAAAACAAATCGCGGACGGGGCTCATTGTCCTCCATTTTCCTGGTAGAATCGTCAAAAAACTTCATGTACGTCGCGCACAATCAATCGTCAAACAAGAACTGTAAAATCTTCTGTTGAAACGCCGAGTTTTGACAAAATAAGAGGGTACCAGACTACTGCTGTTGCGTTCGTTCTCTGGATGCTGATAATTACCCTCGCCTCCAGCTCGGGTAATTATCGCATCCAGACTGCAACCGGTATTAAACAGAGTGTTTAAAACCAGCCAAGCACATATTTATTCCCTAAATAATAATAATAGTAATAATGAAGACATTTGTAAAGGGCCTTACTAATGCCAAAGCCTCTAAGCTCATCAAGAGAACAATAAAATATACAATGAGTGAAAGATACAGTTTGAGTAGTAAGCAGATTACAAATAAGCAGCTTCAAAAAAGTTTTAAACAGAGACTTAAAACAGTGTATAGAACAACTGGTGAATATGCACAGGAAGACTATGGGTATGTTCAGACAGCGTACTAAGTTAGACCCGAACCGGTTTAACTTCTACGAGCAGCAGGGGGTGGTCATAAAAATAAAAACCCCTTGCGTTCAGACAGCACTGAGTTAAACCCAATACGGTGTATCTTTGGTTTTAAGAGGTCAAAGCAAACGCGACCCTGTTACTCTAACATCCTGTTTATTGGCCTGTTCATTGGTCACCGTGTGTTTACATAATGATTACGGAGGTCAATGGGTCGTCTGTTGTGAGTTAAACCGGATGTAGTCTTTTTTATTCTGTCCACACAGTGTTAAAAGATAAACCCAAAGCGGTCTAAAGATAAACCCCCTCCCTGGACGGTTTATCTTTTGTGGGTTGAACTCCATTCGGACTAACTTTAGAACCGTTCCGACACACAGAGTTGAACTCGATCGGGTTGAACCATGACTTAAACCAACTTTAGTACTGTGTCTGAACGACCTCTATTCCAAAGAAATGGTGTGGGGTAAGAAAATGATCTGTGGCCATAAAAAAATGGAAAAAGCTCTTGTGGTTGAAAGCAAAAGTATTTTTTAAAAGGATTTGTTTTTTTCCCCCACTGTGCACATTATATGATAGTATCACTCATCCTTACCTGTTCAGCCATGATAAGAAGCGACTTTTTGGTGTTTTCCCATCATGCACACCATATGCTAGTCTCAGTCTCAAGTCTGATTATGTATTTTCTTTACCTGTTCAGCCATGATAAGGAGTGACTTGTTGGTGTTTTCCCAACGTACATGCCACATGTTAGTCTCGCTCTCAAGCCTGATCATGTATTTTCCTTACCTGTTCAGCCAGGATAAGGAGTGACTTGTTGGTGTTTTCCCATCGCACACGCCATATGCTAGTCTCACACTCAAGCCTGATTATGTATCTTCCTTACCTGTTCAGCCAGGATAAGGAGTGACTTGTTGGTGTTTTCCCATCGTGCACACCATATGCTAGTCTCACTCTCAAGCCTGATTATGTATCTTCCTTACCTGTTCAGCCAGGATAAGGAGTGACTTGTTGGTGTTTTCCCATCATACACGCCACATGCTAGTCTCACTCTCAAGCCTTATTATGTATTTTCCTTACCTGTTCAGCCATGATAAGGAGTGACTTGTAGGTGTTTTCCCATCGCACACGCCATATGCTAGTCTCACACTCAAGCCTGATTATGTATCTTCCTTACCTGTTCAGCCATGATAAGGAGTGACTTGTTGGTGTTTTCCCATCATACACGCCATATGCTAGTCTCACACTCAAGCCTGATTTTATATTTTACTTACCTGTTCAGCCATGTTAAGGAGTGACTTGTTGGTGTTTTCCCATCGTACACGCCACATGTTAGTCTCGCTCTCAAGCTTCTTTATCTTCTTTGTCATCTGAAATAAATTAAAATTAATACAAGAATAAGCACTTATTAAGCGCCAGTATCGGTCATGGTGCATTATTAGATCACTGGACACGTTTTATAATTGTCAAAGACCAATATTCTCACTAGCTGTATCCCCATTTTTCTTCAAATACGCGCTAATCCTCCAATCAGATTTGCAGAACGGAGTGATGATAAAAACCTATATTGCACGGCTAATATCACTACCTGCGTCTTGTGTGTTCTATGTCAGGCGCCAAGTTTGCTTGAAGATAAATATGTTATCACACGCGCGCTCGTGGAAATACAGAAAATATAGCGTCGGCCTCGTTGGATATGGGACGCAGAAGCGCTATATTTTTCCATATTCCACTTGTTGTGTGATAACTTATAATGTGCATAAAATAACAAATCTGTGAAAACGTTGACTCAATTGATCATCGAAACTTAAGGCATGGAGTCTTTTAATATTTGAGTGAGAGGTTGCAAGAGAATAATGAAAGTGAAATACACCCCTGTTGCACAAATTTGTGTGCTTTCAATGCCCAATGAAAGGCTTCAGGCCTGAAGTCGTTTAATATTTGAGTGAGAAGTTGCAAGAGAATAATGAAAGTGAAATACACCCCTGTTGCACAAATTTGTGTGCTTTCAATGCCCAATGAAAGGCTTCAGGCCTGAGGTCGTTTAATATTTGATTGAGAATTTACCTCTCTCTCAAAAATCTACGTTACTTCAGAGGGAGCCATTTCTCACAATGTTTTATACTATTAACAGCTCTCCATTGCTCGTTACCAAGTTAGTTTTTATGCAAACAATTATTTTTTAGTAATCACCAATAGTGTCCAGTGCATTTAAACAGTAAAAACAATTAAACAGAATAACAAGTACTGAAAAGATGAGTTTCAAGTGACGATTTGAAAGTTGACAAGAAATTCAAGATGGCGCAATTGTTGAGGAAGATATCAGAGATATGAGCTAAATGAGCTAAATGCAGTTATTGCCGGAAGGATTTTTTTTAAACTGTAGGGCAAGTTTGGAAGAAGGACGATGAATGTTTCCACTTAGTGGTTTATCTTCGATTTTAAGAGCCCTAACTTGCCATTTGGGATATTCTGAATAGTTTATCTTAATGATTGTTGCAAATTTATTCTGAACTACTTATTTAATAATAGGTGACAGAAAATACAGAGAACTACTTACTTTATCCATTTCTTGCTTGAATGTTTGAAACACCTCATTACTCTTTGTCAGTGTGCTCTGAAATTCCTCAAACTTCTCTGTGTATACTGTTAGCTATTAAGAAAAAACAACAACAACACACCCTGATTCATAAATACCTCAGACAGTTTCGCTATTCCTATTGGTGGAGAGCGCGTCACGTGGGTGTGTATAAACCTTTGTTTATGACCGGTAAAAAGTGTTAATTCATGGGCGTGACACGCGACCTTGCACCTGTTCTTATAACTGTATAAGACAGTTTCTTCATTCCTATTGGTCGAGAGCAACAGCTGAAACAGTTGTGCCACATCACGCGATACACGCACAGCATTCCCTTATAAGGAGTTGTTTACCCGAGGGCGGCGGAGGGCTTTACCATTTCATAGCTGGAGGGGTGTTGTGTTGAAAGAAATCATTTAACAATTATATTTTTTGCATTTATTTTACTTTTTGACCCAAAAGTGATGATGTTTTTGTTGACCGAAAAGGTATTTACGAATGGGATTCAAAGTGTGTTTAATCGGTTTTCAACTAGTGGTTTAAACCTGCCAAGGCCTGGTTCTTTATAATTTACCTCCCCCTCGTTGGGATTGACCACTAGTTGAAAACCTCTTCACCACACATTGATTCCCTTATTATGAGTAACTTTGAGGTGACCTCTTCAAGTCAGGCATGTGAGTGGGATGTGAAAAAACAACCCCATCCACAGCATATTAAAGGGTCTAGGTACTTTTTTCTAACACAAAACACAATGTCCACAGATTTAAATTTAAGCTGCACAGTTTGAAGATAATGATAGTAGAAAGCTTCCCTTGAAGTGCTGTAGTTATTAAGAAATGAGTAAAACAAGGTCACAAAAATGTTGTTTGTCTCAAAATGTAATAACCAGTTATGCTATGATTATGGTATAATACCATAACCAATAACTGGTTATATACGTTTTTACTTGCTAAAATAATGTTCGTCTCACTGAGACAAAAAATAATTTTGTGACTTGTTTTACTAATTTCTTAAAAGCTACAGCACCTCAGTAAGTAAGTAATATTTAAAGGGAAGCTTTCTACTATCAATATCTTCAAACCGTGTTAATCTGTGGACATTTTTAAAAAGCACTCGAATCATTTTTTATCAAAGTCTTATTAGCGCATTTCACTATAACAGTCTCAATGCGCTTTACATTAGTGCCCTGGGGTGGATTTGACAAAGAGTTAGGACCTGTCCTAACTTAGGAATAGTCCTAGGAGATACTAAAAACGTATGGCTAATCCTAACTCGAGTTAAGACTAGTTTTAACTCTTTGTGAAATCCACCCCTGGTCATTGGGCCAATATCATTCCTGTAATCTTTCCAAAGGCCCCCCAAAGGTTTTTTCATACACAATGTCAACCTCTACCCTCGGAGGTAACCATTTATGAAGAGAAGCAATTATAGTAAAGTATCTTGCTCACCCACACTCCGATGACTTAACCACAAGAACTTGAACTTGATGCTCTAAACCACTCGGCCATGACACGCTTTTTCTATTCCAAAACGCCCGGTCTCAAGGCAGAGTTTCCCTTTAACCAGTGGATTACAGAGTTTTTAAGTTTTGAACTGAAACAGTAACCAACCTGTGTTTTAAGTTGAGATTCTTGCTTGGTGAGCAGTTCACACTTTCTCTGACTATCAGTCGCATCAGCCAACAACTATTACACAAAATAATATAAAAATTACAAACATACACACATAAAGATGAGTTAATCCTTTAAAGACACTGGACACTAATGGTAATTGTCAAAGACTAGTCTTCACAGTTGGTGTATCTCAACATATGCATAAAATAACAAACATTAAGCTATTAAGTTCTGCATGTTGACGTTAACATTATGGCTGGGGGTTGTAGCCTGTAGAAATAAACGAATGAAGTTTGTTAACCCTCCAACTGTATGACCATTTAACTATCAGTCACTGTTTATAAGTGGCAATTTTTAATTTTGGCTGTTCCGTGCATGATATAGTCAGATGACCTTGGTTGGCCGCTGTTCAATTGATTTTGCCTTCAGGTTGGTCAGTTAAAGACACTGGACAGTATTAGTAATTGTCAAAGGGGACACTATTGGTAATTGTCAAAGGCTAGCCTTCACAGTTGGTGTATCTCAACATATGCATAAAATAACAAATCTGTGAAAATTTGAGCTCAATCGGTCGTCAAAGTTGCAAGATATTAATGAAAGAAAAAACACCCTTGTCGCACGAAGTTGTGTGCTTTCAGATGCTTGATTTTGAGACCACAAATTCTAAATCTGAGGTCTCGAAATCAAATTCGTGGAAAATTACTTCTTTCTCGAAAACTACGTCACTTCAGAGGGAGCTGTTTCTCACAATGTTTTATAGGGATTCAAATTTGTATTTCAAGAATCAAGTAATTAACCAGTCAGACCTTGTGGTTTATTACTTGGCAGTTGGCGTGTTTTCATGTTTCCACTCTGACTGCTTCTGTTAAACCAGTTTACCTGTTTGTGTGTGTTGTAATCTCATTTAACTTTCAAGAAAGACTCTGCTGGGGCAAAACATTAGATCACCAACTTTTGGCATGTTTGGGGGCATTTATACCATATGTAGAACCCTTTTGGTTGGTAGTGATTTGCAATAGCTTCTATTTTCTCAAATAATATTCTGCAGCATCGAATATACTTCTACTTACCAGAGCTTTCTCTCTTTGGTTTCTTTCTTTCTCCTCCAGCATTGCGATATTTGCCTGCTGTATCTTGGCATCAAACAGCTGCGACTCCAGTTCCTTGTGCTTAAACAACTTCTCGATGTGCTGTCAAGAAAATAAACACAACAAAACTTGATTCAATACCGACCAGCAAATCACAATGGACCGTTCCGGCTTTCCACTAAGCTCCGCCCACTGTGCACATGAGCAAGACACGTGTACGAGCACTCCCAATGACATTCTGCACGAATCTGCCGCGCATGCCAAATATACGCGCACGCCTGACCGAGTTTGTCCGACCACAATCATTGCTGTGATTGGTCAAATGGGTGAATGCGGACAGTTTGATTGACGGGCCGGATCGTCCATAGAGTGCCCCCTCCAGAGTTTTTCCCGAAAAGACCAGTTTTTGTCAACGCACAACTTCTGCTACTCTGCAAAGTCTCTGGACTGCTCAGCTAGTTATCTAGCCTGTGAGTAAACAGTGTGCTGCAGGCCTGTTTGATTCGCTTTTGAAAGGGCAAGGGCACCATGAGGCATTTTCTCCTAAAGGGACGGCCTACATTTACATTATGGGGAAATTGTAAATTTCTACTGTAGCATTTCAAGGGCACCAAGGCAGTGACCAGGGGGCAGGGAGGCAGTCGCCTTCATTGCCTCCGTGAAGTATCAGACCTGGTGTAGTCTAAAACATTTGTCATCCCAATCCCAACTGGCACTTTATAGACCTTTAATCACACTGTCACCATCTTGGTCATGTTCCCCGTTTCCAATACAATAATGAATGCTACTTTCATTGCGCATGGCAACAGACTACTATTTCGTCTAGCCTCAATTTGGTCACAATGAGTTAGAATGGAGTAAAATCAAGATGGCCAAACAGTGATAAAGGTCTATAGACATGACTGTTAAATGTTTGTACTACTTTCTGTGTAGTAATTTGACCAACCTCTTCTCTTCGTTCGTATTGTTCCACGAGACTCTTCAGCTTGGTTGCTAGCTCCAGGTTTTCTTCTTTCAGTTTGAGGTTGCGGGTGTGGTTATCCTGCATCTGGGCTGTGATCTCATTGATAGTTTGCTGTCAGGAAATCAAATACATTGGGTTAACAAAAATATATACGACTAGAGCGGCACTGAAACCTGCAACCTCTGTGTTAACAATGAGCTATTGGATCAAGAGGGCTGAGAGATTCACAATCGTTGACCAGACATTATTTAAGTTTGGCGTTAGTTTCATCTTGAGTTTCTAACAAACTTCCTCTCGAAAATACTTTAAAACGAAATATAATGAGAAGGGTTGATGGCCTTTCCTTTCGATACATCCATTTATTGAAAAACAATTAAAACAAACTCTTGAGATTGTCTCACCTGAAACTTGGCCGAGACCTCCTTCCTTTTTTCCTCCTCTTCTTTAGTTCTCTGCAAACTCTCTTCCTGTTTAAGTAACAAAAGTCAAGAAACTTCTAACAACATCCTAAGTTCCTAAAACAGAAATTCATTCACTATGGATCATTTTTTTATAAAGTGAAAACAGTGACAATGTTTTGCTGTTTTCTCAGCAAGTAGACGCTGTATTTAGCTGAAATTTTCTCACGTGATTATATTTGTATATTTGGTTTGCAGTAACACCATGTGTGTATCTACATCCCGGGTAGAGTTTGTACTTAGAGAACCGTCTTTCTTTCTTCTACTACCGCAGAGTAGATTATTGGATGTTCGGGAGACTTCTCGATTCTGAAAGGAACTGTCTGGCTTTTTAACTACTACCCAGGCAGATGGTAAAAAAAAAGATTTGGTGGGACTGCAAAATTTGTTAGTTCTGGGCGAGCCTGCCCGGCACCATTGTGTCTACCATCCCATAATACATGTAGAACAATCCATTAAGCTCCGCCCCATTGCGTATTGACCAATCACAACCCATTGCGCCACCAAAAGTCTGAAAAAAATAAGGTCCGACATGCGTGCGCGTATGCTTGGCAGAGTTGTGCAGAATGGCATTGGAGAGGCTCTAGTGTTCTTGCTCACATGTGCGCCGTGGGCGGAGCCTAATGGATCGGTCTATTGCTGTGGGTAATTTGGGCTATTCGGAAAATGAATGGTTTTACCTTGATTGACTTGTTATGGCGCTGGAGCTCTCTGCACAAGCTTTCCAGTTTGCTCTTAGCCAGCAGCGCTCTGCCGTGTTCACTCTGAAGCTGATCTCGTTCCCTCTGTAACAACGCTTGATGCTTCTGCTGTACCTTGGAATCCCTTTGGAGGGTTTTATGCTCTACCATCTATGAACATCAAACAAAATAATATCCACAGTGGTTTTACTACTACTAAACATAATAAATAGTTCTTAAATACAGACATGATAAACTTTTGGGGTTGAACAAAGAATTTACTAGAGTGGGATTCGAACCAACGACCTCCGGATTAACGTGTCGATGCTCTACCAACTGAGCTATCTAGCCCTATATTGGCGGTGTCCCTATTTTGTCAATATCTTTGTTCGGTGGTGCCAGTCCGAAGCCATACAACCGTTAACTGCAGTGTAGCCAGGGATCACACCCAAATTACGATACAGCCTGGGAAGTGGCAGCCAGGGGATCATCTATATAAACCACGAGGGAAACTGACTGGGTAAATCTTTTTTAAAAGTAGAAACATTTTATGGGTGGGATTTATGCTCTATGACTGCCATCTTTGAACATCAAGAACCAATAGTTAGCCTTCTAAATGTCTGACCAATCCATCACATCCGATTGTGGTTTTACTACTACTAATAACAATAACTAGTTCTTATTATACAAACATGATACTTGTTACTTGGAAAAAAGTAGGACAATTTATGGGATTTAAGCTTTGTCTACCATCTACGAACATTAAAAGCAAAACCAGCAAATTTGAGAAAAGAAAACGGTGCCAGCCTTCAATTCATGTATGAATCCATATAAATGAGTCAACACTCCAACTGTCTGACCAACATGACCAATCAATATCATCCTCTGTGGGGTTGATTTACTCTGGGTCCGCCTGACCCTTATTTTTGTATTTTATTGTATCTTGTGGTGAATACATCTACACAGTACATGTACACGGTCAACCCTCCTACTGTACGACCATTTCAGATCATCCACTGAGGTTTTAAATGATAGATAAACTATGCCAGCCTACTGTATCATGTGGTGAATGCATCTACACAGTACTGTCAAACCTCCTACTGTCTAACCATTCAAATTTATTGTTTTTTTTATGACTTTGGACAGTTAATTAAAACCATGCTTACCAATTCTGCATATTTCTTACTAAGACAGCCAATCTTTTCTTCCGTGGTTTGAAGCCCGGTGAGATTTTGCAGGACAGCTCGACTGAAGTGATCTGCATCCTTCACTAGAAAATAAAATCAACCCCAAATTATTAAAAATTTACCCACTCAGTTTCCCTGTGGTTTACTACTTCTCGAAATCACCAACCGCACACACAGCAATTGCTGTTACATGTATGCTCTGTGCTTTTGCTGTGGTGCCATTTATAAAGTTCCATTACAACTGGACATTTTTCCTCAAACATGTACATTGCAGAGATGCCCCTAACCGGAGCAAAAATGTGCCCCTTCAAGAGCGAGGTTCAAGACCAGTGAATATCTTTCTCAGGAAGTACTCTGCAATCTAAAATACCCTGTTCCGTGTTTGTAAAATCATCAAGGCACAGTTCACCAAGACATTTCCTCTTTCAGCCTCAGTAATTATCTTTTCTCACTAAACAAAAAACACAGGATTTTTGTTTTCCACAAACCTTTTTTGCTCTTTTTCCCTTCTTTCTTCCCGTCTTTTCCATCCTTCCTTGAACTAGCCGAGCTGTCTGATCGAACTGTGCATTTGGGAAGTATTTCCTTTTCCGGTTTGGCGTTTTCTGTCTGGTCATTGCTTTCAGGAGCTGCACTCAGACATGTTGGTTTCTCATCTTCATTTACTTCTACGGTTACTGCCTTGTCAGTCATTGTTGAAGTTTTGCTCGAAGTTCTGCAAGAGGAAACAAGCACTTCATACTCAGAAATTGAAACACAGAAAAATTTACTAGAGCAGGGGCCGATTTCACAAAGAGCTACGATTAATCTTAACTCGAATCAATCGTAGGTGCTTAGTAAAGTGTGATGCCACAATACAAATCACTATGGCGATACTGACAACTCATCTTACGACGAATGTATGTCTTGACATTCATCGTAAGATGAAAGCACTGACGTCAGTGCTAACATGGCACAGTTGGATTGTGCATAAGGCGCTCGCCTCTCACCAAGGTGCCCTCGGTTCAATTCCCGGCCAGGGCCATGTGAGTTGAGTTGTGCGTTGGTTCTCTGCTGTGCCACGAGGGTTTTCCAGACTATTCGGTTTTCCTCCCTCGGGAAAAATCAAACACTTTCGATCTTGACTGTGCTCCGTGGTCATAATGGGTTGATGAGGCTGGTAGCCAAAGGCGCCCTTGCATGCCTGCTTCTCGAACACGTTGTACCCGCGTCCTTCGAAATTCAGCTCTTACAATGTAGCTGCGAGTAAGGATGATTAGCCCCCCAAATTATTATTATTATATTATAACGTCAGTAAGCACTGATGTCAGTGCTTTGTGAAATCGAGCCCTGACTTTGAACTTGCAACCTTCGACTTAACATGTAAGCTGAACTACCTAACCCTTGGGCCTTCTCGTTTGCTGCCATCAGGGGGACAACTCAGATAGGTTAGACACATCCTGCGGAAGCCTACTAATGAGCCACTCTTTATCTATGCTCTCTACTCCCCATGTCATATGGCCGGCACAAACAAGGAGCAAGTTCGAGTGTGCACAATGATTAACTTTAGGTTGACCATTCGCACTCGAACCCAGGCTGGTCGACCATTGGTTGACTACTGTGGTCGACCATTTGGAACCAGCCTCGAGCCCATTGTTTCTTCACTGGTCCCAACAGCATATTCCATTCTAACATGTGTAAAGCACAAAGGGGAACCAGTGACACTGCACCGAAAAGGTGGAAGGTTGACTAGACTTCAAAATGAGTTGTTCGAGTGAGTGCATCACTGCGAATGTACATTGCTGGTCTGTAGTCAACCACGGGCCCACTCGAACTTGCTCAAGGTCGTCAGCGCCTACTTTACGCTGAACCCTGCAAGATTAGTTTCTTTACCGGATGTTCTGCTCTCCCCGCTGGAGATTCTGAGACTAGCACAAGACAGGATAGAATGGGGAAAGCATGTGTCCGCCTGCTGCTGTGCAGGTGATGATCTGAAGATGTTCCGCTACCGTACGGTTTCGAGACAATAGCGCACAAACCTAATTTTTCATAGTTCTAGGATTATATAGATTATAGGACTCTTTCGTAAGTAGGAGTACATTTAATGTATACATATGCCCACTGCAAAATAAAGTGTATGTGGGGGAAAAAAAGTATAATAATATTATATTAGGAATGTTTCCGTATCATCATCATGCCACCACTTTTTCATTCGATGTGAAATAAATTATAATTTGATTTAAACCTCAATATGAGATATCCCTTTTTGTAAAAATGAGTGAAAAAGTGGTGGCAGGTCAAGAAGGTTATCCTTCTTAATAATATAGTTACAATGACAATCATAATGATAATTTGAACTGGGATTGAAATTAGAATGATTGATTTTGAACTTCTTTCATTCACTTCAGTTTCTCACCACTCACCACTGCTCATTCTCCTCTGCAGGGAGGAACATTATTATAAACATCCGCCTTCTTCTGCTTTTAACAACTTAAATTCTAGGCCTATATAGGCTATATATAAATGATTGCAGGGTTTAGTTCAAGTACTTCGTAGTACTATTTTTAGGTCGGTGAGAAATTACCAAGTCATAAAGTCACTGTCATTACTGTGCGTCGTCGGCGTAAAGCCCGCACCAAACTTTAATCCTACGTGTGGACTTCCCCGGCTAGTAAACTGCTCAGTCAGATAGTCAAATTTAAACCAAACATAATTCTTTAACAAACACCTTACCGATATGGCTCTAGAATATGGAGAATACACACAATTTAGCACAACACACTCGAGCTCCACAAGACTACAATTCACAAAAACATGTACGACACATGCAGCCAGCCACAGGCAGACACAGGAAAGTGACCTAGATTCTTATTCTCAAACGGTCTGAAGCTAATTTCTAAACACCAAGTATCCGATGCAATTATTGCATGCGTCCCCAGTAATTACTAAACTTCACCCAGTCCTTCCAGATCTAGTGTACAACAGTGGGCCGCGGTGGGGAATATACGAATATATAGCTCTATATATGGGCGTGCCATCAGGTCACCCAACAATTAATTTCCATATGCCCCACATGACAAAAATAAAGATAGTTCTCACAAAAAGAAAACAAGAAGAAAAGAAAAAAACGAGGAAAATTGTTTTTGTCTTAAAATTAATCGGCTCAAGTTACTGTGACCATCTGCCACAAAGTGTAGACCCCATCTATTTTTATGAAACATGCACGCGTGTAGGGCTGTAATTGGCTGGGGGTCCTGCGCAGCGTCTACACTCAAGCACATTGCCATTTTTTTAATGAATATGTGATGCATTTGGACCGAAAATGTAACAGAAGAAAACTGGTCCCTCTCTGTCCATGATGGAGGAGTCGCAATGAACTCTATGTATTTGTGTACATTGTTGGCATAGTATGAACTTGATTTTACGCACAATTAATAAACACATGAACTTTCAGCTTTAGTCACACTTTTATTTATGCGTCTTTGTATTACATCGAGTACAGTGTTGGTTCGCAATGGTCAAGTGTGGAAAGTAAGGGAGGACTGGGTAAAGTTGAATCTTTTACAAGCAGTGATCATTAGTTCGGATACTTATTCGTGTTTAGCAAGAATGCGCGGTACATGAGCCCATTTAAAAATGCGCCCAATTTGAAACGCATTATAGATTTTTTTTAACCTAGTGCAGTAGGGGATATCTGTTTGTTTGCTGCTAACATAACTAAGTGAACTAGGTAAAATAAAATTACATCCTAAAACTTTTTGACTTGCGGTCAATCCGCATTCCGTGCATGGTCCAGATGCCCCTATCCTTTTTTGGATGCGGTTTTGATTTTTGAACACATTATTACCAAGTTTACAAAGAATGACCAAGTTTGGCCACAACAACTCAGAAAGATACATCAAATTATCACCGAGTATGTTTACATTTAATTCTCTTACTTGGGTCGTTAAATAGCACCCCTGCTGGTTTGTGCATGAACCAATTAAGTTCACTGTTTTGAAAAGGACAATACATGAAGATAACCGGTGTGAGTTGCCAAAAGAAAAAGGATGTTTTACTTTTTAGCTAGCTCTTTCTCAAACTGTTGTGTAAAGTTACTGAACAAATTGAAAGAAAAAATGCAACAGACATTTAATTCACGCTGACAAAAATTAACATTACTGACTCCTCATTTTATTTTTCAGACAAAACACGACTCTTTAATTACATATTGATTTCATTAAAACAAAAATCAACACAAACATCTAAATACAAAATGCTGTATTAATTTGTATTAATCAGAGATTTACAAGCCTCAATGCATTTTAGGAATCATTACCTAGTTAATACAAAATGTTATACTTTAAATTTCTATTTTATTCTTCAAGAAAATGCAAGAACCACTCAGATTGGGATGACCAGTCTGCAGCTGCCGTCTAAATAACTAAAGTTATTTCTCGGTGCAAAAATACAAATGAAGATAAATAAATACAAAATGAATTTACAAGAGGGATTGGTTTTTGTCCGTGGTGGTTTAGTTTTTTTTTTTTTTTTTTTTTTTTTTTTTTTTGGGGGGGGGGGGTCATTCTTGGTTCCAGATAATTGCAAGTATTTTCTTATGAAATTGTAAACATGAATTAAGGCATAGTCTTTATCAGGCTATGCCTTCTTTCCTCCTTTCTGTGGTAAACTATTTATGTTGGGGTGGGGGCCAGGAATTGCTGAAGGCCATGACGTCTGTTGCCCCTGGTCTTGGCTATGGTGCCCCTTCAAAAGTCTCTCAATACTTTACAGGTATTCCAATTCAAGTGCCCTTTGCAATATGCAAATGGCCTTGCCCTCTCAAAGATGAATTTCCAGGCAAGCACTCGAAATATATGTGAGGGGCTGAGGGCCACAGGCCCCCCCCCCCACCCCAGCCAGCCTTTATACGCTAAACAACTACCATTGGATTAAGCCAGGCTACATTCAAGCACTGAACTAAACTGGCACAATCAATTGTTAACTTCATAAATTATGAATATGAGCACTAATCAATTAATTATTATTTACACAGTTAAATAATTTACATCATAAATTATGTATTATACAAAATCCAAAAAAAGAAAAAGAAACTTTAGCTACATGGATTGAAATTTTTGCATAGCAGAAACAAAAATCTAAGGTGTGAGTAAAGTACAATAAAAAAGGAATATTAAACTTTGCATAGTGAAAACAACAAAATTAATGCATAGTGAGGCAACTACATTTATGTATTCTTTTGTGACCTTTAAAAACAAGGTGTCCATGTTATGTAAAATCCAGGGCTTTCATGGCAGGCAAGACACAACACTGGTCATAAATGTAGGGGAATTTTTTTAAATTTCCATCCTAATTTCCACGTAAAAGACATAAGTTATAAACCAGGTTTTTAAAGTGTCTTGCTTAAGGACACAATTGTCATGGCTGGGGATTCGAACCCACACTCTACTGATCAGAAACACCAGAGTTTGAATTCGGTGCTCTTAGCCGCTTGGCCACGACACTTCCACAGGCTATTTTTCAGGCTATTAAGTGAACAAAAATCTGATTTTTGTTTCAAAGGGCAATGGGAAAAATACCATGCCTGTTATTTATAACCAGTTTGTCGATGTTTCCCTTTACTGCATATCAAAAAGGGTACACCAGAAACTATGGTGCAACCCCAATGAAGTGAAATGTTTCAGTGTTATCTGGAAGTGTTATGGCCGAGCGGTTAAGAGCACTGAATTCAAACTCTGGTGTTTCTGATCAGTAGAGTGTGGGTTCGAATCCCCAGCCTTGACACTTGTGTCCTTAAGCAAGACACTTAACCATTGCTTAGTCCCGTCCCTCGGATGGGAAGTAAAGCCGTTTGTGTTGTGTAAACGATGTAAAAGAACCCAGTGCACTTATCGTAAAGAGAAGGGGTTAGCCCCGGTGTTCCTGGCTGGATTGGCAGCATATTGTGCCACAGCACCTTGCAAACCATTACATGGTGCTAAGGATTAGGTCTAATATCTCAAACTTCGCCCCACTCCTTTGGCGCTTTGCATCCTTTGGCAAAAGGTGCGTTATAAATACAGTTATTATCATTATTATTATTATCTTCCGCTGAGATTTGTAAATACTTTCTGCAGGAAGTCTAGGCTCTGCGGATCTTTTGTCAGCATGTGATCTCAAAAATCACATGGTCTGTAGATGTAGCACTTGAAAAATCGTATTAAAGTATTTGGGTACTTTTTGTAACACAAAACACAATGTCCACAGATTTACATTAAACCTACACCGTTTGATGATAATGATAGTAGAAAGCGTACCTTGAAATATAAGTTGCTGAGGTGCTGTAGTTTTTGAGAAATGAGTAAAACAATGTCATGAAAGAACGTTTTTACATGCTTAAATAATTTTAGTCTCATGATCAATGAGACAAATAATGACTTTCATGACACTGTTTTACTCATTCCTCAAAAACTACCGCATCTCTGCAAGTAATATTTTCAGGGAAGCTTTCTACTATCATTATCTTCAAACTGTGTAAGTTTAGTGTTAATCTGTGGACATTGTGTTTTTGTCCCGTTTAGGTAGCATCGCAACACACAGACGAACAGTTGGACAACAAAAAATAAACATGGAATATTATGTACAATCCACAGTGTAATGCAGTAGTACTGTTGAAATTAGTAAGCAAGCAATACATAAACATAGAAGACCTGAGAACAATGACGTTCACTCACAATGCTTGAGATAGTAAGTGGACTTACCACATGTTCACACAATGTTTTCCCAATTAGAAAATGACCTTTCTCTTGAAGTTAAATCTTTAGAGAACATATTATTATAGCACACAAGAGCTGCAAATGGCCTAGCCTTGAGCAATGTGTTTGAGTTCCGTGTTCATTTTTTGTTTCCTTTTTTTTTTTTCCTTTTCTTTCTTTGCGCAGCACTACCTGCCTGAACTGTACAGTCAATACTGCACTGCACAGAATGGAGCAAGTTTGATCAGGGTACAATCGCCGTCAAGTGGTTAGTTGTGATGTACGAAGCGCATGAGCGCTGAAATAAAAGTGCGAACGACTCTAGTCATTTTCTAGCGACCGTATGTGAAAAAGATGACCGTGAACCATACCTCTATGTCGTAAACACATAAAAAGTCCATACTCACTCCTTTTCAGCTATTTTAAGAATAACTGGTCCTCTCTGCCTGCAGCACACTGTGATATGACAAATTGCTATTGGTAACCAACGATGCGACCAACCTCAACCAGCTCGAGTGGTTGGTCGCGAATAGTCGACTAGATTGGTCCAACAATCGTTGACTAAACGCGGGTTCGATCAGAGTAAGTCGAACTATGGTTAACTATCTGACTATGGTCGTTGATCGAACTTGCTCATGGGTGTGCGTGGCGTGAGCTGTACAGTGTGTACTGACTAAACCAACACCATGAGGGTCATCATGGTCATTACTACAATGCTCGCGGAAGACAAAATTCACCAAAGACAAGACCCCACTGGTCAGTGGTGGAAGTCATGTTTACTTCGCCGTCGTGATAAAGGCAAAACGGTGAGCCAGTTAATCCCAACTCACGTCATGTTTACGGAGAGACGTTTGTAGAGTCTTCATGTTCTTCAGCAGACACTGGTTTCTCTGTGAGTGATGGTCAGGGCTGACCACTTGGATGCCTTTACCTCTGGTCTTCACTGTAGTGATGACTTTAACCTCTCCGTCATTCATGGCTGATGTTGTTGCTGGAGATGGTGACCACACTTTGCGCACTGGCTTCGGTCTTGCTGTGTTGACGGTCGTCTTTTTTGTAATCTGTGAAGAATTTTTTTTATAAATTTGTTTTTAAATTACACTTCTTCACTGAGACAACACTACAAAAATAAAAATAAACTAGGTAAATAAATAGATAAAAACATAATGTGATGCGAACAAGCAAAGTGAGTGGCTTGTTGACCTAGGTCATCCTTTAATTTGTTTAGAAGAGCATTTATCAATGCTCCAATGTTGTTACCACCTTTGGTTCTAAAGTTTTGACAATAGAAACAACAAGAAACGTGAAATGATGAAACTGAGAAAGAGGGGTTTAAAGTATACTTTATAGTAAAAGTGCCTTGTCATATTTTTTGGGGGTAAATATAAAAGAGATTAAAAGGTGAAACTTTAAACAAATTGCAACATCTAGGTCCAGGGAGAAGCACAGCTTTTGTTCCCCAGCCTATGAACAGACAGACCCAAAAAACAGACATACATTAAAAATACAGGACAAAACTAACAGGACAAAACTGACAGGTGTAAGACAGAAAATAAAGCCGTTACGATTATTTCTACGATTAAGCATAGCCTATAAAGCGGCGGTATCTATCTTTGAGGTACTCATGGCACAGCCACACATTTGAAGAAGAGAATGTTATTACAGTCCCTATTAGGTGAGTCTTGAAGGAAGTTTTAAGCAAGGCTAGTGATGGGGAAAGTTTAATATGATTTGGGAAGTCATTCCATAATGAAAGGACAGCAGAAGCAAATGATTATTCAACCCGTAGTGTTTTGGCCAGGGCCAAATTTCACAGAGCTGCTGAAAGGAACACGTTGCCTTGGATCGGTCGAGTTGGTCTATAAAAAGCGTTTGTAACCGTTTTTTATAAAATGCATTATGGTTGGAAAGATGTTTTAAAAGTAGAATACAATAATCCACACAAATTTGCCTCAAAATTGTGTGGTTTTCCTTTTACTTTGCTGACTAACACGGTCGGCCATTTATGGAGTAAAAAATTTGACTCCCATAAATGGCCGACCATGTTAGTCGACGAGGTAAAAGGTAAACCGTGCAATTTCGAGGCATGTTTGTGTGGATCATTGTATTCTACTTTTACAACATCTTTCTACCCATTTGCATTTTATTACAAACGGTTAGAAACGCTTTTCAAAGACCAACGCGACCGATCCTAAGAACAAAAAGTAGCAAAGCACAACAAAATGGTGTTTACCAAAATAAGATTACGAGCCAGGCTACCATGTCTTGTGTTAATCTCTTTTGACTGGTATCCTGCTCATTTCTGCATTTTTTTGGCTGTAAGCAGCTCTATGAAATTGGGCCCTGGGGTTTTCTTAAAAGATGGTTTTTGTTAGACCATGCAAAGTTTCAAGTCCTACCAATCCTCAATCTGTCTTTAGTGCTCACCTTTTGCTTGTGTCTTTTTAGTTTGCTAATCTGGTCCCCTTTGGACTCCATTCTAGCACATATTGCCGATAATTCCTGCTCTAGATCTTCTTGTAGCCTTTGTTCTGTTGTCTCCTGGATTTGTTTGGTGATTTCTTGATGTTCACTAAAACAAACAAACAAACAAAAAGGAAAAAAAAATGGATAAAATAGTGTGAAAACACTGTCTGTGATGCAAGTTCTGATGGCATCGCACAGTGCTCATTATTTTTGCAGATCTATGTTCAGTTAATTACGATCGTATAGACGATGTGACCTGTGTCATCACATGTTTACAAAAGAGCCACAGAGCCTGGACTTCCTGCAGGCACGATTTGTACACAGCCTAATGGAAGAAATCATAAACTCTTATTATGGAGATTGCACTGTCTAATTCTTATCAACTTTTGATATGATGAAAGAGGGCACATCTCAAAACTTGTCCAGCTTTTACTTTCATAATTCTTGGATCTGTGTAGACATTATGACACAAAATGTCAACTTTCCCATATGACCTGCGCAGGTATCTAGCCTGCCAGAATACCCAAAGAATGTACAAGGTCACACTAATTGTAAACAAAGTTCACATGGTCTATAAGCTGCAGTAGTCCAAGCCAATTTTTCTATACCTTCCGCGTGGGTAGTACTTAAAAAGCCAGACAGTTCTTTTCAGAACTGAGAAGTCACCCGAACATCCGATAAATCTACTTGGCGTACAAATCGTGCCTGCAGGAAGTCCAGGCTCTGTGGCTCTTTTGTAAACATGTGATGACACAGGTCATTTAAGTAAATACCCACGACACTGGGGTCCAATGATTTTTGTACTGAGATCCTCACATATGAGTTTTTAACATGTTAAATAAATTCAAAATCAGTTCAATATTTCGGAAGTGATGCATGATTTCCGTACTCACAATGCTAACTGTCCAAACTCATCTTGTAGCCCCAGTAGTAAATCAGAGAGGTCACTATCGCTACTAGTTACCGATACCGAACGTGACTTGGCCGTCTTAGTCAGACCGCTGTTCGGCCGTCCCTTGGCAGGTGGATTACCGCAATACGCAGAATTGTGTGTCTTCATCAGAGCTATTAAGTTCTGCATGTTGACGTTAACATTATGGCTGGGGGTTGTAGCCTGTAGAAATAAACAAATGAAGTTTGTTAACCCTCCAACTGTATGACCATTTAACTATCAGTCACTGTTTATAAG
Organism: Asterias amurensis; assembly: GCF_032118995.1. Lineage (NCBI taxonomy): Eukaryota > Metazoa > Echinodermata > Asteroidea > Forcipulatida > Asteriidae > Asterias > Asterias amurensis. The sequence goes on from NC_092661.1 coordinate 5,079,553, forward strand.
TGGCAATTTTTAATTTTGGCTGTTCCGCGCATGATATAGTCAGATGACCTTGGTTGGCCGCTGTTCAATTGATTTTGTCTTCAGGTTGGTCAGTTAAAGACACTGGACACTATTAGTAATTGTCAAAGAGGACACTATTGGTAATTGTCAAAGACTAGCCTTCACAGTTGGTGTATCTCAACATATGCATAAAATAACAAATCTGTGAAAATTTGATTTCAATCGCTGGTCGAAATTGCAAGATAATAATGGAAGAAAAAAAACCTTGTCACACGAAGTTGTGTGCTTTCAGATGCTTGATTTTGAGACCTCAAGTTCTAAATCTGAGGTCTCAAAATCAAATTCGTGGAAAATTACTTCTTCCTCAAATAGTACATTACTTCAGAGGGAGCCGTTTCACACAATGTTTTATACTATCAACCTCTCCCCATTACTCATTACCAAAAAAGGTTTTACGCTAATAATTATTTTGAGTAATTACCAATAGTGTCCACTGCCTTTAACAGCAGCCAGCCACTAACCCAAATCAACACTACACAGTGAAACTTTGCACCTTACACGGTTATTGCCTTATTAAATAGGGAAGGTTTTTCCCGCACTGAACAAGGCAACCATACTACTTGGAGAAAATTTTTACCTTACACCGGCTGGTTTATCTACCAATAGACTGATCCAGTAGGCTCCGCCCACGTCGCAAGTGTGAGCAAGAACACGTGAGCCTCTCCAATGCCTTACTGCACAACTCTGCCGCGCGCGCCAAGATACGCGCACGCATGTCGGACCTTATTTGTCGGACCTTCGTTGCGTTGTGATTGATAACACGCACAGGGGCGGAGCTTAATGGATCGGTCTATTGGCAAACAGACCATTGCTCAGGGAGAACACTACACAACTGTTGCCATTGTGAAAGGGGTCCATGATGTCTTGTTCACCCGAGGGGGAAAAAGGCACCCCAGGCAAAGAGGAGGGTGCCATTTCCCCTCTCGAGGGTGTACAAAACCCACGGACCCCAGTCACAGCGTGCAACAATTGTTTTGTTACACCTTGGCTACATTATTATTCTATTCCTCTTCTCAAAGTTCTGCTGGCATCTTCAAACATTTTACATACATGTAGTTTCGTACTAAGCGTTGAAAATCGACCAGAGGTGGAAAAAATCAAGATAAGTACACCGGCTAACATCACTCATGTTACTCGCCGCGCGATACAGCCGTGGTACATGCGTTTTTGTTGCACGTCACATAGTTGGTTCTCGACCAATCAAACTTCACGGATGTTACCGAAGTATAACACTGAAGTTGGTGAAGAGCCTACCTGTCCAGCAATGAATGGAACATTCTCCATCTTCAACCGTAGATGTCTGGAGGTGCAGGGAACTCTACGTTGAGATGGCAACTCTATGGTGTGTTTCTTGCTAGACGGTTTGGTCTTCTTCTTCTTGGCTCTCTTCACCTTGTGCGAAGGATTAGACTCACCCAAAATCTCTTTGCATTTTACTTCAGTCTGCAACTACAAAAGAAAAAAGAAACATTTAAAATAATATTTTATTGGGGTCGCATTCTTTTGAGGTCGCATTTTGTATGGATTTCATCATTTGAGTTTGTCATTTTGTGACGCTCCCGGTAAACTGAGTTTATTGATCAAGAGTGGTCTGGAAAGTAATTGTTTGGCAAAAAGAAGAGTTCAGTTTCTCAGGAAAACAAATGTGGATTTTGCTTTGCTTGTTCAAGACTGAGACTCAAACCTCAAATTTGCTGATCAGCAACACAAAAAATTGGAACCATTGCACTTGATCGCTCAGCTACAACACACCATGGCCTGATTTCATAAACCTGCCGAGCAGAAAATACTGCTTAGCAAACTTCTTTGCTTAGCAAATATTGAGTGTGGCGCCAGTTGCAACAATGAAAACTTAAGGAAACATTGACTGGTAACCTGTTTTTGCTAAGCAAGATATTTGTGTGCTTAGCATGCTTACCTGGGCAGCTCTTGACTGCAGTATTTCTCTTTGGTGTCTGCCTTCTTTCAACTTGTGCTCTAAATCTTGAATTTTACTCTGTTCAAATTACAATTCAAAACAAAATGCACGTTCATTATGTTTGTAAAGTAATAAAACCTCAAATACGGGTGTAAAATAATATCAAAAGTAATAACTACATCTATAAAGCACCATATCTAAGAAATTCTCAAAGAGCTTGCGTCTGGTTCTCTTTAACCGTTAACTGCTCAGCCATAACATAAACAGGCCTGATGCTTTGTGATTGAAAAAGGCAAGGGCACCAAGGCCTTTTCTCTTTGCAAAGGGCACCTCTGTGTGGAAATTGTAAATTTCAATTGGAACATGTTGAGTATGGGGCAAGCATTACAATGTGCATGCATTGGATGTTTAAAGGAACACGTTGCCTTGGATCGGACGAGTTGGTCGACAAAAAAGCGTTTTTAACCGTTTGTTATAAAATGCATATGGTTGGAAAGATGTTTTAAAAGTAGAATACAATGATCAACACATATTTGCCTCAGAATTGCGTGGTTTTCCTTTTACTGTGCGAACTAACACGGCCGGCCATTTATGGGAGTCAACAATTTGACTCCCATAAATGGCCGACCGTGTTAGTCGACGAGGTAAAAGGAAAACCACGCAATTTAGAGGCATGTTTGTGTGGATCATTGTATTTTACTTTTACAACATCTTTCTACCCATATGCATTTTATAACAAGCGGTTAAAAACGCTTTTCAAAGACAAACTCGACCGATCCAAGGCAACGTGTTCCTTTAAAGGCAGTGGACACTATTGGTAATTACTCAAAATAATTATAAGCATAAAACCTTTCTTGGTGACGAGGAATGGGGAGAAGTTGATGGTATAAAACATAGTGAGAAACGTTTCCCTCTGAAGTGCCATAGTTTTCGAGAAAAATGTAATTTTCAACGAATTTGATTTCGAGACCTCAGATTTAGAACTTGAGGTCTTGAAATCAACCATCTAAACGCACACAACTTCGTGTGACAAGGTTGTTTTTTCTTTCATAGTTATCTCGCAACTCCGACGACCAATCGAGCTCAAATTTTCACAGGTTTGTTATTTTATGTATATGTTGATATACACCAAGTGAGAAGACTGGTCTTTGACAACTACCAACATGACCAATAGTGTCCACTGCCTTTAACATAATTTACTACATGATCATGTTGCAAAAAGAACCTAAATCAGGCACAATATCTTTAGCTTGGAAAAAGTAGTAAAACATTTTGAGTACAAAGACTAACTAAGATACACATGGTGTTGGCTCTTATAGACAAATCAAGCTATATAAATCACAATTTTTCAGATTTTTCCAAGGACAAGAAGAGAGAAACATTGAAAATCAGACTAAAGTAGGAAGAATTTCATGCCTGAAAAATATACAATGTTTTCCCTGCCGGGAGTAGGAGCGTACCTCGGCCAAAGCTTGCGTAGCTTTCAGTTGCTCATGCTCCCTCTCAAGGCTGTTAAGTTTCACTCCCTGACTGCTCACTTGATCACTCGTCACCTGCACATGTTGCCTGGTCTGTAGCTCCTGCTGCTTGAGGGCGCTGTTTCTCTCCTGTTCGGCGCTGCGTACCATGTTTCTCATGTACTCTAGTTGTTTCTCTAATAACTCGCTACGACTTTCAGCACCGGCAAGTTGGCTCTGCAGCTCTATTTAAAAAACAAAAGGTACACAGACCTGAATTTTAACCTGCGGACATGATACAGCTATATTTACTATTCATAAATACCTCAGACAGTTTCGCTATTCCTATTAGTGGAGAGCGCGTCACGTGGGTGTGTATAAACCTTTGTTTGTGACCAGTAAAATGTGTTGAAACATGGGCGTGACACATGAGCTTGCACGTGTGCTTTTAAGACAGTTTCTCCATTCCTATTGGTCGAGAGCAACAGCCGGGACAGTTGTACCACATCAAGCGATACGCGCAACGCGCACAGCATTCCCTTATAAGGAGTTGTTTACCCGAGGGCCTTACCATTTCATAGCTGGAGGGGTGTTGTTGTAAAAGAAATCATTGAACAATTATAATTTTTCATTTGTTTCACTTTTTGACCATAAAGTGTTGATGTTTTTTGACCGAAAAGGTATTTATGAATGGGAATCAAAGTGTGTTGAATCGGTTTTCAACTAGTGGTTTAAACCCACCGAGGCCTGGTTCTTGATAATTTACCTTGACTTCATCTCGGTAAAATTATGAAGAACCAGGCCTCGTTAAGTTTAAACCACTAGCTGAAAACCTCTGCACCACACATTGATTCCCTTAGTTTATCATAGTGACATGAGCGAGTCTCGTAGCACTTCTCAATTACTGTAAGCGAATATTTTACACTTGCAGAAGCAGAAACATTCTTGCTTGAGTGGATGCGTACATGATGTATCAACTTTTTCCTGTCACACAGCAACAATTTTGTGCTAAGCAGGAAATGGTGGCTGTAACTGCACATTAGTGGTGAAGCGTAGTATAGTAAATAAGGAATTTAGAAGTTTTCGCTCAAATAAGTATAATTTTGTTTTACTGTAAATGTTTGCATTGTATAGGCTACAAATTTTAACTGCATTCATAACATTATACTTCGGTTATTTTTATTTTCATAAATTTTTGATATAAAAATTAAGAAGATTTGATTTCATAGAAAACTATAGTCTTTGTTTGGGTCGCAATCTCGTTTTCGCTGCGCACAAGACTTCACATTATTTTACCTTTGGAGTGCTTAGTACTGGGTACGTTGGGCGCTTGCTTCACATGTTGTTGTCTCTGCATTAAATCTCGATAGTGTGTGGTTTCACTGGCCAGTGATTTCAGGTTCCCTTCCGCCTGGGCTCTCTCTTGCTCCAACTTGCGGATTTTCTCTTGTAGATTCAATAAAGCTGACCTTACAGCTGTACAGTAGGTAAATGGGAACAATTCAAAGTATCAACCGTGCTACCGGTAACCAGTCAACTCGCCCCCCATCAAAGTCGCCAACTACGATGTGGCCCCCTAGCAAAGTCGCCCCCTCACTTACAAAGTTGCCCCCTATCGAAGTGGCCCCTCACAAAGTCACCCCCTGACACCCAGAGTCGCCCCCTGACAAAGTCGCCCCACCAATTGCCGAACTTTGTTGGGGTGATAGGAATCAGGATGGTTTACTTACTTTATTTCCTGGTTTTGAGATTGAATTGAAGAAGTAATTTATTTTTAAAATTTGTGCATCTCAAAAGTTTGGTTGTCTTAAATTGTCAAACCTATACTTATTTTTGTTTAACTGTCTGATTGCTGGGATGATGATGGCTATTTACCCTATTTACTTATTTGAAATTGAAGTAGGGCCTTTTTCAATCAAATTACTTGAGTTTTGGTGTGCAAGCATGCTACATAATTTGTGTGTTTAATTTTCATTAATTTCTGTACTTTCCTGAAAGTCTATAAAAAGAGTTTGAAACATATCAGGCCACAAACTAACAATTTTGCGCCGGCGCTTTGTGAAATGACTTTATCGCTCAAACTCACAGCGGGCCAATTATGTCGAGGGGTGACACTGTCAGGAGGCGACTTTGTAAGGGGCCACTTTGAGAGGGGGCAACTTTGTAAGTGAGGGGCGACTTAGTAGTGGGCGAATTTGCTGGGGGGCAAGTTGACTGGCATTCGTGCTGCCATACTGATCAAAACAATGAGCCACCACTACTCAAAAAAATTTACACATGGTGCTACCACAAAGCGTCAAAGAAAGACTTCAAGTTTCAAATCCTTAACTCAAGGCACACACACAATTTTGTGAGTCTTACCTCTGCTGTTACTCTCTGGCGCAGCCGTGACTGTCCGTGGTGATCTACTGGCTGTAAACTGATCATCACGAATTGGCGACCTCGATGGGAAATCTTGATACGAGGATATGGACTCCGATAACGCTAGTTTTCTATCTTGCCGAGGCATCGTTTTCAAATACATCTGTAGAGGAATAAAGAAGAGTATATTGGAATCTTTCATTTGACATCGTCATTAGGGTTTATTCTTAGTCAGTAATCTACATACGTAAAGAAAACACCTCACTTTGTATGGTATCAATGCATGGTGTAGACCCAGTAACTGGGGCGCTGTATTCCTTTTTTTGAAATGTTGTCACTGTCGATCATAATCATACTCTTCCTCTTCTTCTTCTTCCTTTAAAGTGCTGCTTCAGAAAATTTGAAGATTACCCCACTGTGGCTGGGCGCAAGCGTGAAACCATGAGACCGTAAGCCAATCAGGTGCAAAAATATACATGGTGCAAGTAAAAACTGGCCAGCAAGATTACTAACTAGGTGAGACCCTCATCAGTGCATTCTTGAATGCATCTAGAGAGGGTGAGAGTGCAGGGTACAATGTACGTCTTCAAGCAGTTCCAGTCCCTAATTGTGCAAGGAACTGGAACTGCTTGAAGACGAACCCTGCATAAATATAAATAAGAAGAGAAGATCTGTGCCTCATTTTGTCAAGTATTTATAATGAAGTATATATTCATTCATCAGGTTTATTAAAGGCAGTGGACACTATTGGTAATAATACTCAAAATAATTATCATCATAAAACCTTTCTTGATTACGAATACGAGTAATGGGGAGAGGTTGATAGTATAAAACATTGTGAGAAACAGCTCCCTCTAAAGTGACATAGTTTCTGAAAAAGAAGTAATTTTCCACGAATTTGATTTCGAGACCTCAAGTTTAGAACTTGAGGTCTCGAAATCAAGCATCAGAAAGCACACAACTTTGTGTGACAAGAACTTAGAAGGGTGTTTTTTCTTTCATTCTTAATCTTATGCCTATGGCGCAACTTCTGCGCCCGATTGAGCTCAAATTTTCACAGGTTTGTTATTTTATGCATATGTTGAGATACACCAAGTGAGAAGACTGGTCTTTGACAATTACCAATAGTGTCCAATGTCTTTAACTCCAACATTTCTACCCTGCCCTGCATCTATGCTCCGATCCTTCTTTCTGACAATCTGACAAATTTAACCACACCTTCCTTGCTTGACGGTTAAGTTTTTTAGCGTTGGAACGTACGTAGTTCCGTTCGTAGTTCTTGATACTAACCTTTTCATCTCAGACAACAAACAGACAATTTCTCAAACTCTTGAAATTATCAAAATATTGACAATGACCACTAATTCATATGCAAAGAACGAAACAAAAGAACTTACCAAAAGTATCACTAAAACTCTATTCCTGCTGTCGATCGTAACTCGTTTTTCACAGAAAGTTGTTGCTGCAGATTTAATTTTTCGAGGTCATGGTATTTGACAACAGAGGGCGCTATACCAAAATAGACGCTCATCGGCCGTTTTCGAAACCACGGACAAAAAATAATTGGGCTCGGGCTTGGACCCCGCACGCCTATAGTTTTTGGTGCTATGTCTCTGCCGGAGACCCGCAAGGACAAAAGACTGGTACTTGCTTTTCTGAACCAGTGATTTCATTGGATACAATCATTTCATTCGATAAACGATAAGAGCCCAATTTCACAACAATTTTGCATTAGCATGAAATATCTTCCTTGAGAAAAACGGAATACCAACCAAATTTCCATGTGATTCTATACAGGATAAGCAAACAACACCTGAATACCAGTATCGTAGGAGGTCCTGTTTTCGAGGTGTCCCTAAAATCGTGGCAAATTTTTTACCTCTCTGTGCGCGATGTAAACAGTCCCTAGATGAAAATTGTGTGGTTTTATTTGCCAAGCAAAGAGTCTCCTCTCCCCCTTGACCAAAACTTAGAAACACGTAGTCGTAAGGCTCCACTGGTCATTTGCACTTGCAAATGCAAAAAGTTTGGTACTTTAGGCATTTCTACAAGGTACAAAAATATGTCATAATGTTGAGGCCATATAAAAATATTTGCCCACCGAAAAAGTTTCATCAAACGCTATTTCAATTCACAATTCATGATGATCAAAATCATGTGACTGAATGTTTTGCTGAGCATTCTTGAAAAAAAATACCGAGGCTTAAAGAAGCCATGTGCCTTATATCATTTTCTAATATTTTTGGAGATTTTTATTTTGTAACCCTCGTATCAATACTATTATTAATATTAAAATTTAAACATCAGCTTGTTGATTCAATTATCACTGTTTATTTATACGCTTTATTATAAATATGAGAAGAAAAACAAGAAAAAAAAAAATCAGATTTGGAAGCCAGTAATTATTCACACTTTATATATATATATTTTTGTGTGTGCAAGTTTCCATGGTAATTTTAAAAATTAATTATAAAAAAAATATTTTGAATAAAATGAAGGCAACTGCTGGCTATACAGTCATACACAGAGTCTCAAAGAACACTTGAAGTCACTGCAGATGTTTCTTCCATGCATGGCTTCACCGGGAAACCATACTTTCTCGTTTGCCGTGAAAACAGGAAAAACTCAAAACAAATGGGGCCAGTTGAAGTTTTCGAAGATCGGTGTGTGGTGTGAACATTTCAATGTCCATCAAGTTTTAATACATGTTTGCATACTTAATATTAACAAATGAAGATAATTAGGGCATCGGTTGATATATGGCATCATTATTTTTTTTCCAATTCAAAGAAAAAGGCATAATAGCGTGAAAACTGGTAAGCAGAGGATATAACAAGCAATATGAAACAAATGGAAATCTGGTTGGTGAACCTGTTTTTACCATGGAAGAAATCTCATGCTAAGCCCACTCCACCCCCTTCACCAACGGCATTAACGAATACATGAAAACAGATAAGTCTGCCCTTTGGGTTGTTCCGTGCGTTGGGATCAAAATAATGACGCCCAGCAACCACGTGACCGAAGAAAACTGGTCGTCCCTGGTGGCGCAATCTCTCTCAAAACACAACTTTGATGTTGGGAGAGCTCTGATCGAGAGAGTTGCGAAATAGTGACCAGTTTTATTTGGCCACGTGGTTGCTGACTGCCATTTGTTTCCAAATGCAATACAACCCGATGGGCAGCTGAGACACAAAATGGCTTCTAGTTGCAAATTGTCACAACTCTCCTCCCAATGGCTCTGATGTAGGGATACCAAGTCACACTCCTTTTTCGTTTGACCCTGATCGGGTGGGGTAATTCTTTCAAGACTATCTGGTGGGAATAACAAGACAATACAAACGGTTCTGGAACGGATTTGGGAGCCTGACCCCGAGAAGCGTGACCAGGAGTAAATACTAAATCTCATTTGCTTTCTTCTTTCATAATTTATTCTAAGTAAGTTTGACCCTAGACTTGACTCAAGTCCCGATCCCGTGCTCAGGAAACTACTGTTTTTTTTATTGATGCTCTGCTTTCCCCAACCTGTTCCGCATGCTCGGGACCACATTTGGACGGCGACGAGCGCGCACTGTACTGTGTATGCTACGTGTTGCTTTATAGTAATTAGTTGGGGGTGATGCATAGGGACCTCTCACACGAGAATGGGACTTGAATCAAGTCTAGTTTGACCCCTGCTTACCTGGGTTATTGTGACTCAGAATATGGGTCATACAGAGATGAAAAAAGTGGTCAAGCAAAAAATTAATATAATTTTAGGGAAACATGAGTCGTTTTGTTTCAAAGTTGTACGATGATATACACTTTTATTTTCCGGCTTATTTGGGCCTGTCACATTTCCAGGTACACTATGATCTGGAATCCGTGTTAAAATCCCACGTTAACCCTTTCCGGGTTAGCATGATTGGTGAGATAAGTGTCGAGATCCCTACAATAAATTCACGATTAATAATTACTCTTTTTCTCTTACAGCTAGTTTATGGTAAAATCGGCCAAACAATTTTATCCAGCTTATTTCACACTTTTGCACACAGACATGAAAAAAATCGTCACAAATATTTACCAGTTCGTTATGACAACAATAAACCAATCGAGGCGCGCAAGTGCTGGGCGCCGCCATGCAGTCTTTGACCCCTAACTCGCCTAAGACGCAAGCACCCTTTTCAAGAGTATTCGGTTTCTATTTTGTTTCTACATTGGTATATCATGATGTCCTGCTAAGAAAATTGTGTAAGTCGTTGAGGAAAACATCTTATTTCCATAAAGCGTGAAAGGGAACATGATTTCCTCATGAAATTGACCTTAAAGATTGCTAATTACCACCGAATTTAAATATGCAAATAATTATTGCAAAACTTTTGCAATTTGTGTGACGATCGACATGAAACAAAAATTTTGTCTAAATCTGGTACTCTAAATGTCTTTGTGCACAAAACTAGGCACATGTACACGCAGCAGTGGCGCGTGGTACTCAACACTGTCTTGTGCGCCCGGTGCGCGTCGGATTGGTCTATACAAGAAACTGATTTTCAAATATCACTACCCTACAATCTCTTTCCAATAATTATTTAAAAAGGTTATTCAGATCGGCTGAATACTGAATATTTTTTAGCAAAACTGTCTAGCCACGGCCCATCATATACAGCAAGCAGCCTGGCTCATCAATGGCTTCCAAGTCTCCAGCCTTTACATCGTAGAGTCTGCACTGACCCGAAGTCGTGACGTAGTCGAAATACAAACACTCGTTATTCTTCTTGCAACTCAGGAAACATTGCATTGGTGACCTCGAGGTAACTTCATCTAACAGAGGGCCTGGGTCGTTTACACATTTCCCGTTGTAGAGCAAGGTGGACATGCACGACTTGGTGAATGAAGGCTCCGTAACTGACTTAACTTGGGTTTTAAATAAAGGAACAAAAGTGGGTCTACCGTTAGTAAACGTCAAAACAGTGGTTTCATGTGGACACAAACACACATAACTTGCACAAAAAACTTCGAACAGGTATAATACGCAAACCATAGCCTTCGTCCCGTTTACACGGACGGAAAGTTAGTCGTACATTGGACGCGTACTGAGTGAGTGACTGCCTTTATTTTCAGGGCGGCCACACAGTCGACTGCTGTGCCCCTGGCACAGATTTTAGATTATGACCCGGGCACAATTAGTTATGACGTCATCTTGATAGAAAAGGGCCAAGCTATTTCAATGAACCTGATTAGAGTGATCTATGAACTGATGGGAAGTCTCACAAATTCGGAAAAATCTATACTCCGCCCGCGGCAATAAAATACAAAGCAAGAACAGTTCTCGAAAACACATAAACTATGCAAGTTGATACACACATAATGTTATTGCAGACCATGTATTCAAAGTTTTTCTTACTTGTTGTTTTAGGGCATTCCTCTTCCGGGCGGACCTCTTCAACCATTACTTCACACAGACTTATTTTGACACCATCTAATGCTGTCGCATTAGCCTTGTTGTCCACACTGACGTACCGGGTAATTACAGGCGGGTCGCAAACAACCTGTATGTGTACCCCAGGGATCGATGCTTGGTCCCATGTCACTGCTGACCCACACACGGCATTGTTGAAAATGTCGCTGTCTATGCCTACCCTCACAAGAGCACCAGTCAAACGACCCTCTGTAAGTAAATTAATAATTATCTATCGGCAGACTAGACCCACATCCCACAGGTAACCATTTATTTCCTTCTTCCTTGCTTTATTTTTTAATTATCTCTTGTTGTGATCAACTGAAACATTCAACTTCAAGGCAGCCACCATCGATTGTAATATAAGTCTGTCAAACATTGTCACTTAAAAACGCCGATGCTATACTGTTAAGCGAGGCAGGTGTTAGAACAGGTTCAACACTCAAACGAGCGCTGGATGGTGCGAGTAAATGATTTTTGTATTACAGTTATTTTGTTAGCCTTCGAGAAAATCTTTGCTAGGGTCGAAACGTCAGGCCATTAACTATTTTTGACATGAATCCCATAATACCGTACAGGTCATTTTGGTTGCAGCAGCTAATTCTTTTTTCCCCCAGGAAGTTAGTTGTTTTACGTTTTTTTGTTCCATTCTTACGCAAGAATGTACTTGCTTTTGCTTGGGTGATTTAAAGGCAGTGGACACTATTGGTAATTACTCAAAAACTTAGTACGAGTAATGGGGAGAGGTTGATAATATAAAACATTGTATGAAACGGCTCCCTCTGAAGTAACATAGTTTTTTAGAAAGAAGTAATTTTCCACGAATTTGATTTCGAGACCTCAGATTTAGAATTTGAGGTCTCGAAATCAACCATCTGATAGCACACAACTTCGTGTGACAAGTGTGTTTTTCTTTCATTACTATCTCGCAACTTCGACGACCATTTGAGCTCAAATTTTCACAGGTTTGTTATTATTTTTATGTGTATGTTGAGATACATTAAGTGAGAAGACTAGTCTTTGACAATTACCAATAGTGTCCAGTGTCTTTAAAACAAACGGTGTAGTAAAACTTACTAATGCCGTCACCTCTCTTGACGATGGTGATGCGACCGAGAAGATGGTCGGCTCCCAAGTCCACCTTCCACCAGGCATGAGGACTGAACTCTAAAATAAATTTTATATTGATTATTTTTACTGGATCAATAGGAAACTTTTGAACACTAGGTGGCAGCAGACTTACCAGGTAAAATGTTCATAGTAATTAAATGTTCATAATAAAGAACTAAACGATGTAAAATACTTTGACATTTTGACCGACGACTAATCAATTATTCATCCATGCTCTCACTGAAACGATAATTATTTTCGTGACTCTTTTACTCTTTCTCAAAAACTAAAAAAAACTCTCAGCAAGTAATATTTTAAGGGAAACTTTCCATCATTATCTCCAAACCGTGTTATGTAAATCTTTGGATATTGTGTTTTGTGTTAGTTACAACAAATACCCAGACCCTTGAGGAACACGTTGCCGTGGATCAGGCGAGTTGGTATTTGAAAAGCGTTTGAAACCATTGTTATGAAATGCATAATTTATGGTTAGATAGATAATTTAAAAGTAGAATAATAATCCACTCAAAAATGCCTCGAAACTGCACGGTTTTTGTTGGACGTCGCGAACTAACACGGTCGGCCATTTTATAGTCGAAATGTTGACTCCACAGAATGGCCGACCGTGTTTGTTCGCGACTTTTAAGGAAAACCGTGCAATTTCGAAGCAAGTTTATGTGGATCAATATATATTCTACTTTCAAATCATCTATCTAACCGTACGCATTTTATAACAAACGGTTTCATAAACGCTTTGATAAGACCAACTCAACCGATCCAAGGCAACGGGTTCTTTAAAGCATAGTTCCGCAACTTACTGGTAAGAGAGCAGGTGAAGTCATTTACGAGTGTTCTTGAGTCGCCATCTATGGCTAGATCCGCTGTAAGAAAAGCTGTAACGTGATAGTAATTTGATTCCTGGCTGGCAGTTTTCCCAAGAAGATCCACGGCTGTGGAAGAAAAACACATTAATTAAAGAGACGTGTTTGTTCTTTGTTTTTACGGTGGGGGCGTTTTCAACTCTCGGTGATAATTTTTACAACAAACAGGGCGATTCAAGACTTACCCCCTAAACACTATCCGGGACGATATTTTTTTCTCTAAACCAGAAATTGCATCTAACCCCCAAAAAGTTAACTTGTCATGTAGCTGAAAGGCACTGAACACCATTATGATTGGTAGTAACTCTAAATAATTATTAGCACACAAAACTTAACTGGTAACGAGCAATGGAGAGCTGTTGATAATATTAAACTTTGTGGGAAGTGTTCCTCTGAAATATTGTAGTTTTTGACAAATAATTAATTTTCTTGTAAGCAAATTAATACGGATCGAGAGCAGGTGGAATATTAGCTAACCAGAGACTCCACAAACATTTTTCAACCATCGATGTCAAAGCGTTTGACTTGTGTCCTTGAGCAAGATACTTTACTATTGCTTCTCTTCACCCAGGGGGTATAAATGGGTACCTGCGAGGGTAGAGGTTGATAATTTATGTAAATGAAGGATACTTTGGAGCGAGGTTAACTGTTGACCAGGTTGTATACTCCCAAGGGAGCTGAGAAACATTAAAGGAACACGTTGCCTTGGATCGGTCGAGTTGGTCTTTGAAAAGCGTTTGTAACCGTTTTTTATAAAATGCATATGGGTAGAAAGATGTTGTAAAAGTAGAATACAATGATCCACACAAACATGCCTCGAAATTGCGTGGTTTTCCTTTTACCTCGTCGACTAACACGTCGGCCATTTATGGGGGTCAAAATTTTGACTCCCATAAATGGCCGACCATGTTAGTTCGCACAGTAGAAGGAAAACCACGCAATTTCGAGGCAAACTTGTGTGGATCATTGTATTCTACTTTTATAACATCTTTCCAACCATATGCATTTTATAAAAAACGGTTACAAACGCTTTTGTTTTGACCAACTCGTCCGATCCAAGGCAACGTGTTCCTTTAAGAGTGATGTTATTGGCCCTATGACCAGGGCACTAATGTAAAGAATTGGTTATCATTATTATTATTAATTGAACGGTAATCATTTTAATCAAACAAGTGTACGCTCTGGCACAGAAATGACAAACGAGTGTTTAAATAACTTTGGCACGTGGGGAATCTTACATGACAAATCGAAGGCACGTGGTGGATTTCACACAGAGTTAAGACTAGTCTTATCTCGAGTTTTGACGAGTTACTCGATCAAACTTGAGACTATTCATGCGGTTTTACTTTACATCTCATACGACTAGTCATAGCTTAGAACTAGACCTAATAATGTTTAACTCTTTGTGAAATCGACCCAGGTTTTTCGATAGAATTTCAGTATTAACTTAATTCAATTCAATTCAATTCAATTCAATTCAATATACATTTATTTCCACAAAACATTTCCACAATATTATAGTAATACATACAGGTATATATAAATGATAGAATTAAAAAGAAGAATAAACTGGCGGAAAACGCGTGGAGGCAAGGCCCAAAATAAGCCAGGTAGCTTGTAGCGGCTTGCCTTCACATAACAAAATAGATAAACTAAAGGTAAATGCTTAGGACAAAACATAGCCGAAACAGACAGACAGACAGACCGTCAAACAGACAGACAGACAGACGGACATACATACATACGAACTACTGGAGAAAATGACAATGACAAAGTAAGCGAAAACTACAATGAGAATATAGGTATATAAACTATGTCACATACTGGGAAATAAGGAACTTTTTATAAGATATTTTGAACCTAGCCACAGAGGATGAGGTTTGGATAGTCTGGTCAACCGAATTCCAAAGACGAGGACCATAGTGACGGAGAGTGTTTGATGTGTATGATGTGCGTGTGAAAGAGACATGCATGTTGTTACTAGATCTAGTGTTGTGGTTATGGACGTCTTTATTAAAGGTGAAGTAAGACGTGAAAAGGCGAGGAAGGAGGTTATGAGTGTATTCGTACATGAAGGTGCCTGTTTGAGATTTATTAATGTCGGAAAGTGTAAGGGTGTGCAATTTGATAAAAAGAGGTAATGTGTGATCACGTGGTTTGGAGAGTGTTGCCAGCCGGATGGCTCTTTTTTGAATGATCATAAGAGAGTGGAGTTTACTGGTGTTAGTGCGTGCCCAAACTTATAATCTGTTTAGTTTTTAATAATTAAATAACATATTGTACCTAATGTTCTCAAACTGTCCTGCAGAGGTGAAGTGTTGGAATTATTGAGAAAGACACTTATTTCGCATAAAAAAAGCTAACAAGATTACGATTTTACGATTCCCTCGTGTACAAAACATTGCGCTGCCGCGAGCCAGCAATGACGGCGCGGCAACAGGCAGCGTGCAGCACTTGAGTGTATGGTACGTACGGTCTATAAGGTTTCGCATTGCTCGTCGTTCTATCAATTCAAGTTTGAATAGAGTGCTGTTTATATTTAAACGTGTGTCGTGTGGCAAATTATAGCCGAACGATTTCCACTTCAAATAGTTAATTAACACATTTTTTTTTATACAAGGCAAATAAAGCAAACTTCAACTGTGGGCAGGGCGAAACAGTGTGTGAAACGACTCTAAGTTGTCCTAGATAACACTTGGAAAAACAAAATAACAAAGCCGGTTCTTGAAGGCAGTGTACACTATTGGTAATTACTCAAAATAATTATTATCATATAAACCTTACTTGATTACGAGTAATGGGGAGAGGTTGATAATATAAAACATTGTGAGAAATGGCTCCCTCTGATGGTATGTAGTTTTTGAGAAAGAATTATAAGTTCCACGAATTTGATTTCGAGACCTCAGATTTAGAATTTGAGGTCTCGAAATCAAGCATCTGAAAGCAAACAACTTCGTGCTGTGATGTTTGTTAGCAGGGGAACATGGGTGGGATGGGGGGCTTGTCAATTAGTTGTTTTACCATGGTTTGTTACAATTATATGTCAATTGTTTGGTTTACATACGATGAATATACAATCAAAGCTTAAAGGAACACGTTGCCTTGGATCGGACGAGTTGGTCTATAAAAAGCGTTTGTAACCGTTTTTTATAAAATGCATATGGTTGGAAAGATGTTTTAAAAGTAGAATACAATGATCCACACAAGTTTGCCTCGAAATTGCGTGGTTTTCCTATTACTTTGCGAACTAACACGGTCGGCCATTTATGGGAGTCAAAAATTTGACTCCCATAAATGGCCGACCGTGTTAGTCGACGAGGTAAAAGGAAAACCGTGCAATTTCGAGGCATGTTTGTGTGGATCATTGTATTCTACTTTAACAACATCTTTCTACCTATATGCATTTTATAAAAAACGATTACAAACGCTTTTCACAGACCAACTCGACCGATCCAAGGCAACGTGTTCCTTTAACAACGGTTTAAACCAGGTTAGGCACCTTCAAAGCAAGGTTTATAGACAATGAAAGCACGACTTTAAAAAACAGGTCTATAAACCATAACACTCCCGTCTTCAAAACATGGTTTATAAGCAATATAATTGAACTCGGAATGAACCATGTTTTGAAAATGGTGGACACTATTGGTAATTTATTACTCAAAATAATTATTGCCATAAAACCTTACTTGGTAACGAGTAATGGGGAGAGGTTGATAGAATAAAACCAGGAACATTAAAGACACTGGACACTATTAGTAATTTTCAAAGACAAGTCTTCTCACTTGGTGTATCTCAACGTCATAATGCATAAACTAACAAACCTGTAAATTTTTGAGCTCAATCGGTCGTCGAAGTTGCGAGATAGTAATGAAAAAAAAAAAACTTCCATGGATCCCCGACGGACATGAGAATGTTTAAGTTGCTAAGCAGTATATCTACTTACGCCCGCCGACGACAATTTAAAATGATTGACGATGCACCAAGTGCATAGTCTAGACTACATGCAGTTAAAGGTATTTACTTTATTTTATGAAATACCTTGGTGAATTAGATTTTGACTGGAATAATATTAAAGTAACAAACCTGTGAAAAATTGAGCTCAATTGGTCGTCGAAGTTGCGAGATAACTATGAAAGAAATAACACCCTTGTCACATGAAGTTTTGTGCTTTCAGATGCTTGAATTCGAGACCTCAAAATCTAATTCTGAGTTCTTGAAATCAAAATAATTGGAGGAAAATTACTTCTTTCTCGAAAACTACGCTACTTCAGAGGGAGCCGTTTCTCACAATGTTTCATACTATCAACCTCTCCCCATTACTCGTCACCAAGGAAGGTTTTATGCTAATAATTATTTTGAGTAAGTACCAATAGTGTCCACTGCCTTTAACAGAGCAATAATTTGATAATATTTCTGTAATAAACCAGTACAGCGTGGGGGAATAAAGCACGATTAAATTAGTTCCGTCGGTATTTGATTATGCCTGGGGGACACATTCTCCTTTCGAGGGCATAATATCCGTTGAGCACGGCGGACAGAATATCATAGCGAAAGGAATCACTCTCTCGGGGGACTTTGGCATAGGTATAGCCAGGTATATTCAGGGGGACACACACATATTCATCGGGGGACAGAATCTTTGTCCACAGCGGTACAAAGAATGGACAGGAGACTTGTTAAAGCCATTATACACTTTCGGTACAGGAAAAAAAAAAGGTCACAGATTTACAATTAATTTACAGGGTTTACAGAAGGTAATGGTGAAAGACTTCTATTGAAACACTGTTCCATGAAATGCTTTACTTTTTGAGAAAAACATAAAAACAATATAAATTCTCGATAGCGAGAATTACGGATTTATTATAAACACATGTCATGACACAGCGAAACGCGCGAAAACAGGAGTGGGTTTTCCCGTTATTTTCTCCCGACTCCGATGACCGATTGAGCCTAAATTTTCACAGGTTTGTTATTTTATATACAAGTTGTGATTTACGAAGTGTGGGAGTTGGACAACACTGTTTACCGAAAGTGTATAATGGCTTTAATTACCACGCATTAACAGAGCTATCTTACGCCCACCGACAACAATTACACACAATTTTTTTTATTTTTTTATTTATTTTTAGAGTCAAGTGTTTTTTGTTGTTGAAAAAAAATAAATCATAATACAACATTTTTATTAGCCGCTCCGTACTTTTGCTTCTTAGCGCACACTTAGTATTTCCCTGCAAGGTATACGGGACTGTAGACGTTTTAAAACAAAATATGAAATCTACCCCCTTAACCTGGCACATGTAATGGTTTACAATGTGCTGTGGCGCAGTACGCTGCCAATCAAATCAGGATCATTTTCTTCGATAAGTGCACTGGCTTCTTTAACGTGCGTTACACAACACACAAAACATAAGGGTATCTTAAATACAAACTTGTATAGGAGAACATGGTAAAAGAAAAATGATAATTTCGGAAAAAAAGAAAAGAAACAAAAAATACATATCATTTTTGTTTTTACCCACACACCGATGTTTGCACAGTTTACTCATGTGATTACTCGAGTGAGATTCGAACCCACAACCCTGCCTTTAAAAATACACCTGTTAATTGCACATAACATAACCTTGACAACAGTATAAGTGAGTTTCTCCAATTTCTCCCATTGCTTTGGCCAGGGTCAAATATCTCTTACGATGAATCTTCTTAGTGTTTGGTGAAATATAGCCTTGGTCTGTAAGGAGACTTCCCTTTTGTAAGGCACTGTACATGTTTGGTAATTGTCAAAGACCAGTCTTCTCACTTGGTGTATCCCAACATAAGCATAAAATAACAAGCATGTGAAGTGTCTTTAACTGGTAAGACACGCTCACAATATGACTTACCTTTGTAACAAACTCCCCAGCACCCAAGCGGGCAAAAGCACACGAGGATTCCAAAGAGATATATCAACAGGTTTTTCTCCAGCAATATTCCTTTCAAGCGAGCCATTTTTGCACTATCCACCAGATCGTCTGCTGATAGCACAATAGCTTACTAATGAGAAAAATACGTGCAAGCTCTCAGATAGTCTGACTGCTCGTTTGATATTCGGGCCAGTTTTAATAAAGGGAATCAATGTGTGGTGAAGAGGTTTTCAACTAGTGGTTTAAACCCAACGAGGCCTGGTTCTTGATAATTTTAGCGAGACGAAGTCGAGGTAAATTATAAAGAACCAGACCTCGGCGGGTTTAAACCACTAGTTGAAAACCGATTCAACACACTTTGATTCCCATTCATAAATACATTTTCGGTCAAAAACATCATCACTTTTTGGTCAAAAGTAAAATAAATGCAAACATTATAATTGTTAAATGATTCCTTTCAACACAACACCCCTCCAGCTATGAAATGGTAAAGCCCTTCGCCGCCCTCGGGTAAACAACTCCTTGTAAGGGAATGCTGTGCGCGTCGCGAAAATCGCGTGATGTGGCACAACTGTTTCAGCCGTTGCTCTCGACCAATAGGAATGAAGAAACTGTCTTAAAAAGAACAGGTGCAAGGTCGCGTGTCGCATGAATTAACACTTTTTACCGGTGATAAACAAAGGTTTATACACCCCCCCCCCCCCAGACGCGCTCTCCACCAATAGGAATAGCGAAACTGTAGGTATTTATGAATAAGTGTTTAAAGGCACTGGACAATATTGGTAATATCTCAACATAATTGTTAACATAAAAACATACTTTATAACGAGCATTATTGGAGTGCTGTTAAAAGTATGAAACATTGTGAGAAATGGCTCCCTCTGAAGTAACATAGTTTTTGAGAAAGAGGTAATTTCTCACTCAAATAATAAAAGACTTAGACTGAAGCCTTTTATTGTGCATCTGAAAGCACAACAAGTAATGCAGTAAGGCTGTATTTTTCTTTCATTATCCTCTTGAAAATTTGATGACCAATTGAGCCAAAATTCTCACAGTTGTTTTTTTATGCATAAGTTGGGACACACCAAGTGAGAACATTGGTCTTTGACAATTACCAAAGGTATCCGGTGCCTTTAAGTGGCTTGTCGCCCGTTTAACGGAGACGCTCTTTAAATGCACTGGACACCTTTGGTAGTTGTCAAAGACCAGTATTCCCACTTGGTGTTTTATGAATAAAATAACATCTTTTAAAATTTTGACTCAATTGAGCATTGAGTCTTTTATTATTCGAGTGAGAAATTACCTCTTTCCCAGAAACTACATTTATTCAGAGGGAGCCGTTTCTCACAATATTCTATGCTATCAACAGCTCACCTTTGCTCGTTACCAATCAAGTTGTTATGCTAGTAATGATAATTGAATGAGTAATTACCATTAGTGTTCAGTGCCTTTAATGTGTAATACACAAAACAAATAATTTAACCACGTATTGTTTGAGTGGGTGGAAATTAAGTATATAGATTGATTTTTTTTTTTTTTTTTTTTTTTAATACATCCACAAACAGATGAGGATAGATGCCCTCTAGAACACATGAAAAATGTGATTGTTTCTCTCAATAACATTGTAAAGGCACTGTGGTAATTACTCAAAATAATTGTTAGCATACAAATTTACATGGCAACGAGCAACGGAGAGCTATGGAGAGTAAAGTATTGTGAGACACGGATCCCCTTCTGAAGTAACGTACTTTTTGAGAAAGAGGCCTCACTAAAAATGTTAAAGGCAGTGGACACTATTGGTAATTGTCAAAGACTAGCCTTCACAGTTGGTGTATCTCAACATAAGCATAAAATAACAAACCTGTGAAAATTTTAGCTCAATCGGTCATTCAATTGTTGCGAGATAATAATGAAAGAAGAAAACACCCTTGTCACACGAAGTTGTGTGCGTGTAGATGGTTGATTTCGAGACCTCAAGTTCTAAACTTGAGGTCTCGAAATCAAATTCGTGGAAAATTACTTCTTTCTCCAAACTATGGCACTTCAGATGGAGCTGTTTCTCACAATGTTTTATACCACCAACCTCTCCCCATTACTTGTCACCAAGAAAGGTTTTATGCTAATAATTATTTTTAGTAATTACCAATAGTGTCCACTGCCTTTAAAAGCCTTCATAGATAGTTTTCGTAGACTTCTGAAAGCACACGAATTTGTGCACCAAGGGTATTTTTTCTTTTATTAATCTCTTGCAACTTCGATGACCAATTCAGTCAGAATTTTTCACATTTAATGCAAAATGTTGGGAACCACCACAGCCCAAATTCCCTGAGCAGCACAACAACGGCTAACCACAACCAAAGTATGCTGACCAAACTAAGGTCACCAGCCAAAATACCATTTATCACGTGTACAATTTGTGACTGGTATCCTGCTCAATACTGTTTAGCAGAAGATGACTAAGCAACATTTACTGCTTAAGCATGCAGCTCAACGAGATTGGGCACAAGTTAAGATACCGGTCTTTGAACAACTACCAAAATGTGTCCAGTGCCTTTATTTATATTGAAAATTCAGAGAAGTGATAGATGTGATCCATGCAGCTGGGTTGATGATGAATTGATTGCCTAAACACGGATCTATAAAGTTAACAAAACGTTGTGTGGGTTTCACAAAACAGGTCAATGGTCAACCCCACCAGACCTGGGTTTAATTGTGGGACTTAGTCTTATAGGGAACTTATGGATTTTTATTTCAAAATTGAAGAAAAACGTGGCAGGGTAAACAACTTTTGTTCAAAATGGACTTCATTATTACACCGCAGGGTACAATTGGACTTGTGCACAAGTCCTTAATGCTGTGACAGCGTAGTGCACCCAGGAGCTATAGCTTCCCGTTCATTCTTCTCGCAAAACATACTGACCTCGCGAGAAGCTGCTGGCTCTGCTGAGTCTCACTGGGGTCAGGTAGTCTTGCGAGAACATCGCAAGTGTCGCGAGAATCGAGAGAGTCGGGATCTTATCACCGCGACAAACATTGAATCAATTGTCTATCAAGTCTACTTAAAACAATGTGTGGTTAGTATTTTCTTAGTTGGTCCTTTGAACTTACATTAAAAGCAACGGATTAGGATTGCCCAGGTCGATCTGGAATGATGGGGGTAAATTTAAAATTATTGATAACAGTGCAAAGAAGGGGTTCGCCGGACGGATATGCGCTCTTTATAAAATCCACTATTACTATTAGCATTATTATTAACTAAATTGACATTGTTTTGCTCCTACAGACATCTATGTGTTTTCCCCGTTTTTTCAGAAGTAGACTTTGAAACGCTAGGTGGCAGCAGACTTACCAGGTAATGTTCATTGTTAACGTGGTTCCGAACACGCGCACATTACCGAGAACAATAGATTTTACCTGGTAAGTCTGCTGCCACCAAGCGTCCCGTAAGTCCCCTATTCAATGTAACATTTGTTTCCGTAGCAACAACTAGAAAATACAGCATCACTAAGATAACGTTATAGTAATTCAATGCAAGCAACGAGTAAACATGCCAAATTACAATGAAGCTGAAAATACGTATCAATATAACAAGTTAGTAGGAGGCTGTTCAAATAAGCCGAGGCTTGTGGGGGAACAGCCCTAGACACAAAACAGGTGTTCAATTCGTGCTGTACTTGTGGGGTTCGTCAATGTTGTTCTTCTTTTTAATTAACGTTTTTTCCATCTTCACATTATCTCTTGCAAAAAGCTTTGAGGAATTGCAATTTTTTTTTAATTAAGTTGGGGAAACTATTATAAGACTCACTTTTGAAATGTAACTATGACGTGGTTCTTGAACATCAAATTACACCCTGCTCACGAGAGTTGCAAACGTCGTATAATATGCTTGTGATGTGTTTTCACAGGACTCTTTTTTTTACATAACAACATCACTTTGAAGCGAAATACTTCTCACAGCGCTGTTTTGGTATTGAAAGCTGTTGGAAATTATGGTGAGCTCGAAAAAAAAACCATCGATTCTACAAACAATAGATTTTCCGTTTTCTGTTTGTCAATTTGTGAAAATGTAGGTCATCCATGCACGCTACAGACAAGGTGGGTGTGACTTTGTGGAAACGTTATTTTTTTCATATGTTTTGAGGTTGGTGCTCGCCGTTTGTTGCGAAGGTAAATTAAACCTTGGTGTTAGTTTGTGGCCAGGAAAATGTGGTCAGTTTCGGTGCAAAATGGCTAAGCCTATATAATCATCGTTATTAAAGGAACATTACAGAATTGGTAAGAAAAAAACTCGTCTAAGATCACAGACTTACATAAAACTTACACGGTCTTTTGATAGTAGAAAACATCCTTTGAAATATTTCTGTCTAAAAAAATGTCAAATTTAAATTGATGAGAAAAAATGAAACTAATTTCCCGTTAAAGGAGTTTAAAAGGCTCAGTTTGCGTTTTTGTCATGTTGTTCGGTTTTTCACTATTTTCTCGTGACCCAGATGGCCGATCAATTTAAAACTTTCACAGTTGTTTATGTACATGGTGGGTTACCTACAGTGCCAGCAACTAGTTTGTTGCAAAAATCAATTATGTAATGCTACTCTATAAAAAAGCTGAAATAATATGGTATGGTTTGGTACACTTTGTATAGTTCGGAGCGCCAATGATGAGTAGTCTACTTTTACAATATCCAAATTTTCCCTTTTTCCCCTAACCCCCCTTTTTATTTTATAAAGGGAGCATTTGTGATGTGCAGTAAGTTTTGAATCTGTCATTTTTTATGCTACATATTTATTTGATTGTAAATTTCGTAAATGCTATAATTTAATGAACCTAACTTGCATTTTTTTTCTCGGTATTATGATGTCCATGTAACGTTTTTGTCTTCTAGTCTTTCATTCAAATTTTGCTTATTTCTACTGGTGTACTTTTTCCCTATAAATTTCTTTTGGTTTGTTTTTTTCGCCCACGAACAGGCTGGTCGGAGAACGCGCAATATAAATTTAATAAATTAATAGATAAAATTATTTAAACAAATAATGGGTGAAATTAATAAATAAACATCAATTTTCATCAAAAGCAACTGTAGTTGCTATTCGAGGTGCCCGGATGTCAAGATTTGCGCGAAACCTCGTACACGCTCTCGCGGTCAGCTTAAACACAATTGATGATAATTTTTGCTCCAATTAGCAAATTTTCCCAGAAATTAACCGGCCGGCTTGCCTCCCAAGGGTATCCATGACAACGATTATTAACACATCGTTGATTTGGTGTTCATATGGCCCTTCGTGAACACGTTTACTTTACCATATCTGAACTAGCGGCTAGAGCTTCGGCTATCGACTTTTGGTAAAGGTGTTGCTAGGGACGTCCAATATACTTCAACGCATGATGATCAGGAAATCCAGCCGTAGCCATAGCCTTAATCGTTTTGTGTAGACCAGCTATGGCAGCCGTCGATTTCACCAAACTCTGCATAGCTTAAGATTAATCCTGTATAGGATTTGAGTTGCACCGATTTTTTTAATACATAACGACAGATATGCTCTTTGTTTCAATTTACTGGTACATTATTTTGGTTGAGACTTTTCAGAAAAGGCCGAAAAAGACTGAATTTCAGAAGCCCTTTTGACTAATTAGTATTAAAACCGAGGTCACGCATGAAAAATCACGCCTACTCGCGCAGATAAATCACAAAAGGAGACTTATTAAATCGAGTGTACTGCGGGTAGACTGACTCATTAGTCTTTTTTCCAGTCTAGACAAGAGTAATGAACGGCGAGTCGAAGAGGCAGAGACAGGATCACAGACCCCCCATCAAGGCGTTGGTCAAGTTTTGTAATAGTGAAAGACTAGAGTTCTCACAGCATATGCAAACAAATCTGTGAACATTTTGGGCTCATTTGGTAATTATTTTTGCAAGAGAACCAGGACAGAAAAAACACCTTTGTTGCATTACTTTGTGTACTTTCAGATGTATAGTAAAAGGTTTCAGTCCCGAAGTCTTTGATTATTTGAGTGAGAAACTACCTCTTTCTCGAAAACTTCGTTACCTCAGAGGGATCCGTTTCTCTCAAATGTTTTATAATATCAACGGCTCTTTTTTACGTAAGTTTTATTGCTAGCAATTAGTTTATATAATTAACAACTGTGGCCCGTGCCTTTAACTGGGCCTGCATGCTTATCGAGGTTGTTTGTCGTGACCTTGTCTCATTGACAACCGGATGCAAATTCAGCATCACAAACAGTGCATTAACGATCGTTGATGCACTAGTGTTTACAAGGCCCTTCGAGATGGTGTCTTATGCATTGAAACGTCTAATGGCATGGCCCAATATCATAAAACATGTAAACAGCCGTTTTGTGCTTACGGAGCGTCCCTTATAGCAGAATTTCTATTTCATAAAGCTGTTTACCGTATAAGCAAAGAGTACAAACAAGCCAACCCGCAGTAAGTACACGAGTGACGACCAATGCAATGGTGAACACGCATGTACACCCAGAAATGTTCTGGGCCCAATTTCATAGAGCTGCTAAGCACTTAAATTTGCTTAGTATGACAATTTTGCCTAAATAAAAACAGGATTAACAACAAAATATCCAGGTGATTTTCAGGATAAGCAAACAGCATCTAAATACAAATGAAAATTTGGTTGGTAATGCTGTTTTTATCAAGGAAGAAATTTCATGCTAAGCAATTTTGTGTGCTAAGCAGCTATATGAAATTGGGCCCAGCTTTCTGGAGAGATCATGGTGAAATACGTTAACAAATAAGCCTGTTTGTCTGCTACAGTAAGCAGCAAAATTTGCTAACGGGTAAACAGCTCTATGAAATTTGGCCCAGGTCAGTAGTTTTGTTGGGCTCAGTCTTGAGTTAATCCTCAAACGAAAAAGAAAGAATTTTCATTGGATAAACGTGCAGTGACGGAAGCTTTCACATCTGTGTTTTGATTGGTCCGATGTGATGCGGGTACAGCTGACAAACATCACCTCAGACTAATCAAAACACAGATGTGGAACTCTAAGTTTGGGTCGTATGCATGAAATAGGCACTGTGTATGTCAGTAAATGTTTTATATGTATACGAATGACATTTGACTGCATTGTTATTGGCTATCGAATGTAGGTAAAAGCTGATCATGCATGGGGATTGACGTAGGCTTTATAACGGATCTCTGGTGTAATGCCACAAGCCTCGAAGTCTGCTAAACGATGTCCCACTTCATGCTACAGAGGTGGGTTCACGAGATGGCGCTAAACAACTTTTATATAGTTTTCTTTGTGCATGTACTGTATGTTGGTCGTTGCCAGTGATACAGTTCAATAAGAACATTATTTCTATGGCACTTTCCCCGGGTAGTAGAAGTTGAAGGAAATAATTGACACAATTATATTCAATTTATGTTGTCATAACTTTATTTATCAAACTATTAACTGTAGTGTAAACGAAGATATTATATATAGATAGGGTTATGGCCGGTGATTAAAAATCATAAAAGCATGTTGTTTGGAATTCTTAGTAATGGTTAAAATATGATGACATCCTAAAAACATACCTAATATTGGCAGGACACTGCTCTAGAATTGCATAGGTCGTGGGTTCGAATCCCATCCCGGACCTCGTTTTAGCTATTCCATGATGACGGAATCAATCAAAAAGATGCGAAAATTATGCCAACAAAATATAGAAAATAAAAGTAGCCAGGGTTGACGACATCCTGCAAAATGATGACTTTCTCGTATCTTAGGATGACGACATTCTATTGTGGGATGTCGGGCACCAAACAAGTAACCTGTTTCGGGTGTCATCACCATAAGAACAATCTTAGGATGTCGACATGTTACTTTAAAAATTTCGACAAAATGTTTTTTTCCCAAAAAATTTCGGTGTTACTTTTGAGATAATATGATCATCTTTTTGGGGTTTCCAAATCTGTGATATGTTTTGCCTACCCGATAGCTCATACAGAAATCGAGTAGAACTTTTTAGAGGCGGTTCATCCTAAAATAAATTAGAGATGACGAAAAATTGATGGAACTTGCTCCGTGGTTTCTATGTTAAGTGTTTTACAGTTTAACAAACTAATAAGACTTAATAAAGAAATGAACAAAATGAGTTTGCAATACATCGAGTGCGGAGTCAGTTAATATTGCAATACTGGTCTAGCCACGGACTACTGCATACACCAAGCAGCCTGGCTGATCATCTGCCTTCACGTCTCCAGCCTTTACATCGTAGAGCCTGCACTGACCAGAAGTCATGACGTAGTCGAAAGACCAACACCCGCCATTAATCTTGCAACGCATGAAACATTGCATGGGTGACTTCATGTGAACGACCAGCAGAGGGCGTTCGTTGGTTATTTCTTTGTCCACAAACATCAATGTGGACAAGCAGGTGATGGAGACCGACGGGTTTACGATCATTGCAGCTGTAGACATATCGGGAGCTGTTGAATACAAAAAGAAAATCAGTAGTCGAATGCGAGAAAACGGTTATTTTATTTTATTTATTTTATTTTAAATCTTCGGACATAATTCTTTGTTGGCAGGGGCCGTCAAGGGTTAGGCAAAAGTTTTAAAAACTGTCGTCGAAGCGATGTGCCCTCCCAGACCTCTCCAACAAAAACATACATGTTTATAAAAATACAGAAAATAAAAAAATGAATTTTAAAAATGTAGATAATAACATATAAAAGTACAAAACGTTGAAGTTGTTTGCTAAAACAAACGCACTTTACGAGATCTCTACATCACTTTTGTCGACAAGATTACGTCATAAGTAAACGGCGGTAGGTCGGTTGAAAATAAGAACACCGGAATACGAACACAAATAGTACCTGAATTTTTGCCAATCAAATGGACAGCGATAAAACAACCGAACGGATTTGAATACCCCTAGATTGATAATGACGCAATGATTTTAACATTCCGAGGGGTGGATTTCACAAAGAGTTAGGACTAGTCTTATCTTGAGTTAGGACCAGTTACTCGTCCTAGGACTATCCATGCAATGTGTATATTATCTCCTAGGACTAGTCATTACTCTTTGTGAAATCGACCCCAGGACTATTTATGGCAAGTACAATGATATAGTAAGTTGACCGTTCAAAATGATGTGTACTGATTTAAAATACTTCGTTGTTCCTTGTTTTCCCCCATTCAACAACAGCAGTTCACGAAAAGAAATAAACCAAACAATTCTTGTTTTTATTCCTTCTTCTTACTTGCTATTAGAGCGCAGTCTTCCATGGGGTACTCTTCGACTATCACTTCGCACAGTGTTAGTGCATTGGAGTCTGCAGTTGGAACATCGTCGTCCACACTGACGTACCGGGCAATCACGGGCGGGTCGCACACAATCGGTATGTGTGCCCCAGGGATCGATGCTTGGTCCGATGTCACTGGTAGCCCGCACGCGGCATTGTTGAAAATGTCGCTCTCTATGCCCGCTCTCACGATTGTGCCATTCATTCTTTCGGCTGTCAATAAAAATAAAACTCGTTCTGCTCACTTGAACTAAAGGCAGTGGACACTTAGGTAATTACTCAAAATAATTATTAGCGTAAAACCTTTCTTGGTGACGAGTAATTGGGAGAGATTGATGGTAGAAAACATTGTGAGAAATGGCTCCCTCTGAAGTGCCATAGTTTTCGAGAAAGAAGTAATTTTCCACGAATTTGATTTCGAGACCTCAAGTTTAAAACTTGAGGTCTCGAAATCATCTAAACGCACACAACTTCGCCGTGACAAGGGTATTTTTTCTTTCATTATTATCTCACAAGTTCGATGACCGATTGAGCTCAACTTTTCACAGGTTTGTTATTTTATGCATATGTTGAGATACACCAACTGTGAAGACTTGTCTTTGACAATTACCATTAGTGTCCACTGCCTTTAAGAGTGTATAGGCTTACGTAACTGTTGAGTTCAAACCATTTTCTCGAAATAAATCTTATGACTGGTGTTTTGTCAGTTTTATCCTGATGAAAAGGACAACAAATTTTATGGGTTTGGTATCTCCTATCACATTAACGAAGTTGTTTCACTTACTCGCCAATTTGATATCATAGCGCCCTCGTTGGTCAATTATAAACAAGTGTCGAAGTTCAAATAAATGTTAAAAGACACAATTATCAACCAAACAAACTCTATGGTTACGGATACCAAATGTATCTTGCTATAAACCTACAGATCAGGTCAGTCATAATAAGCATCCACTATGTCTTTTAAAGGACATTTTAAATTATAATGTATCAACGTTTTGAACTTACGACAGCAATCCCCTCTGTTGACAAGGGTGATACGACCAAGGCAGTGGTTTGCGCCCAGGTCCACCTTCCACCAGGGATGAGCATCAAAATCATCTACAACAAGGAATTAAAAGAGATGTCTTGATGTCGAATTGTGGAGAAAAAATCACGGTGAAACCAAGAAATATAGGTGCAGAATCATTGGTTAAAAGGCAATACAAATAAAATAAATAAAATAGTAATGTTGGTTAAAGGGAAGGTACACGTTTGGTAATTACTCAAAACAAATATTAACTTAAAAACTGACTTGGTAACAAGCATTGGAGAGCTGTTTATAGTATAACACATTGTGAGAAACGGCTCCCTCTAAAGTAGCATATATTTTGAGAAAGAGGTAATTTCTCACTATAATAATAAAAGACTTCTAGCCAAAAGTCTTTTATCTGAAAGCACACAAATTCGTCAAACAAGGGTGTTTGTTCTCTCATCATTTTCTCGCAACTTCGATGACCAATTTAGCTCAAATTTTCACAGGCTTGTTGTTTGATGCTTATGTTGGGATACAATAAGTGAGAAGACTGGTCTTTGACAATCAAATGTGTACCTTCCCTTTAAGGGTTGGGTTGTATGGTTGCTTACATAAAATAAAAAAGCGTATAAGATTCCAACATCAAACAAAGTAAACATGCCAGGATAATATGCTCTAGACCTACACCTTCTTTATTAACCTATTATTTAAAGTTCACACTTACTGGTGTGGGAACAATGACTATTATAGATATTTGTGTCTGAGTTGCCGTCAATCGCTAGATCTGCTGAAAAGTCCCCGTTGTCCGAGACCTGGCTGGCATGCATCTCATCAAGATCCAACACTGTAAGAAATATAACCCAATTTCTTTAACGCATCCGTTAAAACGGAAGCAAAATAAAAGTTAGCAAAGCACTGAAATTTTATTGTTTTTCGTACTTGTGTTTTTGGTTATTAGGAAGCGTATTGTAACTCTAAAATCCGTGTCAATGAAAACACTATGGAGAAATAACACACACTCAACAAATCAAATCAGGAATCTTGGATCTACCCCCTCTGTAAAGTGATTAGAAAACAAAAAGTGTGTGCCTTAAAGGAACACGGTGCCTTGGATCGGACGATTTGATCTTTGAAAAGCGTTTGTAACCGTTTGTTATAAAATTTCTATGGGTAGAAAGATGTTGTAAAAGTAGAATACAACGATCCACACAATCATTGCACGGTTTTCCTTTTACCTCGTCGACTAACATGGTCGGCCATTTATGGGAGTCAAGTTTTTGAATCCCATAAATGGCCGACCGTGTTAGTTCGCACAGTAAATGGAAAACCACGCAATTTCGAGGCAAATGTGTGTGGATCATTGTATTCTACTTTTAAAACATCTTTCCAGCCATATGCATTAAAAAAAAAAAAAAAACGGTTACAAACGCTTTTTAAAGACCAACTCGTCCGATCCATAAACTTTACAGTTAAAGACGCTGGACACTATTGGTAATTGTCAAAGACCAGTCTTTTCACTTGCTGTATCTCAACATTATGCATACAATAACAAACCTGTGACAATTTTAGCTCCCTCGGTCATCAAAGTTGCGAGATAATAATGAAAGAAAAAATACCCTTGTCACACAAAGGTTTGTGCTTTCAGATGCTTGATTTCGAGACATCAATTTTAAAGCTGAGGTCTCGAAATCAAATTCCTGGAAAATTACTTCTTTCTCGACAACTATGTTACTTCAGAGGGAGCCGTTTCTCACAATGTTTTACACTATCAACAGCTCCCCATTAATCGTAACCAAGTTAGTGGTTATCCTAATAATTGTTTTGAGTAATTACCAATAGTGTAAAAAACAACAGTACCTCAGCAACTATACATATTCTAAGGGAAGCTTTCTAATATCATTACCTTCAAATCACATTAATTTGACACCTTTGTTCATTTTCTTTGTTCGTGGTTTAGCCTACTGTTGAAGATTAGGCAAATTGAAATATCATTTAAAACATTAATTTGATGTAAAATTGTTTGTATAGTTATTTAAAGTGAACTGAAATTAGACAGCAATTGTAGACTGTAAACGCTTTTACTTTATTTGGCATGTGGATTTGGTTGGTTGAGAGATTGACTTAATAATATGTATACAGGTCTAGAATAGGAATAATTCAAATTTCGAGTTAATTCATTTTTTTTTCTCGAAAGCATCTAAAAGACTCACCTGTAAGATCGAGGCACCAGCAGGATAGCGGGCAAAACCACACGAGGATTCCAAAGAGAAATATCAACAGGTTTTTCTCCTGCAACATTCCTTCGCAGTGAGCCATAGTGGCAACCCACCACTCGTTCGCCGGTATCACAAATACTTACAGAATAAAGAAGCCAAGTGTTGTACGCAAACTGAGTGGTGCAGACTAATCACCAGATAACTGGGCTAGCTAATGGGCTGTTTTTCGTCAGTCAACCAATAAACTCCCTTGCATGTGACGTCAGAAGCTCCAAACAGCGCCCTCACAGAGGTCAATGAACACCTGTCATTGGCTGAGGGTACCGTGTGCAAGTTTACATTGCCTTGACTCACCGATGGCGGTCAAAAGTAGGATTCTGAACGTGCTTAAGTGGCTATTATACAATGAGGGAAACCAGTTCAATGATATTGCCCTCTGGAGAGTCACACACACCTCCGGTAAAATTTGGCAATTAGACACGAAATAAATACAGGTAATCAAGTTGGAAAATATTTACATCCAGCACGTGTTTAATTTGACACTTAGACCAATCTTTCGGTCAAGACCAGAATTTGACCTGAAAGTTATTGTAGTCCGATATTTATATAGCAAACCAGTATTTTAATAAGTGAGCTAATTCTACACGTAGAGTCTTTACTGGTTGACCTCTTCACCCTTGACCTATTCAAATTTCGATTCGTAACTCCTGACAAGATATCTTTGAAATCCGATATTCCTATGTTGAAAAGTGAATTTTTGCTGCCATTATCAATGTTAAAAATTTGTTTTGCAATTATAACGTGTGCCCTACGTAAGAAGGCACACGTTTTTTTTCCCGTTTTTGTTCGGGGAGGGGGGGGGGGGGGTCATTGGCTTTTTATATGCCATATCGCTTTAAATTATTTACCTTGGGGTCCGAAGACAACTGAGACCTGACTCTTGTTTCGGGTTGCTCTGTAGTTTTAATATTTTTCGCTCCAAATGAAGCTGAACAGGTCCTGGCCACGTTTGATAGTGTAATCAAGTGGCAAGGAACACAATAATAAAGAACAGGTTTTGGAAAACTCCAGATGTTATTGAAACAGTGGTTTATTTTAGATGAAACAATGCAAAACTATAATACAACAAATAAGTAAGGCTTTATAGA
The DNA here is from genome assembly GCF_032118995.1 of Asterias amurensis. NCBI lineage: Eukaryota > Metazoa > Echinodermata > Asteroidea > Forcipulatida > Asteriidae > Asterias > Asterias amurensis. The sequence continues at coordinate 5,112,310 of NC_092661.1, forward strand.
TCGTAAGGCTATTGGGAATAAGAGCCGACAAAAATAAAGTCTATAAGCCATAAAAAGGCTACCGCAAAATAAATGGGGAATGATGTTGTTCCATTCGCACTGAAGGGAGTGGAAAAACGAATACAGAAAATTATTACAATATACTATACAAATTCTCTTAGTTCTTCAATCAAAAGAATGCATTTCTATTAAATGAAATTGTCACTTCAAGAACCGTCACAGTTAGAGACGAACACCGTTCGTCGATTACACAAAAATTCAACATATCTGTTATGGCGCAAAACTGTATGGAGGCATTTTTATATTAAAACAATTTAAAGGATTTAGGTACCTTTTCAAAATGTCCTTAGATTTACATTAAACTTACAGGGTTTGAAGATAATGATAGTGGAAAGCTTCCCTTCAAATGTTACTTACTGAGGTGCTGCAGTTTTTGAGAAATGAGTAAAACAATGTCATGAAAATACGTTTGTAAATGATTAAAATAATTTTATGCTCATGAGAAAATTATTTTCGTGACATTGTTTTAGTCATTTCCCCAAAACTACAGCACCTCAGCACGTAATATTTCCAGGGAAGCTTTATACTATCATTATCTTCAAACTGTGTAAGTTTAGTGTAAATCTGTGGACATTGTGTTTTTTGTCCCACAAAAGTTACATAGACCCTTGAAAACACAATGAGTATTACTCGTACCTTAACAGGTTGTAGGGACGGGTTTAACTAGCCCGAAGATTAGACTCAGTGAGAGACATCAAAAGGGATTTATACCAGATGGAAATTAATGTAACGTTATCATTATTAAATAATACTACATTTCGTTGATCAATAATTAATTTAATGACCCTTCTTTACATTAATTCAAAAAATGTTTAACCAGAAATATCTCACGGAACCAATAGAGTCAACTTGGCGCATAGGTCATCTAAACACAATAGTAAATTTTACAGCCCAATCTTAAGTGGCTGTCTCGGCAGAAAAGGATGTTTCGTGGAACCAATTCAAATCCACAAAATGTACCAAAATTAAAAGCAATGAAAATCTAACTCGACAAGTTCACAATATTAAATGCAATGAAAATGTACACGCTCAACAATTGTCTAATAGGCTTTATATCAAGTAAAGCAATTCCAATATTTGATAATAACAATTTGCAACTTACTCAGAAACTTCGCTGGAATGGTGCTGGCGGGTTTCGTTGAATGGTGGCATGGAGCTGCGTGTCATTAATTGCTTGAAGATGTTATACAACTTAATTTAGCTAAAGTTGTGAACCAAAAGTAACGGAAAGAACGAATCACTTAAAACACGTCTTGCCGCTGTCGCTTCTTGTGCAGGAATGATTAGCCATGTACTGCCAGTGCAGTATAGCTCCGCGCCACACCCTAAATGCCTCAGCGAACTGCAAGTATTCTTTATAAATTGAACTTACTTATAAGGAAAGGAATTCGGTGAATAAAAATAACTACGTAAACAAAGGACTGGGTATTCCAATTGTCGGTTGGTTACATTAGTGTGGGTTCGAATCCCGGTCGTGACACTTCTGTCCTTGAGCAAGATACTTTACTGTAAAAAGTGCTTCTCTTCACCCAGGGGTATAAATGAGGGTAGAGGTTGTTATTGTGTATGAAAAAGCCACAAGCGCCTTACAGGCAGCTCAGGGCTGTATACTCCCAAGGGAGCTGAGAAACATTACAGGGATGTTATTGGCCCCATGACTAGGACACTAATGTAAAGATCATTGATACGGTTATTGTGAAATGCGCTATATAAGAATTTGTTATTATAAATTACTAAACAATGCATACAGATGTACTCGGTAACGAGCAATGGGGGAGCAATTTATAGTATTTTTTATATAACGTTGTGAGACTTCCTCTAAAGTAACAAATTATTTCAGAAAGACGTAATTTCTCACGCGATAAAATACTTTAAACAGACAAGGACATCACGCCTGAAGCCCTTTCAGGCATCTGGAAAGCACATAATTTGTATTTTTTCCTTTATTATTTTCTTACCATTTCGATGATCAATCGAGCCCAAAATATTCACAGATTTGTTTTTCATTGCATTGTATTGTGATAACACCAACTGCTAACACTGGTCTTTGACAATATTATTGCCAAACGTGACCACTGTCTTTAAACAGCTTAAAGGCAGTGGACACTATTGGTAATTACTCAAAATAATTATAGGCACAAAACCTTCCTTGGTAACGAGTAATGGGGGAAAGGTTGGTAGTATACAACATTGTGAGAAACGGCTCTCTCTGAAGTGACGTAGTTTTCGAGAAAGAAGTAATTTTCCATGAATTTGAGTTCGAGACCTCAGATTTAGAACTTAAGGTCTCGAAATCAAGCGTCTGTAAGCACACACCATTGTGTGACAGGGCTGTTTTTTATTTCATTATTATCTCGCAACTTCGATGACCAATTGAGCTCAAATTTTCACAGGTTTGTTATTTTATGCATATATGTTGAGATACACCAAGTGATAAGACTGGTCTTTGATAATCACCAATAGTGTCCACTGTCTTTAATAATTATTGTAAGTTCTCATGTGCCATAACAACCCGCTTTATAAATTACTGAACACATCGATACATTATTATCCTCCTAATTCTTGCTCCAAATAGAACTGTATAACGGGACACGTTTCCATGGTGATTACTCAAAATATACATTTTAATCTGAGAAAGACATCGTGTCTAAAGCCACTCATGCATATAAAGCGCATAAATTCGTGCAATATGTTTTTTCTTAAATTATTTTCTTTCAAATTCCAAGACCAATCGAGACAAAAATGTTTACAAATTTATGAATATTACATTATGTTGAGATAAACCAGGTGAAAGTACTGGTCTTCGACAATTACCAAACGTTGACAGTGCTTTAAACAGCTGAATAATTCTTGTATGTTCTCATTTAACCTTACAACCTGTTTTTATAAATTACTGAAAACATCGATAAATATCCTGCTTAGTTTATAAACATAACCGTACAACACATCTAGCTAAGCATGTACATTTTTTTACCATGTGGTATCCAATAAACAATATTTATAAGGTAACCCAAAATTTAGGCCTTAAAAATGACACAACTAATCTTCACAGAAATCCTTCCAAAAATTCCAAACGATACTTCTTCTCTAGTTATTTTAATTTACAATAACTCCATGTTGAGTGGGTTATGGTTGCCTTTCTCGATCGTAGATTGCATTTATCCGCCCATTGTTGACTAAACTAACAACTGACAGTTTGTAAACAAATTTTGTTCATCACATCCCCAACATAATACAACATTCATAAATACATCAGACAATTTCGCTGTTCCTATTGGTGGAGAGCGCGTCACGTGGGTGTGTATAAACCTTTGTTTATGACCAGTAAAAAGTGTTGAAACATGGGCGTGATACGTGAGTTTGCACCTGTGCTTATAAGACAGTTTCTTCATTCCTATTGGTCGAGAGCAACGGCCGAGACAGTAACGTTGTGCCACATCACGCGATACGCGCGACGCGCAGAGCATTCCCTTATAAGGAGTTGTTTACCAGAGGGCCTTGACTGGGCCTTACCATTTCATAGCTGGAGGGGTGTTGTGTTGAAATAAATCATTGGAAATTAAAATTTTTGCATTTACTTTACTTTTTGACCATAAGTGTTGATGTTTTTTGACCGAAAATGTATTTATGAATGGGAATCAAAGTGTGTTGAATCGGTTTTCAACTAGTGGTTGAAAACCCGCCGAGGCCTGCTTCTTCATTATATATCTCGACTTCGTCTCGGTAAAATTATCAAGAACCAAACCTCGTCGGGATTAAACCATAAGTTGAAAACCTCTTCACCATACATTGATTCCCTTATTTAACACCAAAGCAAAATTCCCTTCACCTAGCCAAAAATAATTCAAGAAGGAAGTTAACCTGAATTAATCCTTTGATTAAAATATGATTCTACCTCCCTCCCTTTACAAATCCCCACAGAATTCGTACGCTTGTCTTATAGCCTTTGGCTAATAGCCACACCTGGCTGTGATAGCCACACCTTACTGTGACCAATCATGTATTCGACTGATTGCTTACATGTGGCTTGACAGGGTGCAATTTGAATTGTACTTACAGTGTTGAAAACAGTCGGATAAGGTAAGCTTGTGAGTTTTTTTCTGATTTTGTTGCAACAGGTTTTAAGTTACGTATCAACTGAGATAACTAAATTAAGATGAAATCCCTTATTAACATAAAGCTATGCTGTTTTACATCCTTGAAAATTTGCGGTGCGACTACCATTAAAATAAGAGAGTGCCATCTATTGGTTAACAAAAGCGTTCAACTAAACTCTCAACGGAATTAGAGACAATGTAGGCCTACACATATTCGATACACCACAATCGTTTAGGCAAGGTCATGCCTTTTAAATTTGCAGTGCGAAACAAAAATATTCAATTGAACTCGATGCAATGACAGTTTTCAGACTTACAATATTAAGCATTTTAAACTAAACATCTATTTCAATTAAAACAACTGTAAAAGTTAAATTTAAATATTAAACCGGATTAGAGTATTTGTAAAAACGAGTGGCTTGTTTTAATCAAACCCAATGAACTTAATTGGTTGTGTTGCTTTTATTTGCTGTCATGTATCCGTGACAACATTGCTACAAACAGTTTTTGGAAACGCTTTCCTTGAATTATGATTGCTTGAAGTATTATAGTTTTCCCCAAAAAGATGAGTTTAAGTAGGTTAAAAAAAGAAATTTGTCACAACTCCAAAACCTTTTGTATGAAGTCTAAAAATGTGTTGGGGTTAATTTTGCATTATTTTTCATGCAATGAATGTATTTGCTATTTGATGACGCAACGTATATGGTAACCGAACTTTTACGATTACTAATGAAGTGTGCTTAAAGAAGACTAGCAGAACAAAATAAGTGTTAGATATTATAAGGTTTTAAAGGAAATTATGATGGTCGAAAAAGGGAACACTTTTTTGTTGAGCTTCAGCATTCAAACAGTCTGATTTAATTTCATCTTTTGCAGATTTCATTGTTTATACAATATTTTATTTTAGTCTTGATTCGTTGACCCTGTCTAGCATGAGCAGACCCCCCAGATTCAGCTCATTCAGCTTATGCTTGACAGGGTCTTTTGTTATTGACTAACGCTGGCTTGGCGGTCGGGGCACCATACCCATGATGAACAGCAAGCTGCCAAATCAATGGATGATGTCATCTTCGGCCAATCACCGTGCAGGAAAACCATGATGTTTAATGGTTGAGTTTTGGACTACCGGTGGAAATCGCTGTATCCTGACTGGACTAGGTGAACGATCCGGTCTCGCTTTTAACATTAATTCTGGGAAAATTATGAAACAATCTATCCGTGTATACTATTTGGGGACTGTTGCCGACGTTCATAATGGAACAATTATGCCGTGTTTTGTGACTTGTTTTCTTTATTTTTGAAGCATTTTCTTACGTCCAGTTTTTTTTTAGTTGCAACGATTTTTCATACAAAACGGTAGATATGCTCTTTATTTCAATTTACTGCTACATAATTTCTGTCAATACTTTTCAAATAAGGCAGAAAAAGACTGAATTTCAGAAACCATTTGGACTAATTAAATATATTTAAACCGAGCTCACGCATGGAATACATCACAAAAGACTGCAGATAAAACCTTACATTTGGGCTTATTAACGCATGGGGTGCGGATTGACTGAAACCACTAGGAATTCGACATCATTTTATCAACAATGTCGACTACACAGTATAAGAATGGGGACATTCAAATTTTGGCATGTCGACAAACCAATGTCAATAATTCGTTTCACTAACGACAGTTTCATTACCCTAATAAGTCAGTAATATATCCAATAATGTGGTATCATCGGGAAATCTACGGTTGTAGGCTTGGTTTCTAAGTTTGTGATATTGATTTTATTGCCTGCCCAGTAGCCAATACATTATTACTTAATGTTTTACTTTATATAATCTGTCATCTCCAAAGACTTTGCAGTATGAGGATGGGGACAATCTATTTCGGGGGTGTCAACATACCAATTTCAATATTTTTTTTTGTTATCATTCTTGATTTGGATGACATCGCCCTAATACGAATCGATTTGATATAGACAACTTTTATTACCCTAAGACGTCAGTATTATATCCAACAATGCTGTCACTGTTGGTCATAGCATCTTCGGGAAATCTACAGTTTACCTTTTAGTAGGCTCGGTTTCCAAGTCTGTGAGTTCACCGTTTAACAAGAAACAAATGTCGCATTGACTTTTTCAGATTGGGGTCATCCCGAGATCCCAAAGCGGCTCAAGTCGAATATCCAAAAGGGCAGAACAAATCACCTGTCAAATAAAATAGTTTGACTTCTTTATTTTCCGTTCGCTCGAAACAAAGAAATTTCTTAAATAATACTCTGAAAACATTATTATTATTATTATCATTATTATTATTATTATTTTTTTTTACGACATTGTTTCGAACGTAGGAAATAAAGAACTCGATTTATTTCGGACTTAATTTTGGCTCATAAACCTGTTTTCATCACAATGTGTCCCTCCAAGAATTCCTTATCGTTATGGTTAAACGGGTTATTTGTTCTTTAAAAAAAGGGGGAAAATGCAGCCCATCGATTGCGAAGTAAAGTAATATTTCAATACTGGTCTAGCCACGGACTACAGCATACACCAAGCAGTCTGGCTGATCATCTGCCTTCAAGTCTCCAGCCTTTACATCGTAGAGCCTGCACTGACCAGAAGTCATGACGTAGTCGAAAGACCAACACTCGTTATTCATCTTGCAACGCATGAAACATTGCATGGGTGACTTCATGTGAACGACCGACAGAGGGCGTGCGTTGGTTATTTCTTTGTCCACAAACATCAAAGTGGACAAGCAGGTGATGGAGACCGACGGGTTTACGATCATTGCAACTGTGGACATATCAATAGCGGTTGAATCAAATTAGAAACAAGTAGTAGAAAGCCAGAACATGCTGTGGTCGTTAAAAAAAAAAAAAAAAACTCTTCTCCGAGGTCTCTGCATATATTTTTTTTCTCGAAAAGATTACGACACAGTAGGCGGTAAATCCCTTAAAAAAAAACAAGAATGCCGAAGAAACAAGCAACCGACACACAGTGGGCCAGAATTGGATCTAAGTGCGCCAAAATTATATTTCAACATATTTATGGTGAAAAGTTGATTTTTAGGGATTTTTGGATACGTAGATTTCGTAATGGCTATGACGTCATCATGTTCCTAAGTAGTGATTGGTCGGCAGTAGTTTTATTATAACTACTAATTATTATGCGTAGGGCATACAATTTGTTCAAACATTTGTTTGGCTAACCTGGGTATAACAAAAACAGTGTGAACAAAGTATTTTGCGATGCAAAGTGTGTTTTCATAAAAGTTTCTAAAAGTGAAACTCATGAATGGTGTCCTTTCTTTGATGATGAACAGAGAAACGTGATCGCTGACCACACGCACTATCGAGTCGTTACAGGTGGTTGAGTCAAAACAGGCGTCTCTCATTCATTATAGGGGTATACTTCAAAATTAAATAATTTCCAAAGTCGCAAAAAGTCGCAACCAAATTTGGTTTTAAACTGTTCTTGAAGGTTCAGGCTTCTGTAAAAAGTGAGAATTAAAGCGGCAATCGGTGGCATTTTATATTTCCTTCGTCTCTGACAAAAAAGAATGAAAATTAGGAGGTATTTTATGTGATTTCTTAGATTTTGTCAAACAACAAACATAACTTAAACTGATTATTAACTTAGATTAAAAAAAAAAATCGAACCGGTTTTCATGGCGTTATCTTTTATGAGCTGTTCAGGGCAGCAAGTTAAACTACACATTGACCGTGTCGCACTTTTATTAACATTTTGTGAGTGGCGTTTTTTCATTAATTCTAAAACAGTAATAAACCAACTTAAGTATTGATTCTTGAAACTATCCCCAATTGGCGCAGTTTGACACAACACGTAAAACTCTCAAACAACTAACAAAAACCGAAATACGCAATTACTCAATACAATGTTTATCCAAAGACCAATTCAAGACGATGTGTACCTGAATAATAATAAAAAATTGTTTGTAGATTTCCTCATTCTACAAGATTAGTCCATTACAAGAAAATGCAAAAACCGTTCTTTGTCATAATTCATATTCTTGTTAATGTCCTTACTTGTTGTTTGAAGGCAGTCTTCCATGGGGTACTCTTCAACCATTACTTCGCAGAGCGTTAGGAGGTTGTCCCATTCTCCATTCACATGGAAATCGTCGTCCACACTGACGTACCGGGCAATCACCGGAGGGTCACATACAATCTGTAGGTGTGCCCCAGGGATCGATGCTTGGTCTCTTGTCACTGGTAACCCACACGCGGCGTTGTTGAAAATGTCGTTATGTATGCCTGCCCTTACCACCGCACCATTCAATCGTTCATCTGTCAATGAAATTAAACTCTTTGTTAAACTTGCTTTAACTCAGGATGCACAACATTTTTTTTTCAAATTAGTCCAAATGCTTGATGTTTTGTACAGTTATACTAGGATTATCAATGTTACTGGCTTTGGCAATAACATTTTTTCATGTTGTTACATTAATTATGTTCAAATGCATACTCGCGAACATCAACCAACGACATTGGGTTGGCAGAAACCAATATGCATTGCAGTAGAATCTTTGATTAAAATATTTTGTCGGTGTTTGCAATAAGAACTTCCCTTTCAAGTCAGAGTTATCTTAAAATAACGAAATTCTGTCTGCGAACAAACCATAGAAATCACCATGAGTATTGTTATAGTATCCATAACAACAACTAATAAGTGTTAGTATCAACACGTTCTAAATTATTAACGCTTAAGAACTTACTACCAGCATCTCCTCTGTTGACAAGGGTGATACGACCGAGGCAGTGGTTTGCTTCCAGGTCAACCTTCCACCAGGGATGGGCATTATAACCTGCAACATGAACATCGTAAGAGAAGGCATGATTTACAGAAAATTAGGACAATATTGGCTGAAACCCAAAAGGTATAAGTAGTGCAGAATCACTTTTATACAGCAAACCGCGGGTGTGACTATTCTGTGTTTCCACGAAGCCCTTTTCAGTTGTGACACCGCCTCTCGGGAATGTTTTTTTTCTTCTCTCGTCTATGCAATTTCCCAATAGGGAACAGATTTCCCTGTGACACATTAACTGGGCCACTGTCAGTGATATAATTGGATGCAATGATGTCGTGTGTGCGGCACCGTAATGTAGCCCGAGCCCTAAATGTAGCCCGGACCTAAATGTAGCCCCAAACATGTACCTAGATGTATCCCGGACCTAAATGTAGCCCCAAACACGTACCTAAATGTAGCCCGGACCTAAATGAACTTAGCCACAGACATGGCACTACTGCTTAATGGTGTTCCAAAAAAGACACTTCGCGTCGCTGTCGCCGTCGCCGTCGCGGTCGCGGTCGCCATCGCCGTCGCCGTTGCCGTCGCAGTTGTCATCGCCGTCGCCTCCGGACTCCTGAGGGCGCTGTTTCACTATCCTGCACAGAGCTGTCCAAATATTTAAAGATGTTAGGGGGACGAGGGCTGCGACCGTGACGGCGTCGGCGACTGCGACTGCGACGGCGACATTGATGGCGACGGCGACGGCGACGCAAAGTGTCGTCTTTCGAACACCATAACTGCTAGATATCCATCTACTGTGGATGTTCAATCTATGGTATAAGATTTACTTGAACTGGGGACAAAGTCCATTGCGTTGTTTCCATTGTCCGACACCGCTCCCACCCCCCCCCCCCCAAGACACACACACACATACACCCACACAAACACCACAAACATTCCGGATGCTGCGGTTTCAGGACTCGTTTCGGTTTAGGTAGTAAGGCAGATGACTCCTGGTGCCAAGTGCATTCGGCGGTAGTTTGCTCATCAGTCCCAAACTGCACTATCAACTGTGAAATAACGCTGAGTTAATATATCTTTGTCGTTGCTCCTTTGTCTATATATTCAAATGTTAAGACCTGCGAGTTAGGTATAGCCTTAAAATCCTTTTCTTTTTGTCATTTTCTTTTGTCCTTTTTTATTTTTTTTTAATTACTTTTATTAATTTTATTCTTCTTCTTCTTATACGAGACCCCACATAAACCCACCCTGTTAACAGCTGTTGCTTTTATCTGCACTTTGAATAGTTATTATTTAAACACTTTAATAGACCGATTGCATTACAAATGTTTTCATGTGATCACGTGACCTAAGTGAGTATTGAAAAACACAGTTACACAGTAAAGACATGGGAAGACTCGTACCGACGGACCATAATTGGCTGTATTTTCGCTAAATAACCCTTAACTTAAAACGAAGCCCTTTTTGTTAATTTGAACGTTGTGATATTGATTTAAATCACATTTGCTGTTTGATATTTCCAGTAATCTACTACAAAATGCTCACGCGCCGTTTGCGTTGTGCACAGCGTCAAGTCGGGCTGAAGGGAGATTACGAAGTTGATCCGACTCATAGTTGACAGCTACCCCTTCCAATCAAATAGTTTGAGGGTGAAAAATAAGGGATTTGCAGCTCCTATTTGGTGTAACTGTGTTTACCCAATACTGGCATTGTTCAGCCACCGGTAAGGTCTCATGTTACAATCCCGGAATATTCTTCAGTGATTTCGAGAATTGAGTCTTTATTGAACAACAAATTGCAACAGTAATCATGTCTTTTTACCGCACGTTTTATCCCATGTTTGTTTACATATAATAAAACCCACAACAGGTCACGTGACGCATGGAGCGCAATCGATCTATTGAGTCCAGTTTATTATGCATGTTTTTCATTTGAAACGAGTCAAACAACTCGCACTTTCATTCATTGTAGCAATCATAGTGTGTAAGGGGAGAAGCGAATCATACATGTAGCTGTGTATCCGACCATCAGATGAGACAATTGTGATTTTTAAAAATTTTATTAAATAAGTGCATCTTTATACAGAGTTTTACTATAGATGGGCAGGCGCCGTTTGTATGATAGTGCGGGTAGGAAACGAAAATGGGTAGAGAATGCAGAGGTTGATGAGGAAAACGCATGTTTTTGGTGTGGTCCCTGGTAGTAAACCATCCCTTGGTTGCTTGGACGTTGCTTTTGGAGCTGTCAATACGGCGGTTAAAACTGCACTTACTATCTTTGATGTTTTTATATATCTCCACGGAAGAAAGGGGGTGTGGGTTTATTAGAGATCGATCATTGGTGCTGCACGACAACGACATACCATTCAACAACATAGTGTGTGTATGGGAAAAGAGAATAACGCGTAGCCCTTGTGCAATCAGACTATAAAGACGAGACTGTATATGTGACCAAAAAACAACATTTTGATGGTTTTGTAGAATAATAAGCATCGTAAAGAGTGTTTGTAGGAAGGAGGACACGCACAAACAAAAATAAAGTAATACCGGAACGCACTGAAAGTATTTCCCTTGTTAATGGAGAATCATGTAAATTAAAGTTTTAAAGAACGTATGGGGCGATATGTGGGTAGTCCTTACGGAATGGGTTTTTGTGCGGGGGTGGGGGGGGATGGATAGGATAGATAACAACACATGTTTTCGGTATGGTCTCTGGTAGTAAAAGTTTCCCGACTGTTAATTGATGTTTTGAGGTGGGAGACAGATGTCTCTGTGTTCAAACACTGAGTCAATGATTACAGCAGAACTAATTTATGATGTTTTTATGAAACTCTATGAAGACAAGGGAGGTACAAAGGGAGGGGGGGGGGGGTAAAAGGAAGGGGTTTCTGGGGAAAGGGTAGTTGGAACATAAAGGTCGGGGAGACATTGAGGATGGGGGTGTTTAGAGTAGCGGTGTTGAACAATAAAAACAACCCAATGGGCTTGTGCCCAAGAAACGGTTGAAGCAAATCTTCCACATACTTCATATACGACGAATATCTAGCAGTAGGTTTGTGTTTAAGAAAAACATTAATATGAAAAAAGGCGTCTTTGTCCAAAACGAGAACGTGTTGAAAACATGTACTTGCATTTAGTGTTGGTGTAGATTTGACTGCGCATATCTCTATGTGAAATGAATGTAGGTGAAAGGTGAAGAGGGACGAGGACCGACCTTGTCCGGAAGCCACTCTCAGGCGTTATTCACGAGCCTCGAAGTGTGACGTCTGTGCGGCCCCTAATTGCAGCCCGAGCCCTAAACCTCGTTTTTATCCAACCCAAAGTACATTTATTAGTTGCAAGATTGAAAAATACATCAGCAGGTCGTACTAAGGAGGAAGTTTGTTTTACTTTGTTTCAAATGTTTTTGCTAAAAATTGTAAGTACGAGTGTGTGAACACAATTTTAAAAAGCGAGGATTGTATGTTCTTTGCCCCGAGTTACACTCACTTCTACCCACCAATGTAATGTGCATCTTGCAAACATTTTTAACTTTAATAAATTTTCCTCTTACCAGTGTTAGAGCAAGACCCATCAGCGTAGCTTGTATTTAAGTTGCCGTCAACTGCTCGAGATGCGGCTGAAAATTTTGAATTCTCGTAGTCCGAGATCTGGCTGGCTTGCATTCCATGGAGATCCAACGCTGAAATGAACATGATTCAATTTTGGAAGTGTATTCGTTGTGGACGCAATCCTATACTTTTAATCGATGTTTGTTTTGATGGGAATGTATAATTTTGGTAATCATATTTAATATTAATGAAAGTTATACCTTTTAGTAGAAACCACAAAAGCCGCTTTGGATAGTGTCAAACATTTATAATACATTTCAATTCGTTATGATTTTATTAGAAAAAAAGATGAAGGTTTTTGTTTCATTTCATTTCATGTCCCTTGAATCTGAGATTAACGGTCCTATTATTGCGTATTTTAGAGATTTTATTTCCTGCGTGGACATTAAAATAATCTGTCTGGATTTTTGGGCGATATCTCAAAACGAGACTTGTTCAATGAAACGTTCCCAACTACATTTTTAAGCGATATAGACCAGTTCCGAAAACCGAAGTAATAATTTGCTTTGAAGTATGTTTCGTTCCCTAGTTAGTTTCGTTAATTAAATACTTACCTGTGAGATCGAGGCACAAGCAGGATAGCGGGTAAAACCACACGAGGATTCCAAAGAGAAATATCAACAGGTTTTTCTCTAGCCACTTTCCCTCGCAGTTTTTTCATTAATTCTAAAACAGTCATAAACCAACTTAAGTATTGATTCTTGAAATAATCCCCAATTGGCGCAGTTTGACACACTACGTAAAACTCTCAAACAACCGACAAAAACCGAAATACGCAATTACTCAAAACAATGTTCATCCAAAGACCAATTCAAGACGATGTGTACCTGAATAATAATAAAAAATTGTTTGTAGATTTCCTCATTCTACAAGATTGGTCCTTTACAAGAAAATGCAAAAACCGTTCTTTGTCATAATTCATATTATTGTTAATGTCCTTACCTGTTGTTTGAAGGCAGTCTTCCATGGGGTACTCTTCAACCATTACTTCGCAGAGCGTTAGGAGGTTGTCCCATTCTCCATTCACATGAAAATCGTCGTCCACACTGACGTACCGGGCAATCACCGGAGGGTCACATACAATCTGTAGATGTGCCCCAGGGATCGATGCTTGGTCTCTTGTCACTGGTAACCCACACGCGGCGTTGTTGAAAATGTCGTTATGTATGCCTGCCCTTACCACTGCACCATTCAATCGTTCATCTGTCAATGAAAATTAAACTCTTAGTTAAACTTGCTTTAACTCAGTATGCACAACATTTTTTTTTTAATTAGTCCAAATACTTGATGTTTGGTACAGTTATACTAGGATTATCAATGTTACTGGCTTTGGCAATAAAAACATTTCATGTTGTTACATTATTTATGTTCAAATGCATACTCGCGAACATCAACCAACGACATTGGGTTGGCAGAAACCAATGTGCATTGCAGTAGAATCTTTGATTATATTATTTTGTCGGTGTTTGCAATAAGAACTTCCCTTTCAAGTCAGAGTTATCTTAACGAAATTCTGTCTGCGAACAAACCATATAAATCACCATGAGTATTGTTAAAGTATCCATAACAACAACAGTTACTAATAAGTGTTAGTATCAACACGTTCTAAATTATTAACGCTTAAGAACTTACTACGATCATCTCCTCTGTTGACAAGGGTGATACGACCGAGGCAGTGGTTTGCTTCCAGATCAACCTTCCACCAGGGATGGACATTATAACCTGCAACATGAACATCGTAAGAGAAGGCATGATTTACAGAAAATTAGGACAATAATTGGCTGAAACCCAAAAGGTATAAGTAGTGCAGAATCACTTATACAACAAACCGCGGGTGTGACTATTCTGTGTTTCCACGAAGCCCTTTTCAGTTGTGACACCGCCCTCTCGGGAATGTTTTTTTTCTTCTCTCGTCTATGCAATTTCCCAATAGGGGACAGATTTCCCTGTGACACATTAACTGGGCCACTGTCTTTATCCGTAGGTACTTGCTTTTCAAAACGAGTGATATCATTGGATGCAATGATGTCGTGTGACAAGAGCTTTCAATGGCTGTGTTTTCATTGGTCGGGGTGATTGTGGGTGCAGCTGAAAAAAACATATTACCACGGACCAATCAAAACAAAGATATGAACAACTTACTTTCGGTCGTCTGCTGCATGCAGCGTCCATCTGTAATAACTATGTTTAGTGCATCCACCATGTAGAAAACATGTACATTTAGTGTTGATGTAGATTTGACTGCGTAGCTCTATGTGAAATGAATGTGTGAAAGAAGAGTGACGATGACCGACCTAGTCCGGAAGCCACTCTCTGGCGTTAATCACGAGCCTCGAATAATGACGTCTGTGCGGCACCTAAATGTAACCCGAGCCCTAAATGTAGCCCGGACCTAAATGTAGCCCCAAACGTGTACCTAAATGTAGTCCGGACCTAAATGTAGCCCCAAACATGTACCTAAATGTAGTCCGGACCTAAATGTAGCCCCAAACATGTACCTAAATGTAGCCCGGACCTAAATGAACTTAGCCACAGACATGACACTACTGCTTATGGTGTTCCAAAGACAAAACTTTGCGTCGCCGTCGCCGTCGCGGTCGCCTCCGCCTCTTGACTCTTGAGGGTGCTGTTTCACAATCCTGCACCAAACTATCTTTAAAGCCGTAAATGCGCCTTATATCCAGCAATATAATCTGAGTAAAATGTGCTCTTGCGCCTGCAAGAGTTCAGAAATGCTTCCGTCGCCGTCGCCGTCGCCGTCGCATTCGCCGTCGCAGTCGCAGTCGCCGTCGTCGCCGTCGCCATCGCAGTCGCAGTCGTCGTCGCAGTCGCCGTCGCCGTCGCCGTCGCATCCGGACTCTTGAGGGCGCTGTTTCACTATCCTGCACAGAGCCGTCCGAATATTAAGATGTAAGGGGGCCGAGGGCAATACAATATTTAGTTGGACGCAGATTTGAATTTTAAGTAGATTGGCTCATTGATCTGTCTCTTAGCTTAAACCGGCTTTATTTTGATTACAACACGAGGGACCTACATCTACTTATTTGTTTGTTTGTTTATTTGTTTGTTTGTTCATCTATTTAGTTATTATTTTATAAAAAAAATTATTGATTGGATGAATGAATGAATGGATGGATAGATAGATTAGATGAGTGCATGTAAAAATCATATAAAAAAAATCAATATATTTTATTAAGTTCATTTAACTATTCTTTTAACTAGGTACATGACTTTATCTATTCTGGTCCCCAGCACTACAGTAACTGCCTAATGGAGAGCTATAGCTCTAGCTACCTAAAAAGCCTCAAAATTAACAATAAAAACGGGGTTTCTTCCAACCAAGACATACTGAGCAAATGTCTAGAGATCCAGCAATGTTGCAAAAGAACTAAACGTGGTTGTCGTGCTGGGAAACTTCTACAAAGGAGAATTGAGGTATATTGTGAGACCTCGATCTGCCAAACCAACCTCGTACCCACGTCTACCCTCAGTGCTCTCAGTGCCGATGTGTCACAAACAAAAACCTGCTTGAACTACTACTAGCACGAATTGCCCAAGGCTGAGCTCCCTCCCAGGTTTTTTTCCTCACAAACATTCGTTCAGCCATGAATAAAGTTGATGAACTTGAAGCTATCCTCAAGCAGCCATATTCCTCCCCAATTGACATTGCTGTTCTTAACATGATCACTCCAGATATTTACCAAGATTAGAACTGAAAGAAGTGGGGGTGGAGTAGCGATTTATGTTAGAGACAACATCCCCGCTATGGTTCTAACCATTATTACAGTGCCCGAAGAGCTTGAATGCCTGTGGCTACAGGTCCGACCCCATAGGCTCCCACGTCAAGTATCGAGTGTGGTTGTCTCATCCACCTAAATCGGAACATCAGCAACAAACTCTGGTTAATCACATTGTCAGAACCCTCGATCTACTGAACTCAAAACATCCAGACGTGGGCCTAGTGATTTTATAGGGGATCTCAACAGAACTGACACCAATCCTATATGCAGAGCTCATGCCCTGAAGCAGGTAGTTGACAAACCTACGAGAAACGATGCGATCTTGGACGTTATCATCACTACGGTCAGGCAGGCATCATGTGTGTGAAGTTTCAGATCAATGACGTCATCGGGGGTCAAGTGCCGCGGCAATAAAGGTGCACTTTTTGAAGTCGTATAACTCTCGAAGTAATGATGCGATTATGTTGAAACCTTGTAGATTGTTAGATATTGGCAAGTTCTTGTGAATGGTGAAATGACGTCCTGATGGCGTCATCACATGATTTTTTTAATGATTTTTTTCATTTTTGTACTTTTAACACATAAATTGCTATCTGAACATGGTACAATCCAATTTGTTTAAATTTATTTATGTCACATTGGGCAAATTGCTTTGAAACACAACAAATTTCAAACTCAGTTGAGAAATTTGAAAATGTTATTGACGAAACAGCTATGCATTTGTGCACAAATGCAATCATGTCTAGATTCAATTGTGTCCTCCCTGCAATACTGTCCACTCCGGACACTTTTGCATATGCATATGAATATTTACGTATTTTATGATTGCAGCGAATACCCAACGGCCGAACATTTCCAATGCCATTCATTACATGCATTTAGCTGTACAAAATGGCGAACGTGTTCCGTCAACCAAGGGCGTTTAATTTACTGCAATGACGCTTTTGCACGGGGCGGACACAACTGCATATGCAAGTGTGTCCAGGCGGACACAATTGCATTATGCAGCAGCGTCCGTGCGGACACGATTGCATATGCAAAACCGCCTGGCGGAAATTATTGCATATGCAATAATGTCCTCCGGATAGTATTGCATAGAGGACATAGTTGCACCTATCTTAAAAAAACTAATTTAAAACGTACACTTATGGTTTGCGAGACTATGAAAAGAAAAATCCACACCAATTATCTGGGAACTTTTTTTCACATTAGTCACCCGGCTAATTCAATTTCATTTCAAATAAAATAAGCTTCAGCAATCTATAGTTTGGGGGAGCTGTTGATAGTTTAAAACGGCTCCCTTTGAAGTAACGTAGAAAGAGAAAGAAGTAACTTTCCACGAATTTAATTTGGAGACCTCATAATTAGATTTGAGGTCTCAAAATCAAGCATCTGGAAATACACAACTTCGTGTGACAAAGGTATTTTTTCTTTCATTATTATCTCGCAACTTCGACGACCAATTGAGCTCAATTCTTGACAGGTTTGTTATTTTATATATATGTTGAGACACACCAAGTAAGAAGAATAGTCTTTGACAATTACAAATAGTGTTCAGTGTTTTTAAACAAATACCGGTCAATATTAAGATCATACAAATTCACGAAGTTGTAAAGTTCAAGTTTGCCTTTTGTCAGCCACATTTCATCAACATTATTGTAAAAATTAAAGCCTCAGTATTTGTTTTTTCTATATGTGCAATATTTATTTTATATACGACGAATAGCAACACAGCACATGTGCTGCGAATCACCCCTGTTTCGGTTCAGATGCGTATAATCCGTCGTATTATACAGCAGCGAGCCATGGTAGATTCGCCGTTTTAGTTTTGTTTTAATTAAATTTGAGCTTTAACGGCACTGGACACTAATAATTGCTAGCATAAAAACTTACTTGGTAACGAGCAACGGAGAGCTGTTGGTAGTAAACAAGATTGTGGGAGACGGCTCCCTCTGAGGTGTTCTTATGAATCTCACAGCACGCAAAATAATGCAGTAAGGCTGTTTGTTCCTTTTATTCGATGACCTTGAGCCCAAATTTTCACAGAATTGTTATTTTAAACAAGTGTTGGGATACACAAGTTAGCATACAACTGTTCTCTTGACAATAACCACACGTGTCAAGTGCGTTTATTCGTCATTGACAATTTTAAAATGCTGCCTTAAAATCTTATTTTGTCAGGTTCAAATTTTGGAGAATTGTTTGATTGTTAAATACAAATCCGGGGTGCGTTTTGAGGAAAATTTTGGAGTTGAGATATCATACATTTCTGAATGTTAAGTAAATTTTCTAAAGTTTTCAAAACATCTGTCTAACTAGAGGAGGGTAATACCCCTATTGGCCATTGACAACATGTGCCCCGTACAATGTAGTACTATTGCTCATTATAGTTTGTAACCCGAAGGAAGGTATTATAGTAGTTAAACAAAAAAGCAGAACAGTTATTTTCAGAACCGAGAAGTCTCCCGAACATCCGATGATATACTCCGCGGTAGTAGAATAAAGAAAGACAGCTCTCTATGAACAAACTCTACCTATGAACAAACTCCAAAGACGAGAACCGTGATCACGGAGAGTAATGGTTGTGTATAATGTGCGTGCGAAAGGGACATGCATATTGTTACTACATCTAAGTTGTGGTTATATGAACGTCTTTATTAAAGGTGAAGTAAGACGTGAAAAGGCGAGGGAGGAGGTTATGAGTGTATTTTTACATGAAGGTGCCTAAACAAGATTGGTAATCAATTAATTGTTTTACGTCAATCCCTTGAAAAGTCTAGTGTGTAATCTTGTGTAAAATGCTTGACTGAATAACACAAAATTAATAACAACATCGAAAAAAGTTAACAACAAAGTAAATCAACGCAAGGCCTACCATGCATGGGCCCTGTTTGTGGATTCAAATACTCGTTGTTCCAACATTGACATTTCTTGGAGCTTTTTCAAGCTGATTTGATTATTTTTTTTCCTTTTCCTTTCAACCTTTGTGGACACTATTGGTAATTACTCAAAACAATTATTTGCATAAAACCTTACTTGGTGACGAGTAATGGGGAGAGGTTGATGGTATAAAACATTGTGAGAAACGGCTCCCTCTGAAGTGACATAGTTTTCGAGAAAGAAGTAATTTTCCACGAATTTGATTTCGAGACCTCAGATTTAGAACTTGAGGTCTCGAAGTCAACCATCTAAACGCACACAACTTCGTGTGACAAGGGTGTTTTTTCTTTCATTATTATCTCGCAACTTCGACGACCAATTGAGCCCAAATTTTCACAGGTTTGTTATTTTATACATATGTTGAGATACACCAAGTGAGAAAACTGGTCTTTGACACTTACCAACAGTGTCCAGTGTCTTTAATACATTTCTTGGAAAAAGATCGCGGCGAAAATTCACGAATCATTACAGATAAAACCTACATGGGCTTTTTGTCCGGGGCCCTTGATCAGAGAACCCCGGGAAAATTGAATTGTATTGTTATGGTTTATTTATAACAAAGTTATCACAGCCAGAGGTCGAATTAAGACAGTTTTTTTGAGATAAGAATATTTACAAATATAATATTTTGATAGTAAAGACATTATTTCAAATGCACACAACAGAAAACAGAACTCAAAGAGGTAATATGGAAATGGAACTATAGCACAAAATTACCCATGCATGATCGAATACCACAGAATGAGTTCACCAAAAGCTGATATAAAGATTACAAAAGATTGCGGCTTAAAGACACTGGACACTATTGGTAATTGTCACTTGGTGTATCTCAACATATGCATAAACTAACAAATCTGTTAAAATTTAAACTCAATTGGTTGTCGAAGTTGCGAGATAATAAGATAATAATGAACGAAAAACACCATTGTCACTCGAAGTTGTGTGCTTTTAGATGCTTGATTTTGAAACCTAACAATTTATTCTGAGGTCTCGAAATCAAATTCGTGGAAAATTACTTCTTTCTCGAAAACAACGTTACTTCAGAGGGAGTCGTTTCTCACAATGTTTTATGCTATCAACAGCTCCCTAAGTTTTATGCTAAAATTTATTTTAAGTAAATACCAATAGTGCCCACTGCCTTTAAGATACTTTTATTTCTGGTGGTTATTCAGCCTTTCTGGATTATCTGTATAGCGGCACACAGCTTAATGTTTTTTGTTTTGTTTTTTTACAAAAAAAAAAAAATAAGGTAAGATGCAAGCCTCTCCTTATACATTATTCTTGCGACTGGTGTCCGTTCACTCTTAATTAAATAAAACATCAACAGGTTCTCACTCCCTTTTACTGGGTCATCCATTCAACCACCGGAAGCAGCAAGCGATCTTGAACTGACATTTTTAATGTCGTAGCGCTGATGAAATTTCCCTAATAAATTGTTGATGATTTGTTAAAAATGGACCCGGCAGTGTAAATAACTCACTGTTCCAATCGTTTGAGTTGTTATGACAGCACCTATGATACAATATCGATTTTTCTCAGAGGCTGCCGCAGCTTGTGTTTTGGTTCGAAGGCGGGCTAATAAATAATAAAAAATAAAACCAAGCCCCTTTCACACTAAAGCGCTTTTCACACTACAGGTATTTCCCGGGAAATTCCCGGGAAATGTTAGTCGATCTGTTCACACTACAAAAAAATTCCGGGGAAATAACATTTTCCCGGGAAATAATTTACCCAGTTAAGGGGTAGGGTTAAAGGAGTGCTGTCTACCACCTGACAGTAAATATTTTAGTTCAATTTGTTGCTCAACTTCTTACGATGGGTAGAAGTGACCGATGGAGTGATGATAACACTTTGAAACTAGTTGCATTTTTTGCCGACGATGCAGTCCAAAAACAGCTAGATGGGCATATAGGCCTACAAGAAACGGAAAAGTTTTCTAAAAATTGGCTGACTGCCTGCGTGAAGCTGGATATGAACGGACCCCTAACCATTGCAGATAAAAACTGAAAACCTTGGGGAAAAAAAAAACTATAGGTCGGTAGGATAATAGTTTTGTTTTTTTCAAGAAGAAACACACATTTAAAAGTCTTTATGAAGCCATGAAAAAATGCTAGACAATATAGGGCTAAAGCCTATTCAGTGTTCTTTCTTTGCACAATGGGAAAACAGCACTGTTGGTGTTAGAAAGGAAGATTGCTTCTTCTTTCTACTGCTATTGTCAAATTGTGCAAAATCAACCATGCGGTATTTTTTCTATAAAACCTTTAATTACCTTGGCCCTATATCATCATGGACATTATTATGCAATCCTTTGAAAATGCCATTCAGAAAAATACTAGGCCTTACCCCATGGTTGAATCCCTTAACCCTGCCCCTGAGCAGGGTTAATTATTTCCTGGGAAATGTTTGAAAATCTATATCAAGTCAGCCAAAAGAGACCGTAGGTTTCTGTTTGCGGGATTGGGTAGGGAAAAATTAGGTCTTTTTTTTTTCGTGTGCGTGACCTAACATGACATCTACTTCCGGTCGGAACGGGCCAAAAACGGAAGTGCCCTGTAACTCAAAAGTGGTAAAAGTTATGAAGTTGCCCAAGGACGTAAGTGTCCAGCAAGGGTGGGCAGTTCAAAGAAAATGTTGATGACGTCACACATTGCAACAGCGCCCTCTAGCGGCAGGTTAATAACTCTTCAAAATGGACTTTTTGAAGATGTCTGCGGTGAAATTTTTTGTAATCACTTTCAATTTTACACACACGTTAACTGTCAGGCATCAATGTGTGAAGTTTCAGATCAATGACGTCATCGGGGGTCACGTGACGCGGCAATAAAGGTGCACTTTTAAAGTCGTATAACTCTCGAAGTAATGATGCGATTATGTTGAAACTTTGTAGATTGTTAGATATTAGCAAGTTCTTGTGAATGGTGAAATGACGTAATGATGGCGTCATCACATGATGTTTTAAAAGACGTTTTCCATTTTTGCGCCTGCAACACATCAATTGCTATCTGAACATGGTAAATTTCAAATTCAGTTGAAAAATGCTGTGCGCGTCGCGCGTATCGCGTGATGTGGCAGAACTGTCCCGGCCGTTGCTCTTGACCCATAGGAATGAAGAAACTGTTTTATAATATAAGCACAGGTGCGAGCTCGCGTGTCACGCCCATGTTTCAACACTTTTTACTGGTCATTAACAAAGGTTTATACACATCCACGTGACGCGCTCTCCACCAATAGGAATAGCGAAACTGTACGGGTCAACCGGGAAGTGTGACCTTATATCAAGAGCTACACAACTTTTTTGAAACCTCTTTTTCCGTTAAAGATTCCTTGGGCATTGAAGCACATAATCCAAACAAAACAACACGGAACAGCTTTGTGTTTGTTCACAAACACTTAATGTCTAGTTTATATATACGTTGTGATACACGAAGTGTGGGCCTTTGGACAATACTGTTTACCGAAAGTGTCCAATGGCTTTAAGGAATAACAGTGCGAGTACCCGGTCTGCACTGCATGGTAATGACCGGCATGGTAATGGTGGCTGGCGCTGTTAACGGACCGAGCCGGGCTCGGTCCGTTAACAGCGCCAGCCACCAACCCGGTCAATACCACGCAGTGAAGACCGGGTCCGAACACTATTATTCCCATTAATAAATACATTGTTTAGCGAATTAAACGGCTAAAATTGTCAAAATTTTGTGTGACTTTTCTCTCGGCGGTACTTCCAGACATGTTCAGGGGCCATATTTGAGCTTTTGATGGTTCCCATCTCTTTCGTGCATTAATCACATTACTGATCTTTGAGACCAGTGACTGACTCTTTTAAATAATGATCTGTTCAGCGCCTCTACTGGGGTCAAAGGAGGCAAATGATTGTACGAAAGCTGTTCTTTGTGCATTAAAACGCGCACATGAGCTCAGCGTCAGTTATACGCGCGCACCTGTTACACGCGTGCGAAGTTGCAATGAAACTAACATGGATATAAAGCATGCGATACAGTGCAACGCGCAAAGTTTACACAATGTATGCTGATTTAGTGGCCACTAATTCGCTATTTTCCAAAGCCGGTCTTTATACCATCGTTTCACTCCCACACGTGACCGGGTTTTGACCAATCAGAATCTTGAAACCGTCCAAGGTATTTATTAATTGTTAATAGGTAGTAGAAATTCAACTTAAGAATGGTCAAAGTGTAATCTTGAACACCTAAAATGAAATAGAATGACCGAAGCGAATCTGAACGAGAAAAATGCCATCAAGTGTGCACGAAAACGAAATTGAATGCATTAATAGCTAAAAAGAAACCCTAGTTTGAGAGGATTAGGGGAAACTGCGTGAGTTTGAATGCATGTTAATGAAAATAATTGACTTTTTTTGCTGAAATTAGCCGGGAAAACCTATACTTCATTAATTTTTTTAGCCACCAGTATTGACGATCGAATCTGGGCTTAATTTCATAGAGCTGCCAAGCACGAAAATTTGCTTAGCATGAAATTTCTTCCTTGATACAAACAGGATTACCAACAAAATTTACATTTGTTGATTATTGCTTGGTACTTGTATTCAGCTGTTGTTTGATTATCCTGAAAATCACGTGGAAATTTGGTTGAGAAATCCTGTTTTTGTCATGCTCAGCAAATTTTTATGCTTAGCAGCTCTATGAAATTGGGCCCTGCTCTTTGCTCCGGCACATGTGATGGAACGAAACCAACCGTGACAGCAATCGATCCAGTAATAATCTGAGTAAAATGTGCTGTTGAGCAAAAATTCAGAAGCGACGGCGACGGCGACGGCGAGGGCGACTGCGGCGGCGACGGCGACGGAAACATTTCTGAACTCTTGAAGGCGCAACAGCACATTTACTCAGATTATGTTGCTGAATATAAGGCGCATTTACATCTTTAAATATAGATTTGTGCGGGATTGTGAAACAGCGCCCTCAAGAGTCAAGAGGCGGAGGCAACGGCGACGGCGACGGCGACGGCGACGCAGAGTTTCGTCTTTGGAACACCATAAGCAGTAGTGTCATGTCTGTGGCTAAGTTCATTTCAGGTCCAGGCTACATTAAGGTACATGTTTGGGGCTACATTTAGGTCCGTGCTACATTTAGGTACATGTTTTGGGCTACATTTAGGTCCGGGCTACATTTAGAAACATGTTTGGGGCTACATTTAGGTCCGGGCTACATTTAGATACATGTTTCGGGCTACATTTAGGTCCGGGCTACATTTAGATACATGTTTGGGGCTACATTTGGGTCCGGGCTACATTTAGGTACATGTTTGGGGCTACATTTAGGTCCGGGCTACAATTAGGTACATGTTTCGGGCTACATTTAGGTCCGGGCTACATTTAGATACATGTTTGGGGCTACATTTGGGTCCGGGCTACATTAAGGTACATGTTTGGGGCTACATTTAGGTCCGGGCTACAATTAGGTACATGTTTCGGGCTACATTTAGGTCCGGGCTACATTTAGATACATGTTTGGGGCTACATTTAGGTCAGGCTACATTTAGGTACATGTTTGGGGCTACATTTAGGTCCGGGCTACATTTAGAAACATGTTTGGGGCTACATTTAGGTCCGGGCTACATTTAGATACATGTTTCGGGCTACATTTAGGTCCGGGCTACATTTAGATACATGTTTGGGGCTACATTTGGGTCCGGGCTACATTCAGGTACATGTTTGGGGCTACATTTAGGTCCGGGCTACAATTAGGTACATGTTTGGGGCTTCATTTAGGTCCGGGCTACATTTGGGTACATGTTTGGGGCTACATTTAGGTCCGGGCTACATTTAGGTACATGTTTGGAGCTACATTTAGGTCAGGCTACATTTAGGGCTCGGGCTACATTTAGGTGCCGCACAGACGTCTGTGCGGCCTCTAATTGTAGCCCGAGCCCTAAACCTCGCCTGACCTAAATGTAGCCCCAAATCTTTACTTAAATATCGCTAAATTATATGACACAGGCATGTTGATTTGTTGGTTCAAACCCGCTCAAAGTACATTTATTAACTGCTCAAAATAGTTGCAAGATTGAAAAATATATCGGCAGGTCGTACTAAGGATGAAGTTTGTTTTACTTTGTTTCAAATGTTTTTGCTAAAAATTGTAAGCACTATCCTTAACAGCAGTTAAAAAAAAAACCACGAGTTCACGAGTTCAACTTCAACTGCGATCTTCTCTAAACAAGGAATTTTATGATTCGCACTCGTCAGTTCCTGGAGCAACCGACGATACCATACGAGTGTGTGAAGATTACAACACCAAACACAATTTTAAAAAGCGAGGATTGTATGTTCTTTGCCCCGAGTTACACTCACTTCTACCCACCAATGTAATGTGCATCTTGCAAACATTTTTAACTTTAATAAATTTTCCTCTTACCAGTGTTAGAGCAAGACCCATCAGCGTAGCTTGTATTTAAGTTGCCGTCAACTGCTCGAGATGCGGCTGAAAATTTTGAATTGTCGTAGTCCGAGATCTGGCTGGCTTGCATTCCATGGAGATCCAACGCTGAAATGAACATGATTCAATTTTGGAAGTGTATTCGTTATGGACGCAATCCTTTTGATCGATGTTTGTTTTGATGGGAATGTGTAATTTTGGTAATCATATTTAATATTAATGAAAATTATACCTTTTAGTAGAAACCACAAAATCCGCTTTGGATAGTGTCAAATATTTACAATACATTTCAATTCGTTATGATTTTATTAGAAAAAAAGATAAAAGGTTTTTATTTCATTCCATTTCATGTCCCTTGAATCAGAGCTTAACGGTTCTATTATTGCGTATTTTAGAGATTTTATTTCCTGCGTGGACATTAAAATAATCTTTCTGGATTTTTGGGCGATAGTTCAAAACGAGACTTGTTCAATGAAATGTTCCCAACAACATTTTAAAGCGATATAGGGACAGTTCCGAAAACCGAAGTAATAATTTGCTTTGAAGTATGTTTCGTTCCCTAGTTACGTTAATTAAATACTTACCTGTGAGATCGAGGCACAAGCAGGATAGCGGGTAAAACCACACGAGGACTCCAAAGAGAAATATCAACAGGTTTTTCTCTAGCCACTTTCCCTCGCAGTGAGCCATCTTGGTACCGTACTACACTTCACTCTGGTTTCTGAAATGTCTCTTCAGTAGAAGAGATTGAGAGCGGGACGTGTTTCATATACAAGCTACTACGATGCTTCAACTCCGTCAACCAATGGGCGCCGGACTCGTTGGTCACGCGTTAACGGGGGTCCTCTCCCCTTATTAGGGTCGTAGATTTTAACTGCTTAACAAAACAATTATTATGATACTTGTTTTGCTGCGAATCGGTGCAGCTAGTAATGGTTGGTTTACGTTTTTGAGAAAGTATACAAGATAAAAGTGCACTACAATGTAATGTCATTTGTTTAAAGCTTCTTTTTTGTAGTTTGCCTATTTTTATCTTGTATCTTTCTCTAATTGTTTATTTTATTGTTTCTTTAACGCGCTTAGAGGCTTTTGCATTAGGCGCTTTACAAACGTCTTATTATTATTATTATAATTGTGATTTTGTTCCCTCTTCGAATTGATATGATGAAAATAGACTGAATTGAAAGTGGAGTACTTTCAACTGTAAGCTAATCGAATGCAACGATATTTAATATTTTGTTAAAATATTACAAATAATTATTTGGATTTCAAGATTGGGTTAGGGCTTATAATGATCAGGGGAAAAATGGCGCGGTGAGATCATACACCACAGAGAACGAGGTTGTATGTTAACGTGTGCCAATTTGAACACGCGCGAGATATGCCCGGTTTATTGGGAACACCATTAGACTTGTGTCATGCGCCATGCACGAAAAAGCATACATTTCAATTAAGTAGAATAACTCAACATGATACATCTTCAATAACGGGATTTATTAGGGAGCGCTCTACCACCAAATGCCTTCTACACGGCCGAACTCAGAACCAGTTCAGATTTATCTAAAGTAACTCTAAAAACCTCCAAGCAAGATGTCTTAATACCAAATCACATGATGATATTTGACAGCTTATTACTAATCGTTAGCTTCCCCCTTTCTCTGCGAAATCGGCACCTCCCCCAGTGTTAGTGTGCACAGATCTGCACGAGCGATATGCTGTTTTTACATCATTTCATAGGGGTGACTGGGAACGTGTCGTGTGTTCCATGCAAGCTGGCATGATGCTGCGGTTAGTCAGCCAACCAAAATGCCGAAGACAAAACAAAACACAAATTTGACTCACGTTTCCATCCTGATGCAGAAATGTCAGATTGTCCTTTCAAATATAAAATAATTCATATTAGTAAGTTTATGGCCCAACATCAAACTAACCGTAAGCAGGCGCGGATCCACAAATCGCTCTTCATGCGGGGGGGGGGGGGGGGTCACACTTAGGTTCAATATTATGTTTATCGTTATTTTTTGGAAAACAGTTTTTCTGTTTTTTTCAGGCGTGGAAAATAATATTTGCTGAATAAGTTGTAATTATTTAGTTGAATGTCTAGCAACTCCCTTTCACCCCTCTTTTCTCCCATATTAATTTTATTTCTTTTTCTAACAGACTTTAAAGACAGTGGACACTATTGGTAATTGTCAAAGACCAGTCTTCTCATTTGGTGTATGTCAACATATGCATGAAATAACAAACCTGTGAAAAATTGAGCTCAATTGGTCGTTGAAGTTGCGAGGTAATAATGAAAGAAAAAACACCCTTGTCACTCGTAGTTGTGTGCGTTTAGATGGTTAATTTCGAGACCTCAAGTTCTAAACTTGAGGTCTCGAAATCAAATTCGTGGAAAATTACTAGTTTTATACTAATAATTATTTTGAGTAATTACCAATAGTGTCCACTGCCTTTAAAACATTGACAGAGTAGTGCAATGCGCGCACAACTATTTATTCACAAACAGGCAACTATTGATCTGCGTGCATGTTCAGCTTTTGCACCACTATGTATTTTCATTGTTGTGCAATAAAGGGCAATAAAGGTATTAAACCAAACTCAATCATAGGAATATGGAACAACCAACAAAACTCTGGCGTTCAAATCCAACAAAATTCTTACTGCAGGCCCAATTGCTTATCATTGCTATACCAATCTAACTGTAAGTCTAATTTGTGTATGGGTATACCTTGGCAAATTGCGTTAAAAAAGGTTTTGTAAAGTTGGGATTGAAAATAAATTATGGTTTTGGTATAATGTTGCTATTATATTTTTAACGTTTAGGGGTCTGGTTTTACACATCTCTTAGATGACAGTTTTTATACTTTTTTGTTTTAACCTTGACAGCCTCTGTCCAACTTGTAATCATTGTGTACGTCTAAAGATTTAATAACATACAGCAATTGATGTTGGTGCTGTGGGTTATTTTGGGTCGAGTAATTGCATTACATCAATAAAGTGAAAGGAGATGATGCAACGATGATGTCACTGTGTCAACATTTTTTTCTTTCTTTCTAAAATCACTAATTCTCGTCATTTTGTTGCAGTGGTCACCGATCTCCAATGTTATCCAGGCACGGGACCCACGTACATCAAGTGCTTTAGTGACCAGTGCTCCCTCACCAACAACAGGGATTAAAAAGAGGTGAGATTGATAACTCAATGGGCTGGAAATGTCAAATTTCATGAATGTTTGTTCTTGTAAATTAATTTTTACAAACAAACAATCCTCCATTAATATCATTCGACCAAAAACCTTTTCGAAGTTCACAGCCTAAAAAACAAAATGTTTTCTGAAGATCGGGATCACTATTATGTGAAAAACAAAAAAAATCCATTTTCAAATTGTGGTACCAATTGAACTAAAGAGGATGGAAAATTAAATTATACTCGACAATTGTTGTTAGCCACTTGGGATGAGTAGGGCCTATTAGCTGGCATCAGTTTATCTGTACCACGATTCTTTTTTCTGTACCACGATTCTTTGTCATCAAGGACATTTGGCTACGCTAAATCCTAATTGCCTTAATTAATCGTGTGTGCTTTCCTTTATTCGGCAAATTCCTCGCCATCGCTACCTCCGTGACGTGCGTTCTATCATCAGATTATTGCTCGACAACAACAGCTATAATATGCCTACGGTGCACCACACTACGTAAATTCAAATGGAGGTATGTCAATATTATGGCTAAATTCAAATACTCAACAAACTAAGTCACTTAGCCTCTTGAAACAATTGAAACAACTAAACTTTATATTTATTTTCAATGTTTGGCTTGTTAGAATTTTCACTGATTAACATCCCCCGAAAATAAATCAATTATGAAATTATTACATATGCCCTACGCATGGAAGCGTATGCCTATTAATGGCTTTTTACGAGCCACTTCGCTTCAATGTTGTTAGTTGGGGGTCCAAGGATAGACGAGACGTACTCTTTGTTTCGGGTTTGCGCTGTATTTTTTTTTTTTTATCCAAATGAAGCTTTAAAGGCAGTGGACACTATTGGTAATTTTTCAAAATAATTATCGACGTAAAACCTTACTTGCGGTAACGAGAAATGTGGAGAGGTTGATAGTTATACATTGTGAGAAACGGCTTCCCCTAAAGTGACGTAGTTTTCGAGAACGAATGATTTTTTTTCGAGAATTTGATTTTGAGACCTCGGAGTTAGATTTTGAGATCTCGAAGTCATGCGTGAAGCTTTTTTTTAAGCATCTCAAAGCACACACATGAGTGCTACAAAGAATTTTTCTTCTTATTTTATCACCAATTCGATGGTCAATCGAGACCAAACTTTTAAAGATTTGTATTTTATGCATAATGTTGTGATAACACCATGTGCTGAAACTGGTCTTTAACAATACATTACCAAACATGTCCACTGCCTTTAAACAGCTCACTAATTCGTGTAAGTTCTCATTGCACATATCAACCCTTTTTATAAATTAAAACTGTAAACTGGACACGTTTCCATGGTAAGTACTAAAAAATATATATTTTGCTCCGAGAGAGACATCTTTCTCATGCATTATATTTCCAGGTGACTTTAAACAGCATTTCCCATTACACCCCATAAATTACTCAACACATCGATAAACATCCTCCTTAGTTTACAAAACATCACTTCTAGCTAGACATGTACATGTTTTTTATATTATGTATCGAGTAAATTATAATGATAATAATGTTACCTAAAATTTAGGGCTGAAATTAGGCAACAAATCTTCATTAAAAAATCCTTTCACGTAATAACAAATGATACTTCTTCTCCGTTTTAAATTACCATTACTTAATGATGATTGCGGCTCATGGTCTAGCCACGGACTACTGCGTACACCAAACAGCCTGGCTTATTATCATCTGCTATCAAGTCTCCAGCCTTTACACCGTAGAGCCTGCACTGACCAGAAGTCATGACGTAGTCGAAAGACCAACACTCGTTATTCATTCTTAAACACCGCTGGAAACAGCGCAACTTCGACTTCATGTGAAGGACCGACAGAGGGCGTGCGTTGGTTATTTGTTTATCCACAAGCATCAATGAGGTCTTGCAGGTGATGTAGATCGGCGCGTCCACGTCCAATGCAACTGTAGACATCTCAGTGGTTGACTTATCAGTGGCTGTTGAATAGCATTATAAAATAAAGAAGTAGAAGGCGAGAACACGCTTTGGTTGTTCGCAAAATATTTAATATGACTCTTCTCCGAGATCTTTGCATCTTTGTCGAAAAGATAACGACAAAGTAATTTACAGAGGCGGTAAATCCCTTTATAATAAGACCGCCGAAAAATCAAACAACCGTTACAACACATTATAAAGCTATTAATGAAACAATCAGGCATTCTGGCAAATACTTTCACAAAGTGAGTTTACCATTCAAGACTATGTGTACTGAATAAAGAAAAAATAGTTGTTTGTAGACTTCCTCATTCAACAAAAAAGGTTAACTACATAAAAATACAAAAACCGCTCTTTGTCATAATTAATTTTCTTAATATTATTTCTTACTTTTTGATTGAAGGCAGTCTTCGATGGGGTACTCTTCAACCATTACTTCGCACAGTGTTACGAGGTTGTTCTCAAATCCATTCATTATGATCTTTGTCGTCCACACTGACGAACTGCGCAATCACGGGAGGGTCACACAACAACTGTATATGTCCCCCAGGGATCCATGCTTGGTCCAATGTCACTGGTAACCCACAAGCGGCAGTGCTGAAAATGTTGCTCTCTATGCCTGCTCTTACGACAGCACCAATCAACCGAACTTCTGCCAATTAAACATCCATGCTTATTAACTCGTTTCAATTAAGGATGCATTAACTTCAAACCATCTTCATCTGGGTGTAAAACTTGGTTTTTAATAAGGGAATCAATGTGTGGTGAAGAGGTTTTTAACTAGTGTAAACCCGCCGAGGCCTGGTTCTTGATAATTTAACCATAAATGTCCGACCGTGTTAGTTCGCAAAGTAAAAGGAAAACCACGCAATTTCGAGGCAAATTTGTGTGGATCATTGTATTCTACTTTTAAAACATATTTTTATCCATATGCATTTATAACAAACGGTTACAAACGATTTGCAAAAACCAAATCGACCGATCCAAGGCAACGTGTTACTTATGGTTTGCTTACCGCACAAGCAAAGAATCGGCGCCAACGGGAGCAAGGAGTTTTGTGGTAACGCCAAGCGAATTTCACGGGTTCGCGGGCAATTTCGGCCTGTGCGCCAGCACAGGCGGCGCTTTCACGTAAGCGGAGAATGGTGAGCGTAAGCGCAGAATTCGGCGGTTAGCAGAGCCCTGAAATTGGCCCCAGGTCTGGCAGCTAGGTCAGTTTCCACGCCTACCTTTTAAACCCTGGAAAGCGCCCCTATGTTTTTTCAACGTGGACTCGTGTCTCACTATGGGGTTTCGCGCATAATAATTTTCAGATCAGAAATATGAAAAATTAATTTGTTTCAATGCCTTTTCTAAATGTTTATGGATGCTATAAAAACCGGAGTAGTTGTGGATGGTATTTATTTAATGTTGGAAGAATTGTATTATTATTATTTTTTAACCATACAACAACTGTATAGTGACAGCAACCACCAAGACTTGCACTTTCCTAACCCCAGGCTAACTTGGGCGCCATAGGTGATCCCTAATTTGCATTTTACGCTTTCCTTGTGTTAGGACCGCACCTTTACCATTGTGTTTGATAGTCAAAGTCATTCAAGCGTATTCAAGCCTATATAAATGAAGAGCTTTCTCAGCCTCCCCATTCAGGTGAAATCACTTACATCGAGTTCAGATCGTTTTATCATTTATCTCTGCGTGTATTTAGACCTAACTTGGTGCCCCCCCCCCCCGATTCAGGACGTTTATTTTTGGTTTTGGTCGTTCCCTTTTCTCTCGTTCTTGTACAATTGTGTTCAGGCATGCCGACTTTGAGTCGTGCTCTCCTGCGGCATGTCTGGCCATTGGTCCAGTCAAGACCCACACAAGCCGTCCCTTACACCGGTCACAGACCTCCATTCTCATCATGGCATTGCCCCAAGCAGGCCACCAGCGTCTCGACAGGGCCTTTTGATAACGCCATTTCCAGCAGTAAAGACAATACATGTATTTGCAATAATATTTGATGAGCTTCCTAAGATAGTCCGCAACCACCCATGTGGCTCGAGTTTCCTCTCCTATTTCAAGCCCAGTAAGAAAAAGTGCTGCAAGATGTAATCTTTGCTAAATCTGAGGTAACGGTTATGTTTTTTTTTCTTCAAAATGTCATCAATTTTGGTCCTTGTAAGAATTACAAGGTATTTCTCTGGTATCCCCTTTTCCTGAAGAAGCGTTAGCAATTTACTTGTCACATTATAAAAAATCTCATTCAAACTTCAAATAATTATGCTCTCCTTTTTCGTCACAACGAGACGGCCGGTGTTTAGGCTAATCCACTTATCTGTATTGCCAAAACAATAAATTCTTCTTCTCTCGCAAACATTGCACGAACGCATGGCGTAATGACACACAACTGTTCTGCAAAACATCGCTTTGAAAACTGCATCACAGCTACGAGATCCTGGATGCTTGTGAACAAGTTAAAGTTAAAAGAATCTTAATCAGATAAAAACCCATCATGTAAATATTGGTAGTGCTCAGACTACCCCCGCTACATCTGTACGTTATCTTGGTGTTATTTTTTATATGAGTATGTCTATGGATACACATGTAAAGAAAGTTTGTCAGTCTGTGTATTATAATATCCAGAACCGGAACAGTTTTCGTAGAACTCTTGATGACAAATCAGCTTCTATCCTGGTACATGCCTTTGTTTTATCTCGTTTAGATATTGGAAATAGTCCTTGCTCAATATGTCTAAACAAAATCTCAATAAACTCCAACATGCCCTGAATGCAGCAGCTAGGGTCCTCTCTAAGACCTCTAAATTTGATCATATTTCACCGGTTTTACAGAAACTTCATTAATAGTTGCCAGTACAAGAGCGTATTCAGTCACGATAAGTCACGATAATAAAGCACTCTTTTGATCCTTTTCTTCGTAAAAACTTCATTGTTTCGGTTTTCCTTATTGTCAACAACTAGCCCTGCACTTTAAATTAACAAACATTGTTTAACCCTGTAGTCCCTGCACCGCCCGAGTTTGCTGAAAACTAATATTTCAAGATTGTTGCAGTTAATTACTGGAATCGTAGTTCAAATTTTAAAAGATAGCCACAGCTTAAACTTTATGCACAATTTGAACCTTGATATTTGTATAAAAGTACAAGTTCGCATAAGAACAATAAATGTCTCTCGTTAAACGGCTACGGTAATTTTTATGGCGAATATTTGTTTGTAAGGATAAAACGGACTCAATAGCTTTTCAAGGCTTTTATCTGACTCAATTATTATACTGATTAAATGCGAAGGCGTTAGTTTTCGACAATATTATCATGAATGATGAATAAATACAGTTTCCTTTGTGTTTATTAATGAGCGTTTTGTTGGGGTAAGAGCCAAATCATCATTAGCTTCATTAGCTTTTTTTTTTACAAACACAAGCTAGCAAGGTTTCCTCCTACCACATACAGTATATCGATAGGCGGCTGGGCGGTCCAGTGGCTAAATGGTTAAAAAACTAGATATTGAAAAAAGAATGACCGGGTGGTGCTTTTGAAGGGTTTTTAATACAAAGGATTGTTTAGAAATATGTTGATGACTTAAAGGAACATTGCAGAATTGGTAAAAAACAAAAATCGTGAAGTACTCAGATTTACATAAAACTTATACAAGGTCTAATGATGATGATACTAGAAAACATCCATTGAAATGTTTCTGTCTAAAAGGTCATATTTGATCAGAAATAAATAATTTAACTTCACCATTGGAGTTTATCGCTCAATGAGGGTTTTACTAATTTTTATCTTGGCTTCGACGCAATGCAAAGTCCGAATCGGTTTTTCACTATTCTCTCGTGACCGAGATGGCCGATCGATCTCGAAAATAATTCTACAGGTTTGTCAGTTTATGTATAATACAAAATGGTAGATTACATAAAGTGCTTACAGTGCCAGCAACTGTTTTGTTGGCGAAAAACCAATTCTGTAATGTTCCTTCAGGTATTGTTGAAACTCTCTTTTCACATTAGCAGTCCGGTAAAATGCAAGAATATCTCGACTTACTTCTACAGTGGTCAGAAATAAATAAATAAAGTGAAGCAGGCGAGGGTGATTATTAGCACCCAGACTGCAACCGGTATTAAACATAGTGTTTAAAACCGGCCATTCACAAGCACAATTTTATTTATTCCCTTACATACAAACTCTTCTTCTACAAGTTTAAAAGACAATCTGTGCCGCTAAGTTTTGAATTAACTATCTTTAGAACTAAACATTCATTCAACTTCTACAACCGTATACAATGACGATCAAACACAAAATAAGTTGCCTCCACAGATTGATTAATTTGTTTAAAGTCTTTAGCGTACCTTAAACTTTAGTAGACTTGGTTTGCAAGTCTGTGATCGTAATATTGTTTCCCTAAGAGCCAATACAGAATTGATCGATAGAAATGGTGTTCGTTTCGAGTAGACCATTAGTCAGATACAAGTGTCGAATTGACATGAAATCGACTCTTACTTTGTAATATGTGATTATCATGAAAACAAAGTTCTCACGCGGGCACAAGTCTGATTTAACTTTTATACCCGCGTGTTAAAGTAATTAAAGTAGAATTTCAGTGACAGTCCTTGTCAAAACACCATAACCAGGGTTACAAATCACAAAAACAGTATGACACCTAGGTTCATTGATGAAGATTTTGCCTCAGTTGTTTTAATGTTGTTTCTTAAAGACTATAAACAAAATAATTAGTAATAATCAAACGCACATGGGTGCACCATTCGGATGATAGTCATGGGCATGACAAACTGATGAAAAAGAAAAAAAAGAAAAAAAAAGGCAGATGGCATCAATGAGTGCAAAATATTGTTCAGCTCTTTATTGGTAAAATTTACCAGGTCATTAGAAGCGTCGAATGCACTGACAGTGTTTATTGTCAACAACTAGCCCTGCACTTTAAATTAACAAACATTGTTTAACCCTGTAGTCCCTGCACCGCCCGAGTTTGCTGAAAACTAATATTTCAAGATTCTTGCAGTTAATTACTGGAATCGTAGTTCAAATTTTAAAAGATAGCCACAGCTTAAATTTTATGCACAATTTGAACCTTGATATTTGTATAAAAGTACAAGTTCGCATGAGAACAATAAATGTCTCTCGTTAAACGGCTACGGTAATTTTTATGGCGAATATTTGTTTGTAAGGATAAAACGGACACAATAGCTTTTCAAGGCTTTCATCTGACTCATTTATTATACTGATTAAATGCGAAGGCGTGAGTTTTCGACAATATTATCATGAATGAAGAATACATACAGTTTCCTTTGTGTTTACTAATGAGCGTTTTGTTGGGGTAAGAGCTAAATAATTTCATCATCATTAGCTTCATTAGCTTTATAATGACTATCGAGGATTCTTTTGACGTTCCTTTTTTCCCTTTTTGTTTCGTTTATTAAAAATCAAACTTTGCATCCAAAAGGCTGACCTGCGTTAGAGATACAATAAATTAAATTCAAACATCCAAGAGAAAAGTCCTAGAGTAAAAATACAACAGAGACTATAAAAAATAGTTTTCTGAACCGGTTGTACTGCACTGTTGAACAAAATGAATATCTCAGTAAATATTAAAAGACCTCAAATGCTTGAAGCCTTTTATTATACATCTTAATTGTGCAACAAGAATGTTTCGTTTTCTTTAAATTTTCTTTTACAACTTCGATGACCAATTGGGTCAAAGTTTTTTACAGATTTGTTAATTTATATAATATGCATCTGCAGGGATACAACAATTTAGAATACATGGCCCAATTTCATAAAGCCTGTAAGCACAAACATTTGCTTAGCATGAAATTTCTTACTTGATAAAAACAAGATTACCAACCAGGGATACAACAATTTAGAATACATGGCCCAATTTCATAAAGCCTGTAAGCACAAACATTTGCTTAGCATGAAATTTCTTACTTGATAAAAACAAGATTACCAACCAAATTTTAAATTGTTGCATATTGCTTATTACTGGCATTCAGCTGTTGTTTGCTTATCGTGAAAATCACGTGGAAATTTGGTTGGATCTATAGCAGGTGTTGCGGATAAAGACAGTGGCCCAGTCTACGCGTACACGTGCGTGCAAGTTTCCATTGCTTTGACTCAACGATTGCGGTCAAGGCAAGGGTTCTGAACATGCTTAGCACAATAAAGGAAACACGTTTAATGATGTTGCCATTTTACGAGTCACACACACCTCAGGTAAAATATCGCACAAAGGTACGAAATAAACAGGTAATCAAGTTACAAAATAAGCACGACTCCAATTTGACACTAGGTCTATCTTTTGGTCACGACCGGTAGACCTGAAACTTGTTGTAGTCCGCTTGACGATATAGTGAACTTGTCTTTTAATAAGGTACTCATGTCTCTTGAATAAACACAACACAGTTTTGAGTTTTCTTTTGTAAATGCTCGAGACCAATTTTTTGGCCCTTCATTGATTTACAATTTACCAGGGTTTAAAATACCATTATGCCCTGTTTATGTTCGCAGGCCATGTCACTAAACGTATACAAAACAAGGAATGTTTCCTATATATAATAAGGGACAAAAGTACACCCGCAAATTATGGCAGGAAACCTTAACCAAACGAAACAAAATTAAGGGCCTTCTCCTGTATAGACTGCATTGAATGTGACGTCACGCGGCTCAAAAGTAAATTAGTATATATCAATAGACCTTATGCACATGACGTCATTTCAGTAGGGCGCCCTCACCTAGAGGTCAAAAGGAGGTTGTTCATTGGCCAATCCTGTGCGCCGCGCATACAAATCTGTGCGTTTCGATTGTTTCGTCACCCTTTTTTCCACTAAGATGACCGCTGGATGACGTCAATGCATAAGGTCTATGGCTCAAGTATCTGACCATTGATCTCCATTATACTGAAGTATAATGGAGATCAATGTATCTGACCTACATGATGGCGTGTGTGCGTGTGCGTGTGTGTCCGTGACGCTGCGGAGCGTACTCAGTCACTCCGATATATTCTCTTCAACCAGCGAGGTTCACCATCTACTAAATAGCTCATGTTACACTTGCAATGAATTATTTCCTTTCTTTTGTTAATAATGGATAAAGACAGGGGCCAAAAACAACTCATAATTTTCTCTCTTTGAAAAAAGAAATATTGAAAACGGGACAAACATAATTGCCGGTTGGGAAATAAAGTCTATGTAGAAAATTAATACGAATTGTTGGTAAACACAGTATTTTGTATGTACCACAGATTAATTAAGGGAATAAAAGGGTAACGACGAGTTCTTACACGGCCGTTTAAAGCCGGCAAGGTTGGATTGCCGTGTGATAAAGGCCCGAGCCGAAGGCTAGGGCATTTAGCGCACGGCAACGACCCTGCAAGGTATTAAACGGACGTTTAAGAACGAGTCACTATACTCTTTTATTCCCATTCATGAATGCCCTTTTGTTAAAAAACGTAAACAAAAAAAATAATAGTACATTACAGACACTTTGACAGTTGAAAATTCGATGTTTGAAATATTTGTTTCAAAATCTTTGTCTGTTGCGCGTGGGTTGTGTGTACTGTTACTGTTTCAACAGTCTATAGCTACTGAATCCGGCTCGGGTAATTATCGCATCCATACTGCAACCGGTATTAAACAGAGTGTTTAAAACCGGCCAAGCACATTATTATTTATTCCCTTATACCAAAACTCTTCTGCACATGCCAGTGTAGGCATGTTAGGTAGGTAACCTTTTTGAAGATAGGGAAGCTTTTTACTGGGAACCTTTTTGATGGGGTTTGGCTACCAGATACAAATTAGAAAAGTAGGCGAAACAACATGTTGGTAAATTTATCGTTTATAGCAAGTGTTGAGTTCATTATTGATTAAGTGGTCCTTGAGTCAAATATACCTCGGCAAGTGGAGAGCGAACTGACATCAATAAATGTACGGTGATGTGTCAGTTGGTTCCTTTCTGCACAGCTCAATTTATTGATAGAAATTTAACAAATAATTGACGCGAGAAGTGTGTGCATCAAAGTGAAATAACGTTTTAGAGTTGTAGTGTGTCATCTATAGAGCAACAAATGAAACAAATTTGTATACTTTCGTTTGTGGGTGGAAATTGTTGGCATTTTCCTGAGGCCCACTACTGTGTTTTACTGCAGTATTGAAGTATTGCGGGGTAAATCAAACTATTTGGAGTTATATCCAAGCCACAACGCATTTCACAGACTGAAGGTCTGTCTAGGATTTTTTTATAGCATTTGAAAAGACAAGTAAGTAGATATAAAGTTGTTTTGGCTTTTTAATTTGCGTATTAATTATTGTTGTACATGTCTGTACTCAGGTTTAACATCTTTGTTTAGTTTATACTGAACTAATGGAACACATAACAAACAGCAATCCAGTGAAGTTGAAGTTGGAACAAACAACTTCTATGAACAATCATGTTATGTTTTCTTCCTTGTAGCCCTTTACCTAGAGCGACTTGCATACAAACAAGTAAAACGAAAAGTAAAAATAGGGTAAGGACTTTTGAAATGAATATAATTTGCAACACATCGAGCGCGAAGTCAAATAATAATATTGCAATACTGGTCTAGCCACGGACTACTGCATACACCAAGCAGCCTGGCTGATCATCTGCTTTCAAGTATCCAGCCTTTACATCGTAGAGCCTGCACTGACCAAAAGTCATGTCGTAGTCGAAAGACCAACACTCGTTAGTTATCTTGCAACGCATGAAACATTGCATGGGTGACTTCATGTGAAGGACCGACAGAGGGCGTGCATCTGATACTTCTTTGTCCACAAACATCAATGTGGACATGCAGGTGATGGAGACCGACGGGTCCGCGATCGTTGCTGCTGTAGACATGGCTGAAAAGTAAAACCAAACAGCTTATAATAGTAGCAACGAAAATATGGTGTTCTGGTAGATTGCAAACAAAAATGCAAAAAATGCCGCAAACTATCGGTCGAACCGGCAGCAGCAAAACAACCAAAATGAGCAGTAGACTCATATAGGTTGAGGTTGATGCTCTGATCTTTAATTAGCAACTATGGTGCAATGATTTTAAGATTCTGTTAACCAAATAATAATAGCAAATGCCACAACAGAGTTAGTTTATCATTCTTGATGAGGTGCTGAATAAAACAATTGTTTTTTCTTCATTAAAAACAACATGGTTTACTTTCATTTATCTTCGAAATTTTGTCCCCTTCTTTTTCTTCTTACTTGTTGATTGAGGGCAGTATTCCAGTGGGTACTCTTCGACCATCACTTCGCACAGTGTTATGAGGTTGTTCTCATGTTCATTCATTTTATGATCTTTGTCGTCCACGCTGACGTACTGCGCAATCACGGGAGGGTCACACAAAAACGGTATGTGTCCCCCAGGGATCGATGCTTGGTCCGATGTCACTGGTAACCCACACGCGGCATTGTTGAAAATGTCGCTCTCTATGCCTGCTCTTACGACAGCACCAATTAATCGATTATCTGCCAATGAAAAATCATTTCTTATAAACTCATTTCAGTTCAGGATGCATTGTCTTCATGTTGGTGTAAAGCTTGTTTATTTTTTCTTCTTCTAGTATAGGACAACCAATGTTTTTAATGGTTTTGATGTTCACTACATTACATTATTTATCCCCATTAACAAACATGACACCAAATTAAACGACACGTTGGGGTTAGCCACCACCGATAGGCATTGCAGTGTAATCATTGATTGTGTTAATGATAAAGATCTAGGTGGATTTTTCCTAATCAGAATGATCTTAAGTTCCTTTTGTCTGCGAAGCAAAAAAACAGATAAAAACTCTTGCCAGAAAATACTCGTCAGTATAGCATATTGTAGGTATTCATAATAAAATGTCATGGTTTGTATCATCAACAAACCCACTCATGGCACTTTTATTGTCACAGAAAGTCCGTCAATGTGCATGTAGACCTTTTCGAAAATACCCATTGCGAATGCGTTTGCCAGACTGTTGGATCATGTCGTGCATTGGCCTAATGTCATGGCTCTGCTTATTCTGAGCACCAAATCGGCACTCGCGGAAGCAAGGAATAAGGGACTTTCGAGACGCTTGGTGGCAGCAGACTTACCAGGTAAAATCCATTGTTCTCGGTAATGTGCGCATGCTCAGAACTACGATAACAATGAACATTTACCTTAAAGGTGTGCTGCCACCTAGCGTTCAAAAGTCTTTTATTCCAGTCGTATTCACGAGTTTGCGGGGAGTTTTGGCTTGTGTGTGTGCGTACTCCACGTAGGCATTCTACGCATAGTAATTCGGCGCTTTAGCGTGAACGGAGAACGGTGAACGTAAGCGCAGAATCCGGCGGTCAGCAGAGCCATGAAATCGGGCCTTGGTCTAGCTTGCGATCGAATTTGTTCGCTAGCTAGGTCAGCAG
Source organism: Asterias amurensis (assembly GCF_032118995.1). Taxonomy (NCBI): domain Eukaryota; kingdom Metazoa; phylum Echinodermata; class Asteroidea; order Forcipulatida; family Asteriidae; genus Asterias; species Asterias amurensis. Next base: position 5,153,518 of record NC_092661.1, read on the forward strand.
GCACCTCATTCCAGGCATACCCTCCTAAACTCCCTTTCAGCCGTGCCGGTATCACTCCGCACAAGATCGAGTGATAAATATCACAATTGAGAACTACATTTCAAACTAAATTTCACTTTAATTGAACATTTTCCGTTTTGATAATCACATGAACAGGTCCTCTTTGGTAAAAAGTTTAAATAAGTACAGTAAGTTATCGCTGATTATCAGATACCTCGGCTTTATAACCCAAGATCGCGCCAGTCATATTATCAAAACGTTTCAAAGTATTAACTTTTAGAACTTACTACAGCAATCTCCTCTGTTGACAAGGGTGATACGACCGAGGCAGTGGTTTGCTCCCAGGTACACCTTCCACCAGGGATGGGAATTTAGGCCTACAACATGAACGAATTTAAGAGAGTTCTGGATTACATACTGGTGTTGAAAACCTTATGGTATCGATGGTGTATAACCACAAACAAACACGCAGTTTTGACTACTGTGTTCCCACGAAGTGATCTGTTGACCTTTTTAAGCATTAACGAAGTTCCACGAAGTGATTGAGAGTTAAAAACTCGTTTTGGACTGCTTTCCACACCAATGTATTAAAGATTTACACTGACAGTTTATTTTGTAGTTGGTTGGTATTCGACAGAAGGAAAAAGTCGCATCCATGTCACAAAGTCCGACCAGGCCCTTTCAAAACTTCTGTCTTTTCATTGGTTTAGAGCGCGTCACATGATATATATGTCCTAGTTTTACTAGAAACCCGGCGGAGACCAAGACGTCTTTTTTACCCAACTCGAACCCGGTTGTGCATCTGTGTATCTAAAGATGCGCGTACGAACGTTACGTGTACGAGGCTGATAAATAATCATCAGTTCAACTGCGGTTGTCTCTAAACACGGAATTGCTTGCTATATAGGCCCTCGTCAGTTCTTGGTGCAACCCACGATACGATACGAGTGTGCGGAGATTACAAATCGAACAAAGTTTTAAAATGCGAGGCTCGTATGTTTGTTGCGCCGAGTTACACTCTCTTCTAAGCCACCAATGTAATTTAACATTTGCATCCTCCAATTTTTTTTTAAATTTAGACTTCAAACTTACCCGTAGCGGAGCAAGATCCCACAGAGAATTGTGTGTTTGGGTTGCCGTCAATTGCTCGAGCTGCAAATGCATAATTTCTGTAGTCCGAGATCTGGCTGGCTTGCATCCCGCGGAGATCCAATGCTGAAATGAACATGACTCAATACAATAAAATATTCGTTCAAGGGAGATCAACTTTTTGATAATTACACTTAAAGTTTATATTACAAACTTACAAACTGAGAGACATTCCACTTTCATAAATCACATTGTGTTTTCCTTCTAAAGATAATTCTCCGTGCGTGCACATTATGCTTTTAGGGTTTTCGGCGATTTCTCAAGACGCAACCTTTTGAACGAAATGTTGACAAAGTCATGTAAGTTTTACGGTTTACATAATGTTAAACATTAATGACCGGTTCCGAAAACTGAATGTATACTTTGCCTCAAAGTATGTTGTGTTTGCTTTATTAGTGTTCGCCATTTAGTTTTACCGTTATTAATATACTTACCAGTGAGATTGAGGCACCAGCAGGATAGCGGGTAAAACCACGCGAGGATTCCAAAGAGAAATATCAACAGGTTTTTCTCTGGCCACATTATACCCTCACAGAGAGCCATCCTTGCACCACACAAGACTAGTGCTATGTTTCTGAAATATCCTTTCAGTACAGACTGAACGCGGTGTGTTTAATACAATCTGCCAGTATATGGCCGTCAACCAATAGGCGCTGGACTCGTGGGTCACGTGTTTACTGGGGTGCTCGCCCCTGATTATTATGAGGGTAAAATTTATTAAACTGCCAAAAAAGAAAAAAGAAAAAAGAAAATTGTACTTAGAATCATTGCAGCTAGTAATGGTTTGTTCACTATTTCGAGAAAGTTTTCCCTTCGAGTTTAATGGTTTTTATATTGTTCACCCCCGAAAAACATGTGAATCAGAGAATTTAATTAAGGGCAGGTGTCCGTTCGCGAATGGGCTAAGGATGCGGTTGGAATAAGACCCTACCTTTAAAGGGTACATATGGATCTTGTTCCATTTTCAAAGTGATATGGTGGTTGTGAAAAAGGTTTATTGGAAGAATATACAAGACAATACAAAAGCATGAGAATAAATTATGCACTTAAAGTACACAACTTTGTGCAACAAGGGTGTGTTCTCTGTCACTATTCTCTTGCAACTTCGACGGCAAAGTAAAGTCCAGATGATCTTAGATTTTTAATTTTATGCATAATTCAATATCGGGGTACATCAAGTGACAATTACCGAAGGTGTCCGTGCCTGTAATTAAGATACGAGGGTACATGTAACAGAGTTTTTATTTTGGGGGATTTATCAAAGTTTGTCTTTTTAATTCTTTGTTGAGTGTTAAACCGGACGAGACTTTAAGCTGGTGGGTTAAATATATAAGTATAATCGACCCTGATTGCTTGATGACGAAACGCGTCATAGCGCATTGTTACCATTGGCAACGTGTTAAACAATGAAGTATTTCCAATCGTCCATGACAACAATCCTGCGTCATGGTTTCAGTAACACACTTTTGATACACGAATCTTGAACGTCCTCGAAGAAGGCACTTGATTAGAAACACGTTTTTTAAAAGACGAAATATTTTATGAGGTTCTGTGCTCATGGAGGGTGACTACAAATAAACCTTTAAAAATGGTGTGTGTACACTCACGTGCGTATGCCTACATACCAACACTATAGGGTATCCGACCTGCATAGACCTATTCGCAAATACCCATTGCGCAAGCGCTAACTGTTGGATGAGATGCATGCTGGTCTAGCTAGCGATCAAACTTGATCGCTAGCTAGACCAATACGCATCCTAATCCTTCGCCTATTGCTTACGTACCTAGGGGCCTACTGAGTATTTGCGATTGGGTACATGGTGTGCGTTCGGTCGTAGCTTCCCTTGTGTTACGGGGATTAACATGTTAAATTCCACTGAAACGAAAATAGACTGTGCAAGTCACACGCGAATCGGAAGTGGAATATTTGCAACGCAACGATAATTTTTTATTTTTTAAACTTTTAAAAATATTTGAATTTCAAAAGTGGGTTAAGGATAATAATGATCGAACAAAAACAAAACAAAGCGCGGTGAGATCAAACACCACTGAGAACGAGGTTGTATGTTAACGTAGTGCCAATTTTAACACGCGCGAGATATGCAGTCTATTGGGAACACCATTAGACTTGTGTCAACATAGTCTAGACCAGATTAAACAAAAAAAAACTTCGAGCGGTTTAACTAATTTGGGGGTGCTGAATCCGAAAATGATGGATACCAAGGCTAATTTTTAGTCCTTCACCCTTAAAAACAAATGTTAAACAACACATAAATAACTCTAGAAAAAAACCCCAACTCAAATACTTTCAAAATGACATTGAAAGCACCTGTTGGTCCCTCTGAAAGTGCAATTTGATTGCAGATCTATCCAGTACACTCACAAGTTTGTTACGGATACCTGACCTGCACCCGGGTACCTGCCCTGTATGGTATCCTGACAACATCAATATGGAACCACAGCAGAACCTGACTATTTTCACGTGAGAAGTCCGTCGTCTGCTAGGTTTTCTGTGTTGTTTTAAATTTGATTTTTCAGGGTGAAGGACTAAAAATGAGCCTTGGTATCCACCATTTTCGGATTCAGCACCCCCAAGTTAGTTAAATCAGGTATGTTAGCAACTTTTACTCAAAAATGCCGCTCACTTCCTTAACTATACAGCCCTTTTTTGGAAATCTGGTCTAGACTTACATCGCCATGCACGAAAAAGGCATACATTTCCATTAAGTAGAATAATTCAACATGATACATCTTCAATAACGGGAATTATTATGAAGCGCTCTACCACAAAATGCCTGCTACACGGCCGAACTCAGAACCAGTTCAGATTTATCTAAAGTAGCTCTAAAAACCTCCAAGCAAGATGTCTTAATACCAAATCACATGATGATATTTGACAGCTTATTACTAATCGTTAGCTTCCCCCTTTCTCTGCGAAATCGACCCCTCCCCCAGTGTTAGTGTGCACAGATCTGCACGAGCGATGTGCTATTTTTACATCATTTCATAGGGGTGACTGGGAACGTGTCGTGTGTTCCATGCAAGCTGGCATGATGCTGCGGTTAGTCAGCCAACCAAAATGCGGAGGACAAAACAAAACACAAATTTGACTCACGTTTTTATCCTGATGCAGAAATGTCAGATTGTCCTTTCGAATATAAAATAATTTATATTACTAAACTTATGGCCCAACATCAAACTAACCGTAAGCAGGCGCGGATCCACGAATCGCTCTTCATGCGGGGGGGGGGGGGGGGTCACACTTAGGTCCAATATTGTGTTTATCATTATTTTTTAGTAAACAGTTTTTCTGTTTTTTTCAGGCGTGGAAAATAATATTTGCTGAATAAGTTGTAATTATTTTGTTGAATGTCTAGCAAACTCCCTTTCACCCCTCTTTTCTCCCATATTAATGTTATTTCTATTTCTAACATACTTTAAAACATTGACAGAGTAGTGCAGAGGGCGCACAACTATTTATTCACAAACAGGCAACTATTGATCTGCGTGCATGTTCAGCTTTTGCACCACTATGTATTTTCATTGTTGTGCAATAAAGGGCAATAAAGGTATTAAACCAAACTCAATCATAGGAATGTGGAACAACCAACAAAACTCTGGCGTTCAAATCCAACAAAATTCTTACTGCAGGCCCAATTGCTTATCATTGCTATACCAATCTAACTGTAAGTCTAATTTGGATGCTGAGTATATCACATTGTGTAGTAGGTACTTGGCAATTTGCGTTAAAATTTGCATTAGTATGTCTAAAGATTTAAAGGCATTGGACACTATTGGTAATTACTCAAAATAATCATTAGCATAAAACCTTACTTTGTGACTTGTAATGGGGAGAAAGTGATGGTATAAAACGTTGTGAGAAACGGCTCCCTCTGAAGTGACATAGTTTTCGAGAAACAGGTAATGTTCCACCAGTTCCACGATTTTGACTTCGAGACTTCAGATTTAGAATTTGAGGTCTCGAAATCAACCATCTAAACGCACACAAGTAAAGAGGATGGACAATTCTACTTTTAAAACATCTTTTTATCCATATGCATTTATAACAAACGGTTACAAACAATTTGCAGAAACCAAATCGACGGGAGCAAGGAGTTTTGTGGTTACGCCAAGCGAATTTCACGGGTTCGCGGGCAATTTCGGCCTGTGCGCCAGCACAGGCGGCGCTTTCACGTAAGGGGAGAATGGTGAGCGTAAGCGCAGAACTCGGCGGTTAGCAGAGCCCTGAAATTGGCCCCAGGTCTGGCAGCTAGGTCAGTTTCCACGCCTACGTTTTTAACCCTGGAAAGCGCCCCCTATGTTTTTTCAACGTGGACTCGTGTCTCACTATGGGGTTTCGCGCATAATAATTTTTAGATCAGAAATATGAAAAATTAATTTGTTTCAATGCCTTTTCTAAATGTTTATGGATGCTATAAAAACCGGAGTAGTTGTGGATGGTATTTATTTAATGTTGGAAGAATTGTATTATTATTATTTTTTACCATACAACAACTGTTTAGTGACAGCAACCACCAAGACTTGCACTTGGACTAACTAGCTTTATTTTCCTAACCCCATGCTAACTTAGGCGCCAAAATTTAGTTTTGTCGGTTTGGCTCGCCATAGGTGATCCCTAATTTGCATTTTACGCTTTCCTTGTGTTAGGACCGCACCTTTACCATTGTGTTTGATAGTCAAAGTCATTCAAGCGTATTCAAGCCTATATAAATGAAGAGCTTTCTCAGCCTCCCCATTCAGGTGAAATCACTTACATCGAGTTCAGATCGTTTTATCATTTATCTCTGCGTGTATTTAGACCTAACTTGGTGCCCCCCCCCCCCCGATTCAGGACGTTTATTTTTGGTTTTGGTCGTTCCCTTTTCTCTCGTTCTTGTACAATTGTGTTCAGGCATGCCGACTTTGAGTCGTGCTCTCCTGCGGCATGTCTGGCCATTGGTCCAGTCAAGACCCACACAAGCCGTCCCTTACACCGGGCACAGACCTCCATTCTCATCATGGCATTGCCCCAAGCAGGCCACCAGCGTCTCGACAGGGCCTTTTGATAACGCCATTTCCAGCAGTAAAGACAATACATATATTTGCAATAATATTTGATGAGCTTCCTAAGATAGTCCGCAACCACCCATGTGGCTCGAGTTTCCTCTCCTATTTCAAGCCCAGTAAGAAAAAGTGCTGCAAGATGTAATCTTTGCTAAATCTGAGGTAACGGTTATGGTTTTTTTCTTCAAAATGTCATCAATTTTGGTCCTTGTAAGAATTACAAGGTATTTCTCTGGTATCCCCTTTTCCTGAAGAAGCGTTAGCAATTTACTTGTCACATTATAAAAAATCTCATTCAAACTTCAAATAATTATCCTCTCCTTTTTCGTCACAACGAGACGGCTGGTGTTTAGGCTAATCCACTTATCTGTATTGCCAAAACAATAAATTCTTCTTCTCTCGCAAACATTGCACGAACGCATGGCGTAATGACACACAACTGTTCTGCAAAACATCGCTTTGAAAACTGCATCACAGCTACGAGATCCTGGATGCTTGTGAACAAGTTAAAGTTAAAAGAATCTTAATCAGAATTGCTCATTGTATCATATAAGTATCAGCAGCGTTTGATAAAAACCCATCATGTAAATATTGGTAGTGCTCAGACTACCTCCGCTACATCTGTACGTTATCTTGGTGTTATTTTTTATATGATTATGTCTATGGATACACTAGCCTTGCTCAAGGCAGTCGAATTATTCACTCCGAAAAAAGACCGCCGCTGTTTAAAAACCCACCCGTATTCACTGTGCGTAAAACCCACCCGTATTCACTGTGCGTAACATCGCACGACACGATGCCCCCGTACACTATCCGCATGCGGAGGCCGTCAGGCCGACAGCCTTGTAGGATCTGTGTTGAAACCACTGACCTCATTACTATAATAAACGAAGAGTTCCCACGGTCAGCTCATTACCATAATGCCCGCGAAAGACGAGACATGTTTACCTCACACACCACCACCACGGACGCATGATAGGGTCCAAAGGTCGTGATAAGGGAAGTGCGTGATTGGACGTCAAAATGAATAATTCATTTGCCTCGCATCCTGTGTTGTCTGATAGGTCTGACGAACGATATACATATTCATGAGCTGCATACTAGCATATCCTCGAGCCCCCCCAATTTCGTCCACTATTGGAATTTTTTCAATACAACACATTAAAACGGGAAGATACAGATCCGACAAGGCTGATGGCCTGACGGCCTCCGCATGCGGTTAGTGGTGTACGAGTGCGATGACTTGTGTGAACAGTATTCGTGCGATGTGACAGTGTGTGTACGGGTTGGCCATTCGGTGTGATCGCACACACCATGCACAGGGTATACGGCGGGTGGGTTTACAGCTGCGTCTTTTCGGAGCGAATAATGCGACTGCCTTGAGCAAGGCTATGGATACACATGTAAAGAAAGTTTGTCAGTCTGTGTATTATAATATCCAAAACCGGAACAGTTTTCGTAGAACTCTTGATGACAAATCAGCTTCTATCCTGGTACATGCCTTTGTTTTATCTCGTTTAGACATTGGAAATAGTCCTTGTTCAATATGTCTAAACAAAATCTCAATAAACTCCAACATGCCCTGAATGCAGCAGCTAGGGTCCTCTCTAAGACCTCTAAATTTGATCATATTTCACCGGTTTTACAGAAACTTCATTAGTTGCCAGTACAAGAGCGTATTCAGTCACGATAAGTCACGACAATTAGGCACTCTTTTGATCCTTTTCTTCGTAAAAACTTTTTTGTTTCTGTTTTCCTTTTTGTCAACAACTAGCCCTGCACTTTAAATTAACAAACATTGTTTAACCCTGTAGTCCCTGCACCGCCCGAGTTTGCTGAAAACTAATATTTCAAGATTCTTGCAGTTCAAATTTTAAAAGATAGCCACAGCTTAAATTTTATGCACAATTTGAACCTTAATATTTGTATAAAATTACAAGTTCGCATAAGAACAATAAATGTCTCTCGTTAAACGGCTACGGTAATTTTTATGGCGAATATTTGTTTGTAAGGATAAAACGGACACAATAGCTTTTCAAGGCTTTCATCTGACTCATTTATTATGCTGATTAAATGCGAAGGCGTGAGTTTTCGACAATATTATCATGAATGAAGAATACATACAGTTTCCTTTGTGTTTACTAATGAGCGTTTTGTTGGGGTAAGAGCTAAATAATTTCATCATCATTAGCTTCATTAGCTTTATAATGACTATCGAGGATTCTTTTGACGTTCCTTTTTTTCCCTTTTTGTTTCGTTTATTAAAAATCAAACTTTGCATCCAAAAGGCTGACCTACGTTAGAGATACAATAAATTAAATTCAAACATCCAAGAGAAAAGTCATAGAGTAAAAATACAACAGAGACTATAAAAAATAGTTTTCTGAACCGGTTGTACTGCACTGTTGAACAAAATGAATATCTCAGTAAATATTAAAAGACCTCAAATGCTTGAAGCCTTTTATTATACATCTTAATTGTGCAACAAGAATGTTTCGTTTTCTTTAAATTTTCTTTTACAACTTCGATGACCAATTGGGTCAAAGTTTTTACAGATTTGTTAATTTATATAATATGCATCTGCAGGGATACAACAATTTAGAATACATGGCCCAATTTCATAAAGCCTGTGAGCACAAACATTTGCTTAGCATGAAATTTCTTACTTGATAAAAACAAGATTACCAACCAGGGATACAACAATTTAGAATACATGGCCCAATTTCATAAAGCCTGTAAGCACAAACATTTGCTTAGCATGAAATTTCTTACTTGATAAAAACAAGATTACCAACCAAACTTTAAATTGTTGCATATTGCTTATTACTGGCATTCAGCTGTTGTTTGCTTATCGTGAAAATCACGTGGAAATTTGGTTGGATCTATAGCAGGTGTTGCGGATAAAGACAGGGGCCCAGTCTACGCGTTCACGTGCGTGCAAGTTTCCATTGCTTTGACTCAACGATTCCGGTCAAGGCAAGGGTTCTGAACATGCTTAGCACAATAAAGGAAACACGTTTAATGATGTTGCCATTTTAAGAGTCACACACACCTCAGGTAAAATATCGCACAAAGGCACGAAATAAACAGGTAATCAAGTTACAAAATAAGCACGACTCCAATTTGACACTAGGTCTATCTTTTGGTCACGACCGGTAGACCTGAAACTTGTTGTAGTCCGCTTGACGATATAGTGAACTTGTCTTTTAATAAGGTACTCATGTCTCTTGAATAAACACAACACAGTTTTGAGTTTTCTTTTGTAAATGCTCGAGACCAATTTTTTGGCCCTTCATTGATTTACAATTTACCAGGGTCTAAAATACCATTATGCCCTGTTTATGTTCGTAGGCCATGTCACTAAACGTATACAAAATAAGGAATGTTTCCTATATATAATAAGGGACAAAAGTACACCCGCAAATTATGGCAGGAAACCTTAACCAAACGAAACAAAATTAAGGGCCTTCTCCTGTATAGACTGTATTGAATGTGACGTCACGCGGCTCAAAAGTAAATTAGTAGATATCAATAGACCTTATGCACATGACGTCATTTCAGTAGGGCGCCCTCACCTAGAGGTCAAAAGGAGGTTGTTCATTGGCCAATCCTGTGCGCCGCGCATACAAATCTGTGCGTTTCGATTGTTTCGTCACCGTTTTCCCACTTAGATGGCCGCTGGATGACGTCAATGCATAAGTTCTATGGCTCAAGTATCTGACTAGACTTGATTCAAGTCCCATTCTCGTGTGAGAGGTCCCTAAGCATATACCCAAACTTACTATGTAACAACACGTAGCATACACAGTACAGTGCGCGCTCGCCGTCAAAATGTGGTCCCGAGAATGGGACTTGACGATGTCGTTTCTTACTCTGCACGTTGTTATAGGAAAATCTCCCCAAATGGGGAGATGTACAAAACCAATGGGAGCGTGGAAGCGCTGCCCGCCGGTAAAATATTCATTATACTCTGTGACATCACAGTAGAAGACGTTGTAAGGCACGCGTCTATACGCGGCACGCACGTGGGGCGGGTAAACTCATTAGCAGGCAAGGGGGTGTCTGTGTCATAAGTCGTTTTATTGCACTTCCAAAAATTCAAATTTTAAGAAAAAAAACGACCCCAATGTATGTTACAACATATTACTTAAATTCAAATGTACATTTAGTGCTTTCTTTTTTATAATCAATTGGTTATTAAAAAAATGTATTTCAATCATCAACTAAGTACTTAACCCACAAATGACAAATGAACTAGTCTTCATTTTGGGTGCGTTTGATTGGTCAAAACGTATCACGTAACAATGTTACATATTCATAAGTGAATACATTTACATATCAGGCGACTGCGACATCGTCAAGTCCCTGTCCCGCATGCGGAACAGGTTTGGGAATGCAGAGCATCACAAAACAGTAGTTTCCTGGGGATGGCACGGGATTGGGACTTGAGTCAAGTCTAGTATCTGACCTACATGATGGCGTCTGTGGGGGTGCGTGTGTGTGTGCGTGACGCTGCGGAGCGTACTCAGTCACTCCGATAATATTCTCTTCAACCAGCGAGGTTCACCATCTACTAAATAGCTCATGTTACACTTGCAATGAATCAGTTCCTTTCTTTTGTTAATAATGGATAAAGACAGGGGCCAAAAACAACTCATAATTTTCTCTCTTTGAAAAAAGATATAATATTTCTTTTTTCAATATTATTGAAAACGGGACAAACATAATTGCCGGTTGGGAAATAAAGTCTATGTAGAAAATTAATACGAATTGTTGGTAAACACAGTATATTGTATGTACCACAATTTAATTAAGGGAATAAAAGGGTAGCGACGAGTTCTTACACGGCCGTTTAAAGCCGGCAGGGTTGGATTGCCGTGTGATAAAGGCCCGAGACGAAGGCGAGGGCATTTAGCGCACGGCAACGACCCTGCAAGGTTTTAAACGGACGTTTAAGAACGAGTCACTATACTCTTTTATTCCCATTCAAAAATGCCCTATTGTTAAAAAACGTAAAAAAAAATAATAATAATGCAATTACAGACACTTTGACAGTTGAAAATTCGATGTTTGAAATATTTGTTTCAAAAACTTTGTCTGTTGCGCTAGGGTTGTGTGTACTGTTACTGTTTCAACAGTCTATAGCTACTGAATCCGGCTCGGGTAATTATCGCATCCATACTGCAACCGGTATTAACAGAGTGTTTAAAACCGGCCAAGCACATTATTATTTATTCCCTTATACCAAAACTCTTCTGCACATGCCGGTGTAGGCATGTTAGGTAGGTAACCTTTTTGAAGATAGGGAAGCTTTTTACTGGGAACCTTTTTGATGGGGTTTGGCTACCAGATACAAATTAGAAAAGTAGGCGAAACAACATGTTGGTAAATTTATCGTTTATAGCAAGTGTTGAGTTCATTATTGATTAAGTGGTCCTTGAGTCAAATATACCTCGGCAAGTGGAGAGCGAACTGACATCAATAAATTTACGGTGATGTGTCAGTTGGTTCACTTCTGCACAGCTCAATTTATTGATAGAAATTTCACAAATAATTGAGGCGAGAAGTGTGTGCATCAAAGTGAAATAACGTTTTAGAGTTGTAGTGCGTCATCTATAGAGCAACAAATGAAACAAATTTGTTTACTTTCGTTTGTGGGTGGAAATTGTTGGCATTTTCCTGAGGCCCACAACTGTGTTTTACTGCAGTATTGAAGTATTGCGGGGTAAATCAAACTATTTGGAGTTATATCCAAGCCACAACGCATTTCACAGACTGAAGGTCTGTCTAGGATTTTTTTATAGCATTTGAAAAGACAAGTAAGTAGATATAAAGTTGTTTTGGCTTTTTAATTTGCGTATTAATTATTGTTTACATATCTGTACTCAGGTTTAATATCTTTGTTTAGTTTATACTGAACTAATGAAACACATAACAAACAGCAATCCAGTGAAGTTGAAGTTGGAACAAACAACTTCTATGAACAACCTTGTTATGTTCTCTTCCTTGTAGCCCTTTACCTAGAGCGACTTGCATACAAAAAAGTAAAACGAAAAGTAAAAATAGGGTAAGGACTTTTGAAATGAATATAATTTGCAACACATCGAGCACGAAGTCAAATAATAATATTGCAATACTGGTCTAGCCACGGACTACTGCATACACCAAGCAGCCTGGCTGATCATCTGCTTTCAAGTATCCAGCCTTTACATCGTAGAGCCTGCACTGACCAGAAGTCATGTCGTAGTCGAAAGACCAACACTCGTTAGTTATCTTGCAACGCATGAAACATTGCATGGGTGACTTCATGTGAAGGACCGACAGAGGGCGTGCATCTGATACTTCTTTGTCCACAAACATCAATGTGGACATGCAGGTGATGGAGACCGACGGGTCCGCGATCATTGCTGCTGTAGACATGGCTGAAAAGTAAAACCAAACAGCTTACAATAGTAGCAACGAAAATATGGTGTTCTGGTAGATTGCAAACAAAAATGCAAAAAATGCAGCAAACTATCGGTCAAACCGGCAGCAGCAAAACAACCAAAATGAGCAGTAGACTCATATAGGTTGAGGTTGATGCTCTGATCTTTAATTAGCAACTATGGTGCAATGATTTTAAGATTCTGTTAACCAAATAATAACAGCAAATGCCACAACAGAGTTAGTTTATCATTCCTGATGAGGTGCCGAATAAAACCCCACCCCACAGTAGTGTGGGTGGGTCTACGAGCGAATACTTTCCTGTAGAGCGAATACTACAATTGCATTGTTCCCTATGCCGGCAGGCAAAAAGCTAAGAGTTTTACACACAATAGCGCCCTCAAGAGTCCTATCCCTGACGCCCTGTGACATGCGCACACCGTCGGCGTCCTCTTTTTCGTCAAGCGTTACGCGCCTAAGTACTCAAGAAACCACTCGTATAGTGGGGTAGGAGGGAGGGTGCTCTACAGGTAAGTATTCGCTCGTACACCCAACCACACTACTGTGGGGTGGGGTCTACTTCACTCTACTTACCTGTAGAGCGAATACTACAATTGCATAGACTCGCACCGAGTAGGCGGTGGGTATACGCAGGCTATCGTATGTCTACAGGGGCGTAGGACACGGGGTGTGCCTAAGAACCCCAACGGAGGGCCCTAGCTCGCCCGCCGGTAAGCGGGTGCCAAGGGGTCAGAGGCGGGCTTCGCAACAGGGGGCCGGACCATGATAAACAGGTCGGTCTAGGCGCGTGGAACTGCGAGAACGACGCGCGCGGCCCTGGGGGCCCGCGAATCGTGCGCAAGACCTTAGGGGGGTATCGCCATTATGGGGTAAAAACATAATAGGTACACCTCGTTAAATGTCCAATGCACATAGGTAATATATAAATTATTACATGTATAAGAGAGGAAAGTGGACTCACCAGTTAGCGTTTCTGTGAAACTTGACTGGCCGTCTTCAGCACTTCTCTCCCGGCTCTGCCGTCTGCCTTGAGGACATCCTTCAGGTAGAGCTCGCTGAAGGTGTTAGGACACTTCCAGCAGGCCTCCTTGGTGATATCTGCTTTAAAGAAGGCCCAAGAGGCAGCTACCCCCCTAACGTCATGCGCCCGAATCGTATTCTCGGTCGCCGGCCAGCCGCCCGGCACGGAGCGGATGGCGGTCACGATCCATCGTGAGATGGTGCACGGTGACGCCGGCCGAAAGGGCGGTGTTGTCGTCACGAACAGGTTCTTATGGTCCGTACGAAGCGACTTCGTACGATTCACATACCACTTTAGTGCCCGGACGGGGCACCACAGTTTGTCCTTCGCCTCTGATGAAAAGGAGTTAATGTCCGGGACAAAAATGTCCGTAGGCGTGAAGGAACTTGACTGGTTCTTGGTTAAAAAGCCGGTCGTGGGGACCAAGCGGATGCCGCCTGGTTCCCATCGGATATGTCCGGTCAGTACCGACAGGGCGTGCAGCTCACTGCGCCGTCGCGAAGTAGCGACGGCCAGGAGAAACGCCAACTTAACGGAGAGCTGCAGTAGTGTGGAGCAATCCATAGGCTCGTAGGGAGGCCCTGCTAAGGTTGACAGAACGTCGAACAGGTCCCAAGACGGGACGAGTTTGCGTTCTGGGGGACGGGTGAAAAACATCCCCTTGATCAACTGGCTAAGGTTGTCTGAGATGGAGGAACCGTCTGGGAATCAGGGGTGGATCGCGGCGATAGCCGACCTGTAATTTCTGACCGTACCGGTCGTCAGGCCGCTATCTAGGAAATATACCAGGAAATCCCCCACCTCCCCTACAGAAGTATTGGTAGGATGGAGGGATTCCCGGCCACACCATTTAAAGAAATGGCGTAGTCGGCTGTTGTATACCTTCCTGGTGGAGGCCCGTCGTGACTGGGCTGCGATTGTTGCAGCCCGTTGCGAAAGGCCTGCTGAGCGGAGGGATCGCGTGACAGCACCCAGCACGTCAGGTGAAGATCCCCCGGAGCCTGCTGGACCATCCCCGAACTGGGCTGATACAGGAGATCCGCTCGTCCTGATAGGATCACCGGACGGTGGACCAGTAACCTGACGAGTCGTGGGAACCACGGTTGGCGGGGCCAGAACGGGGCTATGAGGAGGACCCGGCAATCCTCCTGCTTGATCTTGGTCAGAACCCGAGAAACGAGCGAGATGGGTGGGAACGCATAGGCCAGTAGGCCGACCCATTGTACTGATAGAGCGTCGATCCTCCACGCGTTGGGGTCTGGGCCCCTTGCGCAATAGATCGGCAACTGGTGGTTCGCATGGGAGGCGAACAGGTCCACGTGTGGCTGGTCGATCAGGTGGAAGAGCGACCGAGCCACCTGTGGGAGAAGGGACCACTCCATGGGGGCAATCCAGCCCCTTGAGAGAGCGTCGGCTGTGACATTCTCTACGCCCGGAATGTGGACTGCTGATAGTGCTGTTCCCAGCTGTGTGCACCAGTGGATGAGATCCCAGGCCAGTGCACACAGGCGTCTCGACCGGGTGCCCCCCTGGTGATTGAGGTAGGCCACGACTGTGGCGTTGTCGCATCTCACCAGGACCGCACGGCCCCTGACGTCTGACTGGAAATGTCGTAGTGCGTTGGAGACTGCCAACATTTCCAGGACGTTGATGTGGGCCGATCGGAACCCCACACGCCTGCGATTTGACGCGGTCGGAGGGTTGCCCCCCGCCGAGGAGTGACGCGTCCGTCGTGACGGTCACCGACGGCGGGGGCAGACGAAAAGCCCGGCCCTGCGAGATGTTCGCATCGGCTAGCCACCAGCGAAGGTGGGGGACTAGCCAGGGCGTGGTCGGCACCGGGTGGTGGATCCGGTGACGGATGGGCCTGTAAAAGGAGAGCAGGTGAAGTTGAATGGGCCTCATCCTCAACCTGCAAAAGTCCACCAAATCCACCATGCTGGCCATAAGGCCCAACAGCCTGAGCCAGGCCAGTGCTGGGGCCACCACTGCCGGGAGGAAGAGAGAAACGCAGTAGGCGTTCCTCCGAAGGGCAGGTCAATCCCCTGCGCAGGTTGAGGGACGCACCAAGAAAGGTGGGAACCTGCGAGGGGATAAGGTGGATTTCTCGGTATTGATTATGAATCCGAGGTCGGAGGTCAGGCGCCAGGTATATTGGAGCACTGCCTCCGTCTTCTCCCAAGAACGGCCCACGACCAACCAGTCGTCCAGATATACAAATATCATGATGCCCGCCTCCGCAGTGCCTCTCCGATTGTCTTTACAATCCGGGTGAACATCCGAGGTGCGGTGGAGAGTCCGAATGGGAGCACCGCAAATTCGTACAGGGTATCGTTGTATAGAAAACGTAGGAATTTCAGGTCGAGACTCGCCGCCCATGCGGGCGTCACTATGGAACTCAGTATAGTCCTGAGCGTCTCCATACGGAAACGCTTCGGACGGATGAACTTGTTGAGGGGTTTCAAGTTCAAAATCGGGCGCCACATGCCAGCCTCCTTCTTGGGAGTCAAGAAGAAGGTTGACATGAAGCCTGTCTGAGTCCCAGAACCGGGGACGATACGCACCGCCCCCTTGAGGAGGAGGGCGTTCATTTCCCCCCCGAGGGAGCGGCGCTTTGCTAAGTCGGACGGAACGGGTGTCGGCCGGCTGAGCATGTCCGACGGGGGGGTCCTCGTAAACTCGAGGTCACTTGCCCCCAGGACCCCAGAAAATTCCGGAGGCGGCCCCCCATGGGTCCGTCGGTGGGAGGCCGCTCGGAGTTTGTCAAGTCACTTGCGCCACGCCCCGGTATATCGGGGGGCGGGCGCTCGGAAACCACGACCCGACTGGGTGCGTGGTTGGCCAGGTTGAGTCTGTGGGTAGCGTGAGCCCGCCGTGCCACGAAAACTGCCACGGGCCGCCTTTTGTGGGCGGCAACGGGGGATGACGAAAGATGGCTGTTTCCTTACCTTGTTACCCACGGCCTTAGGCGGGGCAGGAGGCTTTTTCAGATTGATTTCGTGCGTGGCTTTGAGGCGCTTCACTTCAGCCTCCATGGACGTCGTCGCCAGGGTCGTTATCTTTGTGAACTGGTCGAGGATGGAACAAAGACCATTGTCCAAACAATGAAGGGCCGCAATCATCATGTCCGCCGGCACCATGTTTTCCACGTCGCACCCCTGCTCCAGATATTCTGATAAGAGCAGGAGAAAGGATGTTGTGCGCATACCCATGCGCGCCGAAGAATCCATTTTCCGGGCGACGTCCGCCAATTTGCCGCGGATCTTGTCCGCAGCTTGGAAGACGACGATCCCCTGTCCGCGACCAGCTTGTCGGAGGCTGAGTCCGGTAGGACGGGAGTGGCGAAATATTTTTCAAAATCCGCTGGAGGGAAACGGTAGTACGGCTCCGTACGTTTGGAGTATGGGGTCCATTTCTTCGTTCCCATTACCCCATCCATCCGGTCGCTGCACACCCGATCTAGGGGCATCAACGGGAAGGGTTTAGTTGCACCCGTTGCGGGGCTCGCCCTCTTCTTGAACGATTGGCGTTCGTCGGAGGGGGGCTCCGGCTCACAGGGGAGATTCAGAACTCTTATCATGTCTCTCTGTACCGTGCGTAGCTCGGTCTCGGAGACTGACAACCGTTGGATGGTGCTGAGCAACTCGTCCTCCTCATTGGCCGAGTCGGCCGAGTCGGAGGGACGAGATGTCATCGAGGAACGAGATTCTGAACCAGCATCATCACGGCGCCCGTGGTCGGACTCAAAGGCCGCCGACGGGTGCAGACTGATGCATGGCGGGCCCCCCTGAGGGGGTCCTCATTGGGTGGTAGCCACACGCCCCTGAACGTATGGGTTAGCGGGCGGTTGTGGCAAACCCGGGGGGGGGGGGAATCCGGCGCACGGCTAGCCGTGTGGGGGAGTCCCCGTTGGCCCGGTGCAAGCCACCCATGGCCGTGTTGACTTTGGGGCACCGGTTCGGTGGCCAAGTCAGACGGGCCTTGTCCACCACCCTCGCGACGACCCATAATTGAGGCCGCGAGGGTGTGAAAAGCTTCCAAAAATTCTTCCCTCGAGATCGGGTCCCCACCCTTGTGACGTTTGTCACGGTGGGGACGATCGGAGGTAGAGCCGCTCGAGCTGGGACTACGAGGGCGGGCTTTCTTGCCCTTTTTGGAGGGGCGTCCCCGAGCCGACTCCGATGTAGTATCGGAGGGCGGCTGCGGGGCGGGAATACCCGAGCAGCGGGTAAACCCTGAAGTGGAGGCCGACCCTTCGGAACGTAGCGTTCCGACGGGGCCCCAAGGGGTCTGTACCCCGTTGCCAATCTCCCTGGCAACCGCCAGCGCCCCGAGCCCGATAGCGCAGGCTGCCTGGTCGGGGCGGCGGTACAAAAGGCCATCCCTGGGCACCGCGGTACTTGCGTGTGCACTGTGGGGGGCCGGGTGCACCGAGCCGTGGAGAGGTAATTTCTCCGGCTGTGCATACCCTGTACTCAACCCTGGGTGCACCGAGCCGTGGAGGGGTACCCCCTCTGGCTGTGCGTGCCCCGCTGGCTGGCCTGGGATCGATGGGGCGGGCCCCGTAGTGGAGTCCCGCTTACCAACTCGTCCCTTCTTGGGTGTCGCCCCGGTACTAGGCAATTTTTTGGCCTTACCGGGGCGTTTCCCCTTCTGTCGGGCGGATCCCGGCGGAGACGGTGAGACCGTAAGGTCCCCCGCTCGGCCGGTTACAGATCCGTCAGCCCCGGCAGCCGGCGATGGCTGAGGGGGCTGACTGGGAGATTGCTTTGGCGGCGACGTAATGTCACCGTCGCAATCCCCCGAGGACTCGGGCTGTCTCGGAGGGATGTAGGTCCCCCCTACGTCGACAAGCCCTGTCCTCCCGATTTCTTATAACTCATAATTAAATCTCACTCTAGAATTTCTCAACAACTCTACTAGAAATTCTCAACACTTACAGACTATCCTGCTATCGGATATCTGCTAAACTACACTCTTATTTTAGCTAAAAGGGGCAAAGAAATCTACCGTAATACGGACAATCACGTACTTACGTCCGCTACCTTTGCCGGCTAAGAGAAAAAGAGGACGCCGACGTGGTGGGCATGTCACAGGGCATCGGGGATAGGACTCTTGAGGGCGCTATTGTGTGTAAAACTCTTAGCTTTTTGCCTGCCGGCATAGGGAACAATGCAATTGTAGTATTCGCTCTTCAGGTAAGTAGAGTGAAGTAGACCAATTGTTTTTTTTTTCATTAAAAACCAACATGGTTTACTTTCATTTGTCTTCGAAATTTTGTCCCCTTCTTTTTCTTCTTACTTGTTGATTGAGGGCAGTATTCCAGTGGGTACTCTTCGACCATCACTTCGCACAGTGTTATGAGGTTGTCCTCATATCCATTCATATGATCTTTGTCGTCCACGCTGACGTACTGCGCAATCACGGGAGGGTCACACAAAAACTGTATGTGTGCCCCAGGGATCGATGCTTGGACCGATGTCACTGGTAACCCACAGGCGGCATTGTTGAAAATGTCGCTCTCTATGCCTGCTCTAACGACAGCACCAATCAGTCGATTATCTGCCAATGAAAAATCATTTCTTATAAACTCATTTCAGTTCAGGATGCATTGTTGACAAATGCATTGCAAACATGACACCAAATTAAACGACACGTTGGGGTTAGCCACCACCGATAGGCATTGCAGTGTAATCATTGATTGTGTTAATGATAAAGATCTAGGTGGATTTTTTCTAATCAGAATGATCTTAAGTTCCTTTTGTCTGCGAAGCAAAAAAAAAACAGATAAAAACTTTGCCAGAAAATACTCGTTAGTATAGCGTAATGTAGGTATTCATAATAAAACGTCATCGTTTGTATCATCAACAAACCCACTCATGGAACTTTTATTGTCACAGAAAGTCCGTCAGTGTGCATGTAGACCTTTTCGAATCACGTCGTGCATTGGCCTAATGTCATGGCTCTGCTTGTTCTGAGCACCAAATCGGCACTCGCGGAAGCAAGGAATAGGGGACTTTCGGGACGCTTGGTGGCAGCAGACTTACCAGGTAAAATCCATTGTTCTCGGTAATGTGCGCATGCTCAGAACTACGTTAACAATGAACATTTACCTTAAAGGTGTGCGTTCAAAAGTCTTTTATTCCAGGCGTATTCACGAGTTTGCGGGGAGTTTTGGCTTGTGTGTGTGCGTACTCCACGTAGGCATTCTACGCATAGCAATTCGGCGCTTTAGCGTGAACGGAGAACGGTGAGCGTAAGCGCAGAATCCGGCGGTCAGCAGAGCCATGAAATCGGGCCCTGGTCTAGCTTGCGATCGAATTTGTTCGCTAGCTAGGTCAGCAGGCACCTCATTCCAGTCATACCTTCCTAAACTTCCTTTCAGCCGTGCCGGTATCACTCCGCACAAGATCGAGTGATAAATATCACAATTGAGAAGTACATTTCAAACTAACTTTTACTTTAATTGAACATTTTCCGTTTTGATAATCACATGAACAGGTCCTCTTTGGTAAAAAGTTTAAATAAATTTAGAAAGTTATCGCTGATTATCAGATACCTCGGCTTTATAACCCAAGATCGCGCCAGTCATATCAAAACGTTTCAAAGTATTAACTTTTAGAACTTACTATAGCTGTCTCCTCTGTTGACAAGGGTGATACGACCGAGGCGGTGGTTTGCTCCCAGGTCCACCTTCCACCAGGGATGGGAATTTATGCCTACAACAAGAACGAATTTAAGAGAGTTCTGGATTACATACTGATGTTGAAAACCTTATGGTATCGATGGTGTATAACCACAAACAAACACGCAGTTTTGACTACTGTGTTCCCACGAAGTGATCTGTTGACCTTTTGAAGCATTAGTACGAAGGCCCATTAGTGC
This sequence comes from Asterias amurensis, assembly GCF_032118995.1. NCBI lineage: Eukaryota > Metazoa > Echinodermata > Asteroidea > Forcipulatida > Asteriidae > Asterias > Asterias amurensis. Next base: position 5,174,081 of record NC_092661.1, read on the forward strand.
CAGCAAAAAATAAAATTCAAATCCGTTATTACGGATTCGCAATCCGTTATTAGGGATTAGTAATCCGTTATAACGGATTTGCAATCCGTTATTAACGGATTAACAATCCGTTATTACGGATTTGCAATCCGTTATTACGGAAAAGTAATCCGTTATTACGGATTAGTAATCCGTTATTACGGATTAGTTATCCGTTATTATGGATTAGTAATCCGTTATTACGGATTAGTAATCCGTTATTACGGATTCACAATCTGTTATTACGGATTAACAATCCGTTATTACGGATTTGTAATCCGAAATTACGGATTCCCTCGAGGATCCCCCGAGGGCGCTATGTGCTGGTTACTCAGCCTAGAGTGCAGTGGTTTGATTGACGCAATTTTGTGGAGTCAAAGATTTGACACCACCAAAATGACGAACAGTGTTACTTCACGTAGTATAAAGAAAATCACACAAAATGGCATTGTGTGCGGTCATAACATTATACTTTAAGAATCAGTTCAGGTAAATAATTGACATACTTGCTCACGGTCAAATTTTTTTTATACTTTGTAGGTGGAAGGGCCTTTGGGTGCAAATAAACAAAATTGCATTTTCAATTCCACATATAGCCCGTTGCCATGGTGATTTTGTTTTTTGGCCATTTTAGGCGGATTTTGGGGTCTGAAAAACTGTTTTTTAGCTCATTTTTACAACTCCACCCCACCAAAATGCAAAATTATTTCAAAAAACCTTGTATATCACTACAAAGTATCATCCTTGGCCTTCCTTTCAGAAAAACAATTATTGCTTTAAATATCACCCTTGTGCTATTTTTGCATCGTTTATTACAGTATGTTTGCAAAATCGCCATTTTTACCCTATTTTTGGACTCAAAATGTCAACTTGCCAGGGGTCTCAGAAAATTTTCCTTTCGGCTGTGATCAGGGCCAACATTGGTCTTTTCATATCTGGTGTGAAAAACTTGGGCAATTGTATCCTGTTGTGACAGTACTGCCTCAAAACTAGACTTTTTTCCCCAAAACGTGAAAAAATGCTTTTTAAGGGTCTTTTCAAATAATGTTGACATACGTGTCCACGGTGAAAAAAAAAGGAATATTTTTCTTATACTTTGTGGATGGTAGGAACTTGGGTTCCAAATAAACAAAATTTACATTTCAAATCATTATACAATACGCAGGCTGCAATACGTTGCCATGGTAACAGTTCATTTGTGTTTAGGCCACTTTAGGCCGATTTGGGGGTCTGAAAAACTGTTTTTTAGTTAATATTTACAACTCCACCCCACCAAAAAACACAAATATTTCATAAAACCTTTTACATCACTACAAAGTATCATCCTTGGATTTACTTGAGTCAAAAATTATTGCTATAAATTTCACCCTTGTGCTATTTTCAGAACGTGCATTAGAGTATGTTTTTCGAACTTGCAAAATCAACTTTTTTACCATATTTTTTGCCCTCAAAATTTCATTTTTTCAGGGGTTTCAGAATATTTTCCTTTCGGTTTTGATTAGGGCCAAAATTGATCTTTTTATTTCTGGTAAGAAAAACTTGGGCAAATGTATCCTGTGACAGTACTGTCTCAAAAATATACTTTTTTTCTCAAAACAGAAAAATGCATTTTGAATTGTTTTTTTCTTCATATTGAATTTATAACATTATAAAGTACTAATTCTATCAATCCTGCAGCCCTTGCTAAGCACTCTGTAGGCTTAGTGGATTACCCAACATTGATCAGGAACTATTGATGACATAAATTTTAGAATTTGGTGGCCCAGCCCCAATCATATTCCTTGACATTGCATAAAACAATGTTTTGTGAATAGCGCCTCTTTTTTTAAAGTGTTCCCTTTCGGTTGTGATTGGGGCGATTATTGGTGTTTTCATGTCTTCTGGGGAGAAACACTTGGGTTTATTGTATCCTGTTGTGACACTACCTGCCTCAAGTATAGTAATTTTTTTCAAAAACAATGTATGCTTGTAAAAATCTGGCACTGTTTCCATGCCCTTTGAGTATTGAGTACAAAGTTTTTATTTAAACATAATGGTATCCAGCCAAGCCATAACCAATGCTTTGCCACTGAGAGTTCTTGATTTGGCTACTTTACCTATTGTACAGGTACATGTATGATTCCCATTGCAAGTAGCGTGCAATGAGCATTATTTACAAGTTGTCTTTAATACAGGGCCTACTCTCCTTGGTCCCTGCCTGCTACCAAATGTAAAACTTTTCATAGAGATAGAGATCATGAACAATAGAGTTTCTGTGCTGCAGATGGTTTGGAGCATCGAATCATGTCCAACACAAATGTGGGAAATTAAAAAGCCTTCGCTTAAAAGTGTTGGAAAAATTTTGCCAAGATCTTATTAAAAACAATGATACTAACGATTTGTAAGATGAACGTAAGAGATCATTTAAAAGGAACACGTTGCCTGGGATCGGTCAATTTGGTCTTTGAAATGCGTTTGTAACAGTTTGTTATAAAATGCATACGTTAGAAAGATGTTTTTGAGTGATACTTGTGTGGATCATTGTTTTCTACTTTTAAAATATCTTTCTAATCATATGCATTTTGTAATAAACGGTTACAAACGCTTTTCAAAGACCAACTCGACCGATCCAAGGCAAAGTGTTCCTTTAATGAAACAACATTGACAGAAGTTGTAAATACTTGCACCTGCTCAACCTAAATTAGTAAGATGCAATTGCAGTAACAAAAGTTTATTAATCCTAGTTTAATTATTTTTTCCATTCGCTATCTTACTAATTCATATTTGGTATATATATCTCTGAGAACGATCAACAAAAAACATTGTCAAACATTACCTGCTGAATTGTTTATCACGTAACCAACTCTGTTATTGCTTGCAACAGTACAATTGAAAGGAACCCCACCATGGGTGAGGGAACTGCTTACAGAAGGCTTAAGCAGGTGAATGGCCATTTAGATACTTTGGAGACAGTATTTCCCCCTGCGCACTTTTAGAGCCTCTTTGTTCTGATGGGGATGAAAATGTTTAGTTTGGTAGCAGGCAGGGGACCAAGGAGACTGTTTTAAGGCCATGTATAGACAACTTGTAAAGAATGCTCATCGCACTACTTCTCTTCTTGCAATGTGAATCATACCTGGGCCCAATTTCATGGCTCTGCTTACCGCCGAATTCTGCGCTTACAATTGCGATTCCCCGCTTGTGTGCAAGCGCCAAATTTCTGCGCTAGCCTTGTAAGCGTAAAATGCCTAGTAACTTGAAGTATGCACGCGCTGAAGGCAAAATTCGCCGCTAACCCGTGAAATACGCTTGCCGTAAGCACAAAATTGTGTGCTTACGGTTAGCAGAGCCATGAAATTGGGCCCTGGACAACTAGGTAAAGAAGTCATGACGAAACAAGAACTCTCAGTGGCAAAGCATGGTTGTGGCTCCAAAAAAAAACCGTTGTACTTGTTACTTTAAAGAGCATGGAAACAGGGTTTAACGATCATGCACGTTTTTGTGTTTTATCAATTCAAACTAAGGAATATCTTCAAAATGCATTTTTCTTGTTTTCGGAAAAATTACCATGTTTGATGCAGAAGTGTCACAACACCAAAGTGTTTCGCCCCAGCAGACATGCAAACCATAATGATAGCCCAATCACAACCAAAAGGGAAATATTCTGAGAACCAATAAAAATTAAGACAGCACAAACTTTCTTGATGTGCAAGGGGATTTAAAAAATAAGACTTTCAAAAAAGAGGCGCTGTTCACAAAACTTTGTTTTATGCAATGTCAAGAAATATGATTGGGGCAGGGCCAATGTGGGGCAAATTCTAAGATTTAGGTCATCAAGTCCTGATCAATGTTGGGTTATGCACTAAGCCTAGAGAGTGCTCATATGAAAAGCTGCTAGATTGATGGAATTATTACTTCTTTCTGTTATAAATTCAAAATGAAGCAAATAATTTCAAAATGCATTTCTCCATGTTTTGGGGGAAAAGGGTCTACTTTTGAGACAGCACTGTTACATCAGGATACAGTTGCCCAAGTTTTTCTTACTGGAAATGAGAGGACAAATTTTGGCCCTATTCAAAACCGAAAGGAAAATATTCTCCTGAACAAAATGAAATTATGAGGGAAAAATATGGTAAAAATGTTGATTTTGCAAGTTCTAAAAACATACTCAAATGCACCTTCTGAAAATAGCACAAAGGTGAAATTTGTAGCAATCATTTGTTGTCTCAAGTAAAGCCAAGGATGATAATTGGTAGTGATGGCAAAGGTTTTATGAAATGTTTTTGTTTTTTGGTGGGGTGGAGTTGTAAATATTAACTAAAAAACAGTTTTTCAGACCCCCAAATCGGCCTAAAGTGGCCCAAACACAACCGAACTGTTACCATGTCAACGTGTTATATTATGATTTGAAATGTTAATTTTGTTTATTTGGACCAAAGTCCCTATAACCATCCACAAAGGATTAGAAAAATATTCCTTTCTTTTTAAATATGGACACATGTCAATATTATGTGAAATAACCCTTAAAAAGGCATTTTTCACGTTTTGGGGAAAAAAGTCTAGTTTTGAGGCAGTACTGTCACAACAGGATACAATTGCCCAAGTTTTTCTCACCAGATATGAGAATACCAATGTTGGCCCTAACCACAGCCGAAAGGAACATTTTCTGAGACCCCTGGCAAGTTGACATTTTTGGGTCCAAAAATAGGGTAAAAATGGCGATTTTGCAAGTTCTAAAAGAATACTGTGATAAACGAGGCAGAAATGGCACAAGGGTGATATTTAAAGCAATAATTTTTTTTTCTCCAGGAAGGCCAAGGATGATACTTTGTAGTGATATACAAGGTTTTTTTTAAATAATTTTGCATTTTGGTGGGGTGGAGTTGTAAAAATGAGCTAAAATCCAGTTTTTCAGACCCCAAAATCGGCCTAAAATGGCCAAAAAACAAAATGAGCCGTAACCATGGCAACGGGCTTTATATGGAATTGAAAATGCAATTTTGTTTACTTGCACCCCAAGGCCCTTCCACCCACAAAGTATAAAAAAAATTCATTTTTTGACCGTGAGCAAATATGTCAACTATTTACCTGAACTGACTCTTAAAAACATCTTTCCAACCATAAATTTACTTCATAACATTCGCCAAATCCAGGGCAATGTGTACTGTTTTTAGGGACCGATTTCTGCAACGTTACATGTTAAATGTTAAGAGTCAGTTCAGGTAAATAGTTGACATAGTTGCTCACGGTCAAAAAATGATTTTTTTTTATACTTTGTTGGTGGAAGGGCCTTGGGGTGCAAGTAAACAAAATTGCATTTTCAATTCTATATATAGCCCTTTGCCATGGTTACGGCTCATTTTGTTTTTTGGCCATTTTAGGCCGATTTTGGGGTCTGAAAAACTGGTTTTTAGCTCATATTTACAACTCCACCCAACCAAAATGCAACATTATTTCAAAAAACCTTTTATATCACTACAAAGTATCATCCTTGGCCTTCCTTGAGAAAAAAAATTATTGCTTTAAATAACACCCTTGTGCTATTTTTGCATCATGCATTACAGTATGTTTTTAGAACTTGCAAAATCGACATTTTTACCCTATTTTTTGACCCCAAAATGTCAACTTGCCAGGGGTCTCAGAAAATTTTCCTTTCGGCTGTGATTAGGGCCAACAGTGGTCTTTCCATATCTGGTGTCAAAAACTTGGGCAATTGTATCCTGTTGTGACAGTACTGCCTCAAAACTAGACTTTTTTCCCCAAAACATGAAAAATGCCTTTTTAAGGGTCTTTTCACATAATATCGAAATACGTGTCCACGGTAAAAAAAAAGGAATATTTTTCTTATACTTTGTGGATGGTAGGATGGTAGGGACTTGGGGTCCAAATAAATAACATTTACATTTCAAATCATAATATAACACGTTGCCATGGTAACAGTACATTAACACATGTGTTTAGGCCACTTTAGGCCGATCTTGGGGTATGAAAAACTGTTTTTTTAGTTTATATTTACAAATCCACCCCACCAAAAAACAAAAATATTTCATAAAACCTTTTACATCACTACAAAGTATCATCCTTGGCTTTACTTGAGACAAAAAAATATTGCTAACAATTTCACCCTTGTGCTATTTTTAGAACGTGCATTAGAGTATGTTTTTAGAACTTGCAAAATCAACATTTTTACCAGATTTGTTGCCCTCAAAATTTCATTTTTTTCAGGGGTCTCAGAATATTTTCCTTTCGGTTTTGATCAGGGCCAAAATTTGTCTTTTTTATTTCTGGTAAGAAAAACTTGGCAAGTGTATCCTGATGTTAACAGTACTGTCTCAAAAATAGACTTTTTTCCTCAAACAGAAAAAATGCATTTTGAATTATTTTTTCTTCATACTGAATTTCTAACATTAAAAAGTAATAATTCTATCAATCTTGCAGCTTTTCCTTAGCACTAGTGGATTACCCAACATTTATCAGGAACTGTTGATGACCTTAATTTTAGAATTTGCCCGGCCCAGCCCCAATCATATTTCTTGACATTGCATAAAACAATGTTTTGTGAATAGCGCCTCTTCTTTTGAAAGTGTTCCCATTCGGTTGTTATTGGTGTTTTATTTCTTCTGGGTAGAAACACTGTGTTTATTGTATCCTGTTGTGACTGATCATGCCTTAAGTATAGTAATTTTTTCAAAAACAATGCATGCTTGTTAAAAATCTGGCACTGTTTCCATGCCCTTTGAGTACTGAATACAAAGTTTTTATTTAAACATAATGGTATCCAACCAAACCATAACCAATGCTTTGCCACTGAAAGTTCTTGATTTGGCTACTTTACCTATTATACAGGTATGATTCCCATTGCAAGTAGAGTGCGATGAGCATTCTTTACAAGTTGTCTTTAATACAGGGCCTACTCTCCTTGGTCCCTGCCTGCTACCAAATGTAAAACTTTTCTTAGAGACAGAGATCATAAACAATGTAGTTTCTGTGCTTGCGGCAGATGGTTTGGAGCATCGAATCATGTCCAACACAAATGTGGAAAATTAAAAAGCCCGCTTAAAAGTGTTGGAAAAGTTTGCCAAGATCTTATTAAAAACAATGATACTAACGATTTGCAAGATGAGCGTAAGAGATTATTTAAAAGGAACACGTTGCCTGGGATCGGTTAAGTTGGTCTTTGAAATGCGTTTGTAACGGTTTGTTTTAAAATGCATGGTTTTTGAGTGATACTTGTGTGGATCATTATATTCTACTTTTAAAATATCTTTCTAATCATAATGCATTTTTTAATAAACATTTACAAACGCTTTTCAAATACCAACTCGACCGATCCAAGGCAACGTGTTCCTTTAATGAAACAACATTGAAAGAAGTTGTAAAAACTTGCACCTGCTGAACATAAATAAGTAAGATGCATTTGCAGTAACAAAAGTCTATTCAGGCTAGTTTGATTATTATTTCCATTCACTATCTTACTAATTCATAATTATTATATATGTCTCTGAGAACGATCAACAAAAAACATTGTCAAACATTACCTGCTGAATTGTTTATCACGTTAAATAAACCAACTCTTTCATTGTTTGCAACAGTACAATTGAAAGGAACCCCACCATAGATGGGGGAACTGCTTACAGAAGGCCAAAGCAGGTGAATGGCCATTTATACTTTGGATACAGTGCTTGCTCACTTTTAGAGCCTCTTTGTTCTGATTGGGATGAAAATGTTTAGTTTGGTAGCGGGCAGGGGACCAAGAAGACTATTATAAGGCCATGTAAAGACAAGAACAGTAAAGATTGCTCATCGCACTACTTCTCTTCTTGCAATGTGTACCATACCTGTACAACTAGGTAAAGTAGTTATGACAAAATAAGATCTCAGTGGCTTAAAGAGCATGGAAACAGTGCCATATATTTTTAACAAGCATGCTCGTTTTTTTGTTTTTTATCAATTCAAACTAAGGGATAACTTCAAAATGCATTTTTATTGTTTTTGGAAAAATTACCATTTTTGAGGCAGAAGTGTCACAACAGGATACAATAAACCAAAGTGTTTCTCCCCAGTAGTCATGCAAACCATAATAATAGCCCAATCAAAACAAAAAGGGAAATATTCTGAGAACCAATAAAACATTAAAGACAGTACAAACTTTCTTGATGTGCAAGGGGAATTAAAAAATGTGATTTTCAAAAAAGAGGCGCTGTTCACAAAACTGTTATTTTATTTTATGCAATGTCAAGAAATATGATTGGGCCAGAGCCGGGGTGGGGCAAATTATAAGATTTAGGTCATCAACAAGTCCTGATCAATGTTTGGTAATGCACTAAACCTACAAAGTGCTTATAAAAAGCTGCCAGATTGATGGAATTATTGCTTACTTCTTCATGTTATAAATTCAAAATGAAGCAAATATTTCAAAATGCATTTCTCTATGTTTTCGGGGAAAAGGGTCTATTTTTGAGACAGTTCTGTTACATCAGGATACAATTGCCCGAGTTTTTCTTACCAGAAATAAAATGACAAATTATGGCCCTGATCAAAACCGAAAGGAAAATATTCTGAGACCCCTGAAAAATGGAATTTTGAGGGCAAAAAATATGGTAAAAATGTTGATTTTGCAAGCTCTAAAAACATACTCTAATGCACGTTCTTAAAATAGAACAAGGGTGAAATTTATAGCAATATTTTTTTTGTCTCAAGTAAAGCCAAGGATGATACTTTGTAGTGATGTAAAAGGTTTTATGAAATATTTTTGTTTTTTGGTGGGGTGGAGTTGTAAATATTAGCTTAAAAAAACAGTTTTTCATACCCCAAAATCGGCCCAAAGTGGCCTAAACACAAATGAACAGTTACCATGGCAACGTGTTATATTATGATTTGAAATGTTAATGTTGTTTATTTGCACCCCAAGTCCCTACCATCCACAAAGTATAAGAAAAATATTCCTTTTCTTTTACCATGGACACGTATGTCGATATTATGTGAAAAGACCCTTAAAAAGGCATTTTTCATGTTTTGGGGAAAAAAGTCTAGTTTTGAGGCAGTACTGGCCCAACAGGATACAATTGCCCAAGTTTTTGACACCAGATATGGAAAGACCAATGTTGGCCCTAATCACAGACGAAAGGAAAATTTTCTGAGACCCCTGGCAAGTTGACATTTTGGGGTCAAAAAATAGGGTAAAAATGTCGATTTTGCAAGTTCTAAAAACATACTGTAATGCATGATGCAAAAATAGCACAAGGGTGATATTTAAAGCAATAATTTTTTTTCTCAAGGAAGGCCAAGGATGATACTTTGTAGTGATATAAAAGGTTTTTTGAAATAATATTGCGTTTTGGTGGGGTGGAGTTGTAAATATGAGCTAAAAACCAGTTTTTCAGACCCCCAAATCGGCCTAAAATGGCCAAAAAACAAAATGAGCCGTAACCATGGCAACGGGCTATATATAGAATTGAAAATGCAATTTTGTTTACTTGCACCCCAAGGCCCTTCCACCAACAAAGTATAAAAAAAATTCATTTTTTGACCGTGAGCAACTATGTCAACTATTTACCTGAACTGACTCTTAAATGTTCAAAAAAAAAAAATAATTAAACAACTGTTCATGTTTTCATCATGATTTATTTGACTTGAAATCATAGTTTTTCTGTTAAGCAAATAATGAGCGTTTTCGGAAATTTGAAGGGTATATGCATGGATGACATGTAGATATATCATGACAAAAAATGCTTCACGGTGGAGACTCGACTTGATGTATTTCATTAAAACTACTCAGATATAATCAATGTCAATTTTGCCAACCAAGTGATGTTAGTTTGATTTTTATCCTTTTAATTATTTCACTCTGGGGACTGAGTAAGTCATTGGGTCACCCAGAAATAATGGAACTACAAACTGTCTTCTAATCATTGTTCTTATGACAGTTATATAAACGAAGACCTTCTCTAAAGCATCTTCCTTACACTTAACTCCGTCGGGATCTAAGATTCCTAAAGAGACGGCGGACAGTTCCCTGTCCAAATTGCGAATCCGTAATAACGGATTATAACGAATCCGTAATAACGGATTGCTAATCCGTAATAACGGATTATGAATCCGTAATAACAGATTGCGATGATCCGTAATAACGGATTGCTAATCCGTAATAACGGATTGCGAATCCGTAATAACGAATTGCGAATCCGTTATAATGGATTTGAAATTTATATTTTACTGGCGCTAATGGGCTTCCGTACATTAGCGAAGTTCCACGAAGTGATTGAGAGTTAAAAACTCGTTTTGGAATGCTTTCCACACCAATGTATTCAAGATTTACACTGACAGTTTATTTTGTAGTTGGTTGGTATTCGACAGAAGGAAAAAGTCGCATCTATGTCACAAAGTCCGACCAGGCCCTTTCAAAACTTCTGTCTTTTCATTGGTTTAGAGCGCGTCACATGATAGTTTTACTAGAAACCCCGCGGCCGTGTAGAAGCCGTTTGCTTGCATGGCGCGCGCAGTAGACCAAGACGTCGTTTTTACCCAACTCGAACCCGGTTGTGCATCTGTGTATCTAAAGATGCGCGTACGAATGTTACGTGTACGAGGCTGATAAATAATCATCAGTTCAACTGCGGTTGTCTCTAAACACGTAATTGCTTGCTAGGCCCTCGTCAGTTCTTAGGGGCAACCCACGATACGATACGAGTGTGCGGAGATAACAAAATCGAACAAAGTTTTAAAATGCGAGGCTCGTATGTTTGTTGCGCCGAGTAACACTCTCTTCTAAACCACCAATGTAATTTATAATTTGCATCTTCCAATTTGTTTATTTATTTAGACTTCAAACTTACCCGTAGTGGAGCAAGACCAGTGAAAGAAGTTTGTGTTTGTGTTGCCGTCAATTGCTCGTAATGCTGCTGTGTTACTTTGGTAGTCCGAGATCTGGCTGGCTTGCATCCCACGGAGATCCACCGCTGAAATTAACATGACTCAATTTTCAATAAAATGTTCGTTCAAGGGAGATCAACTTTTTGATAATTACACTTAAAGTTTATATTACAAACTTTTGAGAGACATTCCACTTTCATAAATCACATTGTGTTTTCCTTCTAAAGATAATTTTCCGTGTGTGCACATTTTGCTTTAAGGGTTTTCGGCGATATCTCAAGACGCAACCTTTTGAACGAAATGTTGACAAAGTCATGTAAGTTTTACGGTTTACATAATGTTAAACATTAATGACCGGTTCCGAAAACTGAATGTATACTTTGCCTCAAAGTATGTTGTGTTTGCTTTATTAGTGTTCACCTTTTAGTTTTACCGTTATTAATATACTTACCAGTGAGATTGAGGCACCAGCAGGATAGCGGGTAAAACCACGCGAGGATTCCAAAGAGAAATATCAACAGGTTTTTCTCTAGACACATTATACCCTCACAGTGAGCCATCCTTGCACCACACTAGACTAGTGCTATGTTTCTGAAATATCCTTTCAGTAGAGACTGAACGCGGTGTGTTTAATACAATCTGCCAGTATATGGCCGTCAACCAATAGGCGCTGGACTCGAGGGTCAAGTGTTTACTGGGGTGCTCGCCCCTGAATATTATGAGCGTAAAATATTGTAACTGCCAAAACAGAAAAAAGAAAATTGTACTTAGAATCATTGCAGCTAGTAATGGTTTGTTAACAATTTCGAGAAAGTATTCCCGTCGAGTTTAATGGTTTTTATATTGTTCACCCCCGAAAACCATGTGAATCAGAGAATTTAATTAAGGGCAGGTGTCCGTTCGCGAGCGGGCTTAGGGAGCGGTTGGAATAAGACCCTACCTTTAAAGGGTACATATGGATCTTGTTCCATTTTCGAAGTGATATGTGGTTGTAAAAAAGGCTCATTGGAAGAATATACAAGACAATACAAAAGCATGTGAATAAATAATAAAAAGAGCATCAATAAACAAAATATATCTCAGAATGGATCGTGACATTAGGGTTATACCCAATCGCTATAAAAACAACACTATTGTTGTTGGTTTTAGTTCAAACAACCTATTGGGATGATGGCCAGCAATAGGTTGAATTATGCACTTAAAGTACACAACTTTGTGCAACAAGGGTGTGTTCTCTGTAACTATTCTCTAGCAACTTCGACGGCAAAGTAAAGTCCAGATGATCTTAGATTTTTAATTTTATGCATAATTCAATATCGGGGTACATCAAGTGACAATTACCGAAGGTGTCCGTGCCTGTAATTAAGATACGAGGGTACATGTAACAGAGTTTTTATTTTGGGGGATTTATCAAAGTTTGTCTTTTTAATTCTTTGTTGAGTGTTAAACCGGACGAGACTTTAAGCTGGTGGGTTAAATATATAAGTATAATCGACCCTGATTGCTTGATGACGAAACGCGTCATCGCGCATTGTTACCATTGGCAACGTGTTAAACAATGAAGTATTTCCAATCGTCCATGACAACAATCCTGCGTCATGGTTTCAGTAACACACTTTTGATACACGAATCTTGAACGTCCTCGAAGAAGGCACTTGATTAGAAACACGTTTTTTAAAAGACGAAATATTTTATGAGGTTCTGTGCTCATGGAGGGTGACTACAAATAAACCTTTAAAAATGGTGTGTGTACACTCACGTGCGTATGCCTACATACCAACACTATAGGGTATCCGACCTGCATAGACCTATTCGCAAATACCCATTGCGCAAGCGCTAACTGTTGGATGAGATGCATGCTGGTCTAGCTAGCGATCAAACTTGATCGCTAGCTAGACCAATACGCATCCTAATCCTTCGCCTATTACTTACGTACCTAGGGGCCTACTGAGTATTTGCGATTGGGTACATGGTGTGCGTTCGGTCGTAGCTTCCCTTGTGTTACGGGGATTAACATGTTAAATTCCACTGAAACGAAAATAGACTGTGCAAGTCACACGCGAATCGGAAGTGGAATACTTGCAACGCAACGATAATTTTTTATTTTTTAAACTTTTAAAAATATTTGAAATTCAAAAGTGGTTAGGGATAATAATGATCGAACAAAAACAAAACAAAGCGCGGTGAGATCAAACACCACTGAGAACGAGGTTGTATGTTAACGTAGTGCCAATTTTAACACGCGCGAGATATGCAGTCTATTGGGAACACCATTAGACTTGTGTCAACATAAACTAGACCAGATTTTAAAAAAAAAACTTCGAGCGGTTTAACTAATTTGGGGGTGCTGAATCCGAAAATGATGGATACCAAGGCTAATTTTTAGTCCTTCACCCTTAAAAACAAATGTTAAACAACACATAAATAACTCTAGAAAAAAACCCCAACTCAAATACTTTCAAAATGACATTGAAAGCACCTGTTGGTCCCTCTGAAAGTGCAATTTGATTGCAGATCTATCCAGTACACTCAAAAGTTTGTTACGGATACCTGACCTGCACCCGGGTACCTGCCCTGTATGGTATCCTGACAACATCAATATGGAACCACAGCAGAACCTGACTATTTTCACGTGAGAAGTCCGTCGTCTGCTAGGTTTTCTGTGTTGTTTTAAATTTGATTTTTCAGGGTGAAGGACTAAAAATGAGCCTTGGTATCCACCATTTTCGGATTCAGCACCCCCAAATTAGTTAAATCAGGTATGTTAGCAACTTTTACTCAAAAATGCCGCTCACTTCCTTAACTACAGCCCTTTTTGGAAATCTGGTCTAGACTTACATGCGCCATGCACGAAAAAGGCATACATTTCCATTAAGTAGAATAATTCAACATGATACATCTTCAATAACGGGATTTATTATGGAGCGCTCTACCACCAAATGCCTGCTACACGGCCGAACTCAGAACCAGTTCAGATTTATCTAAAGTAGCTCTAAAAACCTCCAAGCAAGATGTCTTAATACCAAATCACATGATGATATTTGACAGCTTATTACTAATCGTTAGCTTCCCCCTTTCTCTGCGAAATCGACCCCTCCCCCAGTGTTAGTGTGCACAGATCTGCACGAGCGATATGCTATTTTTACATCATTTCATAGGGGTGACTGGGAACGTGTCGTGTGTTCCATGCAAGGTGGCATGATGCTGCGGTTAGTCAGCCAACCAAAATGCGGAGGACAAAACAAAACACAAATTTGACTCACGTTTTTATCCTGATGCAGAAATGTCAGATTGTCCTTTCGAATATAAAATAATTTATATTACTAAATTTATGGCCCAACATCAAACTAACCGTAAGCAGGCGCGGATCCACGAATCGGGGGGGGGGGGCGGGGTCACACTTAGGTCCAATATTATTTAACATTATTTTTTAGTAAACAGTTTTTCTGTTTTTTTCAGGCGTGGAAAATAATATTTGCTGAATAAGTTGTAGTTATTTTGTTGATTGTCTAGCAAACTCCCTTTCACCCCTCTTTTCTCCCATATTAATGTTATTTCTTTTTCTAACAGACTTTAAACATTGACAGAGTAGTGCAGAGGGCGCACAACTATTAATTCACAAACAGGCAACTATTGATCTGCGTGCATGTTCAGCTTTTGCACCACTATGTATTTTTATTGTTGTGCAATAAAGGGCAATAAAGGTATTAAACCAAACTCAATCATAGGAATGTGGAACAACCAACAAAACTCTGGCGTTCAAATCCAACAAAATTCTTACTGCAGGCCCAATTGCTTATCATTGCTATACCAATCTAACTGTAAGTCTAATTTGGATGCTGAGTATATCACATTGTGTAGTAGGTACTTGGCAATTTGCGTTAAAATTTGCATTAGTATGTCTAAAGATTTAAAGGCATTGGACACTATTGGTAATTACTCAAAATAATCATTAGCATAAAACCTTACTTTGTGACTAATGGGGAGAGAGTGATGGTATAAAACGTTGTGAAAAACGGCTCCCTCTGAAGTGACATAGTTTTCGAGAAACAGGTAATGTTCCACCAGTTCCACGATTTTGACTTCGAGACTTCAGATTTAGAATTTGAGGTCTCGAAATCAACCATCTAAACGCACACAACTAAAGAGGATGGACAATTCTACTTTTAAAACATCTTTTTATCCATATGCATTTATAACAAACGGTTACAAACGATTTGCAAAAACCAAATCGACCGATCCAAGGCAACGTGTTACTTATGGTTTGCTTACCGCACAAGCAAAGAATCGGCGCTAACGGAAGCAAAGAATCGGCGCTAACGGGAGCAAGGAGTTTTGTGGTTACGCCAAGCGAATTTCACGGGTTCGCGGGCAATTTCGGCCTGTGCGCCAGCACAGGCGGCGCTTTCACGTAAGGGGAGAATGGTGAGCGTAAGCGCAGAACTCGGCGGTTAGCAGAGCCCTGAAATTGGCCCCAGGTCTGGCAGCTAGGTCAGTTTCCACGCCTACGTTTTTAACCCTGGAAAGCGCCCCCTATGTTTTTTCAACGTGGACTCGTGTCTCACTATGGGGTTTCGCGCATAATAATTTTTAGATCAGAAATATGAAAAATTAATTTGATTCAATGCCTTTTCTAAATGTTTAAGGATGCTATAAAAATCGGAGTAGTTGTGGATGGTATTTATTTAATGTTGGAAGAATTGTATTATTATTATTATTTTTTTTTACCATACAACAACTGTATAGTGACAGCAACCACCAAGACTTGCACTTATGGACTAACTAGCTTTATTTTCCTAACCCCAGGCTAACTTAGGCGCCAAAATTTAGTTTTGTCGGTTTGGCTCGCCATAGGTGATCCCTAATTTGCATTTTACGCTTTCCTTGTGTTAGGACCGCACCTTTACCATTGTGTTTGATAGTCAAAGTCATTCAAGCGTATTCAAGCCTATATAAATGAAGAGCTTTCTCAGCCTCCCCATTCAGGTGAAATCACTTACATCGAGTTCAGATCGTTTTATCATTTATCTCTGCGTGTATTTAGACCTAACTTGGTGCCCCCCCCCCCCCGATTCAGGACGTTTATTTTTGGTTTTGGTCGTTCCCTTTTCTCTCGTTCTTGTACAATTGTGTTCAGGCATGCCGACTTTGAGTCGTGCTCTCCTGCGGCATGTCTGGCCATTGGTCCAGTCAAGACCCACACAAGCCGTCCCTTACACCGGGCACAGACCTCCATTCTCATCATGGCATTGCCCCAAGGAGGCCACCAGCGTCTCGACAGGGCCTTTTGATAACGCCATTTCCAGCAGTAAAGACAATACATATATTTGCAATAATATTTGATGAGCTTCCTAAGATAGTCCGCAACCACCCATGTGGCTCGAGTTTCCTCTCCTATTTGAAGCCCAGTAAGAAAAAGTGCTGCAAGATGTAATCTTTGCTAAATCTGAGGTAACGGTTATGGTTTTTTTCTTCAAAATGTCATCAATTTTGGTCCTTGTAAGAATTACAAGGTATTTCTCTGGTATCCCCTTTTCCTGAAGAAGCGTTAGCAATTTACTTGTCACATTATAAAAAATCTCATTCAAACTTCAAATAATTATCCTCTCCTTTTTCGTCACAACGAGACGGCTGGTGTTTAGGCTAATCCACTTATCTGTATTGCCAAAAAAATAAATTCTTCTTCTCTCGCAAACATTGCACGAACGCATGGCGTAATGACACACAACTGTTCTGCAAAACATCGCTTTGAAAACTGCATCACAGCTACGAGATCCTGGATGCTTGTGAACAAGTTAAAGTTAAAAGAATCTTAATCAGAATTGCTCATTGTATCATATAAGTATCAGCAGCGTTTGATAAAAACCCATCATGTAAATATTGGTAGTGCTCAGACTACCTCCGCTACATCTGTACGTTATCTTGGTGTTATTTTTTATATGATTATGTCTATGGATACACTAGCCTTGCTCAAGGCAGTCGAATTATTCACTCCGAAAAAAGACCGCCGCTGTTTAAAAACCCACCCGTATTCACTGTGCGTAAAACCCACCCGTATTCACTGTGCGTAACATCGCACGACACGATGCCCCCGTACACTATCCGCATGCGGAGGCCGTCAGGCCGACAGCCTTGTAGGATCTGTGTTGAAACCACTGACCTCATTACTATAATAAGCGAAGAGTTCCCACGGTCAGCTCATTACCATAATGCCCGCGAAAGACGAGACATGTTTACCTCACACACCACCACCACGGACGCATGATAGGGTCCAAAGGTCGTGATAAGGGAAGTGCGTGATTGGACGTCAAAATGAATAATTCATTTGCCTCGCATCCTGTGTTGTCTGATAGGTCTGACGAACGATATACATATTCATGAGCTGCATACTAGCATATCCTCGAGCCCCCCCAATTTCGTCCACTATTGGAATTTTTTCAATACAACACATTAAAACGGGAAGATACAGATCCGACAAGGCTGTCGGCCTGACGGCCTCCGCATGCGGTTAGTGGTGTACGAGTGCGATGACTTGTGTGAACAGTATTCGTGCGATGTGACAGTGTGTATACGGGTTGGCCATTCGGTGTGATCGCACACACCATGCACAGGGTATACGGCGGGTGGGTTTACAGCTGCGTCTTTTCGGAGCGAATAATGCGACTGCCTTGAGCAAGGCTATGGATACACATGTAAAGAAAGTTTGTCAGTCTGTGTATTATAATATCCAAAACCGGAACAGTTTTCGTAGAACTCTTGATGACAAATCAGCTTCTATCCTGGTACATGCCTTTGTTTTATCTCGTTTAGACATTGGAAATAGTCCTTGTTCAATATGTCTAAACAAAATCTCAATAAACTCCAACATGCCCTGAATGCAGCAGCTAGGGTCCTCTCTAAGACCTCTAAATTTGATCATATTTCACCGGTTTTACAGAAACTTCATTAGTTGCCAGTACAAGAGCGTATTCAGTCACGATAAGTCACGACAATTAGGCACTCTTTTGATCCTTTTCTTCGTAAAAACTTTTTTGTTTCTGTTTTCCTTTTTGTCAACAACTAGCCCTGCACTTTAAATTAACAAACATTGTTTAACCCTGTAGTCCCTGCACCGCCCGAGTTTGCTGAAAACTAATATTTCAAGATTCTTGCAGTTCAAATTTTAAATGATAGCCACAGCTTAAATTTTATGCACAATTTGAACTTTAATATTTGTATAAAATTACAAGTTCGCATAAGAACAATAAATGTCTCTCGTTAAACGGCTACGGTAATTTTTATGGCGAATATTTGTTTGTAAGGATAAAACGGACACAATAGCTTTTCAAGGCTTTCATCTGACTCATTTATTATGCTGATTAAATGCGAAGGCGTGAGTTTTCGACAATATTATCATGAATGAAGAATACATACAGTTTCCTTTGTGTTTACTAATGAGCGTTTTGTTGGGGTAAGAGCTAAATAATTTCATCATCATTAGCTTCATTAGCTTTATAATGACTATCGAGGATTCTTTTGACGTTCCTTTTTTCCCTTTTTGTTTCGTTTATTAAAAATCAAACTTTGCATCCAAAAGGCTGACCTGCGTTAGAGATACAATAAATTAAATTCAAACATCCAAGAGAAAAGTCCTAGAGTAAAAATACAACAGAGACTATAAACAATAGTTTTCTGAGCCGGTTGTACTGCACTGTTGAACAAAATGAATATCTCAGTAAATATTAAAAGACCTCACATGCTTGAAGCCTTTTATTATACATCTTAATTGTGCAACAAGAATGTTTCGTTTTCTTTTAATTTTCTTTTACAACTTCGATGACCAATTGGGTCAAAGTTTTTACAGATTTGTTAATTTATATAATATGCATCTGCAGAGATACAACAATTTAGAATACATGGCCCAATTTCATAAAGCCTGTAAGCACAAACATTTGCTTAGCATGAAATTTCTTACTTGATAAAAACAAGATTACCAACCAGGGATACAACAATTTAGAATACATGGCCCAATTTCATAAAGCCTGTAAGCACAAACATTTGCTTAGCATGAAATTTCTTACTTGATAAAAACAAGATTACCAACCAAATGTTAAACTGTTGCATATTGCTTATTACTTGCATTCAGCTGTTGTTTGCTTATCGTGAAAATCACGTGGAAATTTGGTTGGATCCATAGCAGGTGTTGCGGATAAAGACAGTGGCCCAGTCTACGCGTACATGTGCGTGCAAGTTTCCATTGCTTGGACTCAACGATTGCGGTCAAGGCAAGGGTTCTGAACGTGGCAAAATGAAGGAAACACGTTTAAAGGAACACGTTGCTTTGGATCGGTCGAGTTGGTCTTTGAAAGCGTTTGTTATAAAATTGATATGGTTAGAAAGATGTTGTAAAAGTAGAATACAATGATCTACACAAATATGCCCCAAAAATTGCGTGGTTTTCGTTTTACCTCGTCGACTAACACGGTCGGCCATCCACAAATGGCCGACCGTGTTTATTCGCGACGTAAAATGAAAACCGTGCAATTTTGAGTGATACTTGTGTGGATCATTATATTCTACTTTTAAAACATCTTTCCAACCATATACATTTCATAACAAACGGTTTCAAACGTTTTTTTTATAGACCAACTCGTCCGATCCAAGGCAACGTGTTCCTCTAATGATGTTGCCATATTATGAGTCACACACACCTCAGGTAAAATATCGCACAAAGGCACGAAATAAACGGGTAATCAAGTTACAAAATAAGCACGACTCCAACTCGTAGACCAACTCGTCCGATCCAAGGCAACGTGTTCCTTTAATGATGTTGCCATATTAAGAGTCACACACACCTCAGGTAAAATATCGCACAAAGGCACGAAATAAACAGGCAATCAAGTTACAAAATAAGCACGACTCCAATTTGACACTAGGTCTATCTTTTGGTCACAAATGGTAGACCTGAAACTTGTTGTAGTCCGCTTGACGATATAGTGAACTTGTCTTTTAATAAGGTACTCATGTCTCTTGAATAAACACAACACAGTTTTGAGTTTTCTTTTGTAAATGCTCGAGACCAATTTTTTGGCCCTTCATTGATTTACAATTTACCAGGGTCTAAAATACCATTATGCCCTGTTTATGTTCGCAGGCCATGTCACTAAACGTATACAAAACAAGGAATGTTTCCTATATATAATAAGGGACAAAAGTACACCCGCAAATTATGGCAGGAAACCTTAACCAAACGAAACAAAATTAAGGGCCTTCTCCTGTATAGACTGTATTGAATGTGACGTCACGCGGCTCAAAAGTAAATTAGTAGATATCAATAGACCTTATGCACATGACGTCATTTCAGTAGGGCGCCCTCACCTAGAGGTCAAAAGGAGGTTGTTCATTGGCCAATCCTGTGCGCCGCGCATACAAATCTGTGCGTTTCGATTGTTTCGTCACCGTTTTCCCACTTAGATGGCCGCTGGATGACGTCAATGCATAAGTTCTATGGCTCAAGTATCTGACCTACATGATGGCGTCTGTGCGTGTGCGTGTGTGTGTGCGTGACGCTGCGGAGCGTACTCAGTCACTCCGATAATATTCTCTTCAACCAACGAGGTTCATCATCTACTAAATAGCTCATGTTACACTTGCAATGAATCAGTTCCTTTCTTTTGTTAATAATGGATAAAGACAGGGGCCAAAAACAACTCATAATTTTCTCTCTTTGAAAAAAGAAATAATATTTCTTTTTTCAATATTATTGAAAACGGGACAAACATAATTGCCGGTTGGGAAATAAAGTCTATGTAGAAAATTAATACGAATTGTTGGTAAACACAGTATATTGTATGTACCACAATTTAATTAAGGGAATAAAAGGGTAGCGACGAGTTCTTACACGGCCGTTTAAAGCCGGCAGGGTCGGATTGCCGTGTGATAAAGGCCCGAGACGAAGGCGAGGGCATTTAGCGCACGGCAACGACCCTGCAAGGTTTTAAACGGACGTTTAAGAACGAGTCACTATACTCTTTTATTCCCATTCAAAAATGCCCTGTTGTTAAAAAACGTAAAAAAAAATAATAATAATAATGCAATTACAGACACTTTGACAGTTGAAAATTCGATGTTTGAAATATTTGTTTCAAAAACTTTGTCTGTTGCGCTAGGGTTGTGTGTACTGTTACTGTTTCAACAGTCTTTAGCTACTGAATCCGGCTCGGGTAATTATCGCATCCATACTGCAACCGGTATTAACAGAGTGTTTAAAACCGGCCAAGCACATTGTTATTTATTCCCTTATACCAAAACCCTTCTGCACATGCCGGTGTAGGCATGTTAGGTAGGTAACCTTTTTGAAGATAGGGAAGCTTTTTACTGGGAACCTTTTTGATGGGGTTTGGCTACCAGATACAAATTAGAAAAGTAGGCGAAACAACATGTTGGTAAACTTATCGTTTATAGCACGTGTTGAGTTCATTATTGATTAAGTGGTCCTTGAGTCAAATATACCTCGGCAAGTGGAGAGCGAACTGACATCAATAAATGTACGGTGATGTGTCAGTTGGTTCACTTCTGCACAACTCAATTTATTGATAGAAATTTAACAAATAACTGACGCGAGAAGTGTGTGCATCAAAGTGAAATAACGTTCTGGAATTGTAGTGCGTAATCACTCCAGCACTGCTCAATTATTTATTGATACACATTTTACAAAAATAATTGAGGCGAGAAGTTTGTGCATCAAAGTGAAATAACGTTTTAGAGTTGTAGTGTGTCATCTATAGAGCAACAAATGAAACAAATTTGTTTACTTTCGTTTGTGGGTGGAAATTGTTGGCATTTTCCTGAGGCCCACTACTGTGTTTTACTGCAGTATTGAAGTATTCCGGGGTAAATCAAACTATTTAGAGTTACATCCAAGCCACAACGCATTTCAATTTGCGTATTAACTATTGTTTACATATCTGTACTCAGGTTTAATATCTTTGTTTAGTTTATACTGAACTAATGAAACACATAACAAACAGCAATCCAGTGAAGTTGAAGTTGGAACAAACAACTTCTATGAACAACCATGTTATGTTTTCTTCCTTGTAGCCCTTTACCTAGAGCGACTTGCATGCGAAAAAAAGTAAAACGTAAAGTAAAAATAGGGTAAGGACTTTTGAAATGAAAATAATTTGCAACACATCGAGCGCGAAGTCAAATAATAATATTGCAATACTGGTCTAGCCACGGACTACTGCATACACCAAGCAGCCTAGCTGATCATCTGCTTTCAAGTCTCCAGCCTTTACCTCGTAGAGCCTGCACTGACCAGAAGTCATGACGTAGTCGAAAGACCAACACTCGTTATTTATCTTGCAACGCATAAAACATTGCATAGGTGACTTCATGTGAAGGACCGACAGAGGGCGTGCGTCTGATACTTCTTTGTCCACAAATATCAATGTGGACATGCAGGTGATGGAGACCAACGGGTCCGCGATCATTGCTGCTGTAGACATGGCTGAAAAGTAAAACCAAACAGCTTATAATAGTAGCAACGAAAATATTGTGTTCTGGTAGATTGCAAACAAAAATGCAAAAAATGCAGCAAACTATCGGTCGAACCGGCAGCAGCAAAACAACCAAGTTAAAGCAAAAGACTCATATAGATTGAGGTTGATGCTCTGATTTTTAATAAGCAACTATGGTGCAATGATTTTAAGATTTTGTTAACCAAATAATAATAGCAAATGCCACAACAGAGTTAGTTTACCATTCTTGATGAGGTGCTGAATAAAACAATTGTTTTTTTTTCTTGATTATAAAACAACATGGGTTACTTTCATTTGTTTTCGAAGTTTTTGTCCCCTTCCTTTTCTTCTTACTTGTTGATTGAGGGCAGTATTCCAGTGGGTACTCTTCGACCATCACTTCGCACAGTGTTATGAGGTGGTTTTCATATCCATTCATATGATCTTTGTCGTCCACGCTGACGTACTGCGCAATCACGGGAGGGTCACACAAAAACTGTATGTGTGCCCCAAGGATCGATGCTTGGACCGATGTCACTGGTAACCCACAGGCGGCATTGTTGAAAATGTCGCTCTCTATGCCTGCTCTTACGACAGCACCAATCAATCGATTATCTGCCAATGAAAAATCATTTCTTATAAACTCATTTCAGTTCAGGATGCATTGTCTTCATGTTGGTGTAAAGGTTGTTTATTTTTTCTTCTTCTAGTTTTAGGACAACCAATGTTTTTAATGGTTTTGATGTTCACTACATTACATTATTTATCCCCATTAACAAACATGACACAAAATTAAACGACACGTTGGGGTTAGCCACCACCGATAGGCATTGCAGTGTAATCATTGATTGTGTTAATGATAAAGATCTAGGTGGATTTTTTCTAATCAGAATTATCTTAAGTTCCTTTTGTCTGCGAAGCAAAAAAACAGAAAAAAAACTCTTGCCAGAAAATACTCGTGAGTATAGCATAATGTAGGTATTCATATTAAAATGTCATCGTTTGTATCATCAACAAACCCACTCATGGAACTTTTATTGTCACAGAAAGTCTGTCAGTGTGCATGTAGACCTTTTTGAAAATACCCATTGCGAATGCGTTTGCCAGACTGTTGAATCACGTCGTGCATTGGCCTAATGTCATGGCTCTGCTTATTCTGAGCACCAAATCGGCACTCGCGGAAGCAAGGAATAGGGGACTTTCGGGACGCTTGGTGGCAGCAGACTTACAAGGTAAAATCCATTGTTCTCGGTAATGTGCGCATGCTCAGAACTACGTTAACAATGAACATTTACCTTAAAGGTGTGCTGCCACCTAGCGTTCAAAAGTCTTTTAATCCAGGCGTATTCACGAGTTTGCGGGAAGTTTTGGCTTGTGTGTGTGTGCGTACTCCACGTAGGCATTCTACGCATAGTAATTCGGCGCTTTAGCGTGAACGGAGAACGGTGAGCGTAAGCGCAGAATCCGGCGGTCAGCAGAGCCATGAAATCGGGCCCTGGTCTAGCTTGCGATCGAATTTGTTCGCTAGCTAGGTCAGCAGGCACCTCATTCCAGGCATACCTTCCTAAACGCCCTTTCAGCCGTGCCGGTATTACTCCGCACAAGATCGAGTGATAAATATCACAATTGAGAACTACATTTCAAACTAACTTTCACTTTAATTGAACATTTTCCGTTTTGATAATCACTTGAACAGGTCCTCTTTGGTAAAAAAGTTTAAATAAGTACAGTAAGTTATCGCTGATTATCAGATACCTCGGCTTTATAACCCAAGATCGCGCCAGTCATATTATCAAAACGTTTCAAAGTATTAAAGGAACACGTTGCCTTGGATCGGTCGAGTTGGTCCTTGGAAAGCGTTTGTAACCGTTTTTTTATAAAATGCACATGGGTAGAAAGATGTTGTAAAAGTAGAATACAATGATCCACACAAACATGCCTCGAAATTGCACGGTGTTCCTTTTACCTCGTCGACTAACACGGTCGGCCATTTATGGGAGTCAAATTGTTGACTCCCATAAATGGTCGACCGTGTTAATTCGCACAGTAAAAGGAAAACCACGCAGTTTCGAGGCAAGCTTGTGTGGATCAATGGGTCGTATGAACAAAAAGTAGTATTTACTGACAAGTACTAGCAAAAAGTAAAAGCATAAACTTCCAAGTAGAAGCATTCAGTAAAAGCATCTTCTGAATTCCGTATTAATAAACCTATTCTTTTACTGCAAAGTATTTACTTAATGCTTTGGAGGAAATACTTCTGATATACCATGGCTGAATGGCTCTTAACAAAAGGTTTCCTTTGTATTACAACTCCCATTCACGTCTACGTACGCGCTCACACACACAGCCAAAGCAGCATTTGATTTAATAGAAACACAGAAATCTTCAAGTCAGCCATGAGGTTTTTATTCTGACAACATTTTGATGAAGACGACTCATCTGGACACACAGAATAAAAACGTTTTTGTTATGCTTTTGAAACTTGGAGTGCATGACAGCGCTGTACAGGGTGTCTCAAAAAAAAGGTAATCCTACTTTAAAGGGTTTTTATGGCCAGACTATTATGTTTACCAGCAGAAAGCATGGCATCATCTTAAAGCTGAAAACTTGTGCTTTCCAATAATACATTTGGTTACATTCCAGGGTCATGCATCAGCGAGCACCATTGTCTTGAAAATGTGGTGCAAAAATGCAGTTGGTTCCCATGTCATTTTGGCCTTCAGACAGAGTGTAAACCTCGGGTTGTCACAAACGGTTCAGCTAATAACAGCAGAGTGGCCAAGAAAAGGTATGAAACCAGAAGTTTGCTGGGATCTCTCTCACACCGCTCAAGAAGCCACTCACAGAAAGTATGTCTTCTTGCAAGATCAGGAAGCAGAAGTTCATGACGGATGTGAAGATGTGGAACAGGTGGAAGTGAAGGTCCAGATGAGTGATCCGATTAAAAGTGGTGTAGCTCAGTCCAACACCATTCCGTCTTGCACTTGTCTCCCGTGGGTGGTCAATCAGTTGCTGTCGTAGGATAGCGATTTTTTCCTGAGATCTCGCTGTCCTTGGCCTTCTTGAACTTCCTTTGTTGCGATTGAGGTTGGTTCCTGATGTGCTTCATACTTTCTCACATTGGCCCAGATTGTTTCTTTGCTGGTGGTTCTCGATCTGGGAATGCTTCTCCAAATTCATCCTGTGTAGCCTGCAAAAAGTGCTGGTTGCATACCATTTCTTGACCACAAATGTTCTCTGTTCTGCCGTTAGCTGAACCATTGTGACAACCTGAGGTTTACACTCTGTCTGAAGGCCAGAATGACAAGGGTTTAAAAGTGAACCAACTGCATTTTTGCACCACATTTTCAAGACGATGGTGCTCGCTGATGCATGACCCTGGAATGTAACCAAATGTATCATTGGAAAGCACAAGGTTTCAGCTTTAAGATGATGCCATACTTTCTGCTGGTAAACATAATAGTCTGGCCATAAAAACCCTTTAAAGTAGGATTACCTTTTTTTTGAGACACCTTGTATAGAGAAGATGAGAGCTGGATATGAGCATACCTATTTAAATTAAACTTAAAAGTTTTAATATAGCACGAACAACATTCTATTGAAATGCATTCAATTGTTTAAAAAATTACTTCTTCTGATTTTATGAACAATAAGCCTTAATGATCGAGGCATTCATTTCTGAGTTGAAAAAATTCTTTATATCTTTTTAATGATACTGTAATGATACAAAACCTTTTTTTTACAAACGGTTTTGTTTTATCCTCAGCATATTTAAACAAGTTTGATTAAAAGCAGTTTGAGTTTGTGTGTATTGTTTCTGTTGTGAAACACTGTGTATGTGTTTATTTAATATTTCAGTGATGTCTTTCCTTTGGACTAAAACATTTATCCTGTGAGGAACATTCATAAACACTGTCATTTCTTCGGACGAGCCTTTTACGTCTGTGCCCAAGGTAGCTCTGGAGCTACCTTGAAAAATCACTAGTATTTACTTGCATTTTGTAGTATATTCTCCGTTTTATTCATATGGAAGTAAGTAAGTGCTAAAATTAAAAGAATTTACTTTTTGGTAAAAGTAGATACTTTTAGCATTTTAGTAAATACTTTTAAGTAACAGTTTTTACTTCCTTTTATTCATATGGATGGTAGTAAATACTTGAAATTTTCAAGTAAAAGTAAGTACTACTTTTTATTCATACGACCCATTGTATTCCACTTTTTAAACGTCTTTCCAACCATACGCATTTTATAATAAAAAAGGGTTACAGACGCTTTTTTATACCAACTCGTCCGATCCAAGGCAACGTGTTCCTTTAACTTTTAGAACTTACTACAGCAATCTCCTCTATTGACAAGGGTGATACGACCGAGGCAGTGGTTTGCTCCCAGGTCCACCTTCCACCAGGGATGAGAATTGAAACCTACAACAAGAACGAATTTAAGAGAATTGTGGATTACATAGTGATGTTGAAAACCTTATGGTATCGATGGTGTATAACCACAAACAAACACGCAGTTTTGACTACTGTGTTCCCACGAAGTGATCTGTTGACCTTTTGAAGCATTAGCGAAGTTCCACGAAGAAATTGAGAGTTAAAAACTCGTTTTGGACTGCTTTCCACACCAATGTATTAAAGATTTACACTGACAGTTTATTTTGTAGTTGGTTGGTATTCGACAGAAGGAAAAAGTCGCATCTATGTCACAAAGTCCGACCAGGCCCTTTCAAAACTTCTGTCTTTTCATTGGTTTAGAGCGCGTCACATGATAGTTTTACTAGACACCCCGCGGCCGTGTAGAAGCCGTTTGCTTGCATGGCGCGCGCAGTAGACCAAGACGTCTTTTTTTACCCAACTCGAACCCGGTTGTGCATCTGTGTATCTAAAGATGCGCGTACGAATGTTACGTGTACGAGGCTGATAAATAATCATCAGTTCAACTGCGGTTGTCTCTAAACACGGAATTGCTTGCTAGGCCCTCGTCAGTTCTTAGGGGCAACCCACGATACGATACGAGTGTGCGGAGATTACAAAATCGAACAAAGTTTTAAAATGCGAGGCTCGTATGTTTGTTGCGCCGAGTTACACTCTCTTCTAACCACCAATGTAATTTATAATTTGCATCTTCCAAACAGTTTTAATTTAGACTTCAAACTTACCCGTAGTGGAGCAAGACTCAATAAAGAAGTTTGTGTTTGTGTTGCCGTCAATTGCTCGAGCTGCAAATGCAACATTTCTGTAGTCCGAGATCTGGCTGGCTTGCATCCCGCGGAGATCCAATGCTGAAATGAACATGACTCAATACAATAAAATATTCGTTCAAGGGAGATCAACTTTTTGATAATTACACTTAAAGTTTATATTACAAACTTACAAACTGAGAGACATTCCACTTTCATAAATCACATTGTGTTTTCCTATTAAAGATAAATTTCCGTGCGTGCACATTATGCTTTTAGGGTTTTCGGCGATATCTCAAAACGCAACCTTTTGAACGAAATGTTGACAAAGTCATGTAAGTTTTACGGTTTACATAATGTAAAACATTAATGACCGGTTCCGAAAACTGAATGTATACTTTGCCTCAAAGTATGTTGTGTTTGCTTTATTAGTGTTCGCCATTTAGTTTTACCGTTATTAATATACTTACCAGTGAGATTGAGGCACCAGCAGGATAGCGGGTAAAACCACGCGAGGATTCCAAAGAGAAATATCAACCGGTTTTTCTCTGGCCACATACCCTCACAGCGAGCCATCCTTGCACCACACTATAGACTAGTGCTATGTTTCTGAAATATCCTTTCAGTACAGACTGAACGCGGTGGGTTTAATACAATCTGCCAGTATATGCCCGTCAACCAATAGGCGCTGGACTCGTGGGTCACGTGTTTACTGGGGTGCTCGCCCCTGATTATTATGAGGGTAAAATTTATTAAACTGCCAAAAAAGAAAAAAGAAAAAAGAAAATTGTACTCAGAATCACTGCAGCTAGTAAGTAATGGTTTGTTAACAATTTCGAGAAAGTTTTCCCTTCGAGTTTATTGGTTTTTTATATTGTTCACCCCCGAAAACCATGTGAATCAGAGAATTTAATTAAGGGCAGGTGTCCGTTCGCGAATGTGCTTAGGATGCGGTTGGAATACGACCCTACCTTTAAAGGGTACATTTGGATCTTTTCCATTTTCAAAGTGATATGATGGTTGTAAAAAAGGCTCATTGGAAGAATATACAAGACAATACAAAAGCATGTGAATAAATAATAAAAAGAGCATCAATAAAAAAAATATATATCAGAATGGATCGTGACAATAGGGTTATACCCAATCGCTATAAAAACAACACTATTGTTATTGGTTTTAGTTCAAACAACCTATTGGGATGATGACCAGCAATAGGTTGAATTATGCACTTAAAGAACACAACTTTGTGCAACAAGGGTGTGTTCTCTGTCACTATTCTCTTGCAACTTCGAAGGCAAATAAAGTGCAGATGATCTCAGATTTTTAATTTTATGCATAATTCAATATCGGGGTACATCAAGTGACAATTACCGAAGGTGTCCGTGCCTGTAATTAAGATACGAGGGTACATGTAACAGAGTTTTTATTTTGGGGGGATTTATCAAAGTTTGTCTTTTTAATTCTATTTGTTGAGTGTTAAACCGGACGAGACTTTAAGCTGGTGGGTTAAATATATAAGTATAATCGACCCTGATTGCTTGATGACGAAACGCGTCATCGCGCATTGTTACCATTGGCAACGTGTTAAACAATGAAGTATTTCCAATCGTCCATGACAACAATCCAGCGTCATGGTTTCAGTAACACACTTTTGATACACGAATCTTGAACGTCCTCGAAGAAGGCACTTGATTAGAAACACGTTTTTTAAAAGACGAAATATTTTATGAGGTTCTGTGCTCGTGGAGGGTGACTACAAATAAACCTTTAAAAATGGTGTGTGTACACTCACGTGCGTATGCCTACATACCAACACTATAGGGTATCCGACATGCATAGACCTATTCGCAAATACCCATTGCGCAAGCGCTAACTGTTGGATGAGATGCATGCTGGTCTAGCTAGCGATCAAACTTGATCGCTAGCTAGACCAATACGCATCCTAATCCTTCGCCTATTACTTACGTACCTAGGGGCCTACTGAGTATTTGCGATTGGGTACATGGTGTGCGTTCGGTCGTAGCTTCCCGTGTGTTACGGGGATTAACATGTTAAATTCCACTGAAACGAAAATAGACTGTGCAAGTCACACGCGAATCGGAAGTGGAATATTTGCAACGCAACGATAATTTTTTATTTTTTAAACTTTTAAAAATATTTGAACTTCAAAAGTAGGTTAAGGATAATAATGATCGAACAAAAACAAAACAAAGCGCGGTGAGATCAAACACCACTGAGAACGAGGTTGTATGTTAACGTAGTGCCAATTTTAACACGCGCGAGATATGCAGTCTATTGGGAACACCATTAGACTTGTGTCAACATAAACTAGACCAGATTTAAAAAAAAAAACTTCGAGCGGTTTAACTAATTTGGGGGTGCTGAATCCGAAAATGATGGATACCAAGGCTAATTTTTAGTCCTTCACCCTTAAAAACAAATGTTAAACAACACATAAATAACTCTAGAAAAAAACCCCAACTCAAATACTTTCAAAATGACATTGAAAGCACCTGTTGGTCCCTCTGAAAGTGCAATTTGATTGCAGATCTATCCAGTACACTCAAAAGTTTGTTACGGATACCTGACCTGCACCCGGGTACCTGCCCTGTATGGTATCCTGACAACATCAATATGGAACCACAGCAGAACCTGACTATTTTCACGTGAGAAGTCCGTCGTCTGCTAGGTTTTCTGTGTTGTTTTAAATTTGATTTTTCAGGGTGAAGGACTAAAAATGAGCCTTGGTATCCACCATTTTCGGATTCAGCACCCCCAAATTAGTTAAATCAGGTATGTTAGCAACTTTTACTCAAAAATGCCGCTCACTTCCTTAACTACAGCCCTTTTTGGAAATCTGGTCTAGACTTACATGCGCCATGCACGAAAAAGGCATACATTTCCATTAAGTAGAATAATTCAACATGATACATCTTCAATAACGGGATTTATTATGGAGCGCTCTACCACCAAATGCCTGCTACACGGCCGAACTCAGAACCAGTTCAGATTTATCTAAAGTAGCTCTAAAAACCTCCAAGCAAGATGTCTTAATACCAAATCACATGATGATATTTGACAGCTTGTTACTAATCGTTAGCTTCCCCTTTCTCTGCGAAATCGACCCTTCCCCCAGTGTTAGTGTGCACAGATCTGCACGAGCGATGTGCTATTTTTACATCATTTCATAGGGGTGACTGGGAACGTGTCGTGTGTTCCATGCAAGCTGGCATGATGCTGCGGTTAGTCAGCCAACCAAAATGCGGAGGACAAAACAAAACACAAATTTGACTCACGTTTTTATCCTGATGCAGAAATGTCAGATTGTCCTTTCGAATATAAAATAATTCATATTACTAAATTCATGGCCCAACATCAAACTAACCGTAAGCAGGCGCGGATCCACGAATCGGGGGGGGGGGGGGGGGCGGGGTCACACTTAGGTCCAATATTATGTTTATCATTATTTTTTAGTAAACAGTTTTTCTGTTTTTTTCAGGCGTGGAAAATAATATTTGCTGAATAAGTTGTAGTTATTTTGTTGAATGTCTAGCAAACTCCCTTTCACCCCTCTTTTCTCCCATATTAATGTTATTTCTTTTTCTAACATACTTTAAAACATTGACAGAGTAGTGCAATGCGCGCACAACTATTTATTCACAAACAGGCAACTATTGATCTGCGTGCATGTTCAGCTTTTGCACCACTATGTATTTTCATTGTTGTGCAATAAAGGGCAATAAAGGTATTAAACCAAACTCAATCATAGGAATGTGGAACAACCAACAAAACTCTGGCGTTCAAATCCAACAAAATTCTTACTGCAGGCCCAATTGCTTATCATTGCTATACCAATCTTACTGTAAGTCTAATTTGGATGCTGAGTATATCACATTGTGTAGTAGGTACTTGGCAATTTGCGTTAAAATTTGCATTAGTATGTCTAAAGATTTAAAGGCATTGGACACTATTGGTAATTACTCAAAATAATCATTAGCATAAAACCTTACTTGGTGACTAGTAATGGGGAGAGAGTGATGGTATAAAACGTTGTGAGAAACGGCTCCCTCTGAAGTGACATAGTTTTCGAGAAACAGGTAATGTTCCACCAGTTCCACGATTTTGACTTCGAGACTTCAGATTTAGAATTTGAGGTCTCGAAATCAACCATCTAAACGCACACAACTAAAGAGGATGGAACATTATACTCGTTAGTTGTTGTTAGCCCCTTGAGTAGGCCTAATAGCTGGCATCAGTTTATCTGTACCACGATTCTTGGTCATCAAGGACATTTGGCTACGCTAAATCCTAATTGCCTTAATTAATCGTGTGTGCTTTCCTTTATTCGGCAAAGTCCTTGCCAGCGCTACCTCCGTGACGTGCGTTTTATCATCAGATTATTGCATGACTAAATCAGCTATAATATGCCTACGGTCAACCACACCTACGTAAACTCAAATGGAGACCAATATCAATATTATGGCTACATTCAAATACTCAACAAATTATCTTTCGGTTAGACTAAAAGCTACAATCGCAAACTTGAAACCTAGTCTAATGCTATGCGGGCTCTTGTGCTTTTAAATGATAACGCACTCTTTTCGTGGTGGAAACAGAGAGGTGATGGTTAATGTTGTTGGTCTAAAGTGCATGTACCTTCCCTCAAGCAAGTGGGCCCATATAATTTGAGAAAAAAAAATCTAACGCACCACTTTTGTTTAACACTTAATCTCCCATTACTGTATGCGCGAATTTAAAGTTTCGGGTTAATTTCTGACAGAAATTACTTAATCAAAATGTTAACAAGCCGGGGTTAGAACAATCAATCGACTTTGCTCTGTTAACTCCCTATTATAAATACCTCAGACAGTTTCGCTGTTCCTATTGGTGGAGAGCGCGTCACGTGGGTGTGTATAAACATTTGTTTTACGCATAGAGCTATATATATATATATATATAGCTCTATGGTTTTATGACCAGTAAAAAGTGTTGGAACATGGGCATGACACGCGAGCTTGCACCTGTTCTTATAAGACAATTTCTTCATTCATATGGTTGAGAGCAACGGCTGAAACAGTTGTGCCACATCACGCGATACGCGCGACGCGCACAGCATTCCCTTATAAGGAGTTGTTTACCCGAGGGCGGCGGAGGGCTTTACCATTTCATAGCTGGAGGGGTGTTGTGTTGAAAGAAAAAAGTGTTGATGTTTTTGACCGAAAAGGTATTTATGGGTGGGAATCAAAGTGTGTTGAATCGGTTTTCAACTAGTGGTTTAAACCCGCCGAGGCCTGGTTCTTGATAATTTACCTCGACTTCGTCTCGGTAAAAACTATCAAGAGTCAGGCCTTGTTGAGATTAAACCACTAGTTGAAAACCTCTTCACAACACATTGATTCCCCTATTAACTGACCTAAATAAAGCAATAGTGCTCCAATCAGTGCTACAATAGTGCTCCAATCAAAAGATAACCATTTTACTCAGAAAACCCAGTCGTTATATTTTATTGTAATGCAGGATGATATTAAGCAAAATAATATAAAAAATGGACCAAATTATTCCAAGGACTAAAATTGAGCACGATCTGTACCATTGCCATGGATACAAGCAGGATAAACAAATCACCTTGGTGAGCAGTCTGACTCGTTCAGTTTAAGCATAGTAGCATTATGAGCTATAAACCTCGTCTGTCAATATCAATCATTCAGTCAAGTTCAACAATGGCAAAATGTCAATCTGACGGGCAGAAAAACGTTCGGAAAAAACGTATTTGTTATGCTTCTTTGTTGAGTAATAAATGAATTACTCAACAAAGAAGCTCCCTCTGACGTAACGTAGTTTTTGAGAAAGAGGTAATTTCTCACTAAAATAATAAAAGACTGCTGGTCAGATAAGAAGCCTTTTATTCCTATATGAAAGCACATTATTTTGAACAACAAAGGTGTTTTTTCTTTCATCATTTTATTGCAACTTCGATGGCCATTGAGTCAAAATTTTCACAGGCTTGTTGTTTTGTGCATATGTTGGGATACACCAGGTGAGAATACAATTACCAAACGTGTCCAGTGCCGGCCTTTAACATGGTTTAAATGACCTATGAAATACTTTAGAAGTATATTCTTATGCAAGTTCAACACCTAGTCCAATTTTTTCTACAACTCGTTGTTTTAATACATGCTTATAAATCGTTAAAGAAAATTGCAAAGATCTGGTCAGATTAAAAAAAAAAATTTCTCGTCGGAATCCTCGTGTGGTTTCACCAGCTTTCCTGCTGGTGCCTCGATCTCACTGGTAAGTGTTACACAACTATTTTAGACGCAGACTAAATTTTGACAAATAACCTGTGTACGGGTACAAACCTGTGTTTGTGCTCTAAAGAAGACAAGAGACCGCTGTGTTTTGCCCTCCTTATAAAGGGCTACTGGTTATTTTAAAGACATTGGACACTAATTGGTAATTGTATAAGACCAGTCTTCTCACTTGGTGTATCTCAACATATGCATACAATAACAAACCTGTGAAAAATTGAGCTCGATTGGTCGTCGAAGTTGCGAGACTATAATGAAAGAAAAAAAAAAAAAAAAAAAAAAAGAAAGAAAAAAAACCCTCAAATTCTAACTCTGGTCTCGAAATCAAATTCCTGGAAAGTTCCTTCTTTCTCGAAAACTACGTTAATTCAGAGGGAGCCGTTTTTTTCAAAATGTGTTATCCTATCAACCTTTCAACCTTTCTTCATTTACTCGTTAGCAAGTAAGGTTTTACGCTTATAAGTATTTTGAGTAATTACCAATAGCGTCCAGCCTTTAAACCTACCCTTCAAACCATTACCTTGCAATTTATGTACTCATACAAACATTCTTTCATTTATTCATTCTTTTATTCATTATTCAAGGCGGATGTTTACATTAAAGTAAACTATCTTAAAGTTACTGGCAATGAAAACCTTTAGTTAGGAGCTACAGCAGCTGTCGATTGTAAAAAAAAGGAAAACAAAAAGGCAGTTTCAGAAACGTTTCCAGCGAATTATTAAGTGGTTATGTAAAATGATAACATTTTTTACGTCAGGAATTTGAATATGAGAAACTTTACCACAGTAACGTTACTCATAGTTGTTGTGTGTTCCTATCAGGGATTTATCTTCCTGCATGGACTAAAATATTCACTCCAGATTTTCGGCGCTATCTTAAAAACGTGGCCAATCTTTGAAATTTAAAATTCAGATGTTAGTTTTATCGTATATATCTACATAGGATTTCAAAAATAGAAGGTATATACGATGTGATCTCTGACGTCACACGGAAACCATAACATGATTCGCGCGCATACCGCCGGGCAAAACCTTTGTGTTTTTGGCAGCCAGCTAGAGTGTATGCAATCTTACCATGACTACGTGTCTTTTTGCCCGGCGAAACATGACGTATACAGAGTTTTTTTTTCAACAGAGGGCGGTTTAAACGTAAACATAGGTCACAGCGTCTATACTTTGCTTTTAAATATTTCATTTCACCTTGATGTCTAATGCGCAAACGTTGCAATAATGTAGATTAAATTAAATTGCACTCGGCTCGACTGAAAAACTGTTTTAACAGTTTTAAAATGCGTGTTTCGTGTTCAAGTTTATACTCAGAAGGACCAATAATTATCCTCTCTGCCTCTATAGCTAACGATAAATGTCGACTGTCTAACTCTTAAATTGCAAAAGTCTTGGTGGTTTACATTTGGTCATCTATCTTAAGTTTACTGGCAATGAAAACCTTAAGTTAGGAGCTACAACAGCTGTCGATTGTATAAAAAGGCATTTTCAGAAGCGTTTCACACCTAATTATGATGTGGTTATGTAAAACAATTTTTACGCCAGGAATTTGAATATGAGAAACTATACCACAGTAACGTTACTCATAATTGTTGTGATTTTCGGCGAGAAGGACTCAGTATCCACTCCACCTCTTGCTACTGAGAAATGACGGCTGTCTAGACACTGCTCTTGAATTGCAAAAGTCGTGGTTTCCAATCCCACCCCGAGTAATATTTGATTTCGTTTTCCTAGACTCGGTAAAGTACTCATATACCGTGTAGGGCCTACGTGGATAAAACCACAATTAATAGTTGTTATCCTCGATGCAAATTTCCATATATGGTTATAGTTATATAGTTCTCTTTTAAATCCTCTTTTTGTTATCCCAATATTATACTGGTGCTTTGAATGGTGCTTTACGGCATAAGTCTTGACCAATCAAATTGGTTACACAATACCGATGAGAATTTTTTTTTCTAGGGCTTTGAACATTTTGTGTTGAAGTGTCAACTTTTCAGTTCTAAATCTTGAAGAAATGCAAGCCACCAAGGTTTCGATTTACCAACAACACCTCGGAGTTAGTCTTTTCCAGTTTGACACATTATATGGGCCAATGCAAATTTTTCCGTTATTATGGGCTAGCCCATGTTTTACCCATACGGTTATGTTTTCCAATATCTACGTGTCATACTTTCAGTTTTGAACCTTCATGGCATGCAAGCCACCCAGGTATCGACTTACGTGCACAAAGGGGTTAGTCTTTCAGCGGATCTAGTGATAGATGGTGACGAAGGAACAAGTGTACTAGAGTTCAAATGCTCTCACACCCGTAAGTGTTTAGTAGCTTGATAGTGTATTTTCAGCTAATTAGCTGCTTCGACCTACTGTTGGAACATTGGTTTTACTAGCCCACTCCCAACAACTAATATACCCCTACAGTTTGTTGTTATTGTCAATGTCATAAACTACGCTAAACTAAAGCTATGACGTAAACTTCGTGTGGTTGGAACTATATTGGTCCCGGAAGTTCGAATACGTGCGAGATAGCGCCCTCTTTTGAATAAGTTCATGTTATTTTCCTATTGGGGTACAACAATTCCGGTAGCAGAACCCTGGGACACTGGTAGCTGCCCCGCAATTGCTAAGTCACTGCCCATTTTTTTGTACACCAAGACATGGAAACACCGTCGTCTTTCACTCTTTGAATTTAATACAATGCAAAACACTCATGTGTTCATAATATTTTAGAGCAAAATCTACATCCGTGGTGGAAGGTGGACCTGGGAGCAAACCACTGCCTCGGTTGTATCACCCTTGTCAACA
This sequence comes from Asterias amurensis, assembly GCF_032118995.1. Lineage (NCBI taxonomy): Eukaryota > Metazoa > Echinodermata > Asteroidea > Forcipulatida > Asteriidae > Asterias > Asterias amurensis. The sequence goes on from NC_092661.1 coordinate 5,210,748, forward strand.
GAGGAGATTGCTGTAGTAAGAAACATTCGTCTTCTTCATTTTTAGTGCAACCTTTATGATATTATGTATTTTGTGTAGGACAAAAAAACACAACGTCCACAAATAATGTAGATTAAACTTACACAGTTTGAAGATAATATGATAGTAGAAAGCTTCCCTTAAAATATTATATGATGAGGTGCTGTATTTTCTTTTATAAAAATGAGTAAAACAAGGGCTGAAATATTAAAACAATGGGAATTTAGTCATGTCTGACGACAATCCAGAGTACTATTTGAATGTTTAGGGCGTGCTTTGTGAAATGTTATACTATCATTGAACAAGCCACAAAAACTGTTTCTAAACCTTATCGGGGCATAAGTTTGTGCACACTCTTCTGATTTAAGGGTTATCAAATAACCATCGCCGCCCGAAACATTCATCAAATAAGTTTTGTCACCTTTTCAGTGTGTTGAAATTGAAGCGAAATCAAGTATTCCATTGTTATCTTTTCGTTTTTTTTATTGTTATTTCTAAAATTGGTTTGTTTGTAACACTAGTCCCCTTGTCTACTTCGTTCAATCGTTATGCATTATTTTAGGCTAAGTATTGCTAATAATTGGAGCTGCCTGTCCCCCTAGCTTCTTTGTTTAATTTTGGTGTTTTTTTTTTACCGTACAGTTAGTAGTTCTTATTCTACAATTCAATGCTGTTTATCCTGCTGTTTCCAAACTTATAAATAAAGGTTCATATTTGAATTCAATTCATTTACTTTCTGCAATCTTTTATAATGAAATCTGATCTCTCGTCTATTGCCTTTGAGTTAAAGTGCAAATCTTCTTTCCACTGACAGATGGGCGCTTGTCTGGGGCCATCGTGAGAGCAGGCAAGGAGCCTGACATTTTCAACAATGCCGCGTGTGGGTTACCAGTGACACAAGACCAAGCATCGATCCCTGGGGGACATACAACGATATTGTGTAACCCGCCCGTCATTGCCCAGTACGTCAGTGTAGACGACGAAGATCATGAACCAGACAGTAAAAGTCTAGCACTGTGCGAGGTGACTGTTGAAGAGCAACCCATGGAAGACTGTATCCAAACAACAAGTAAGAACATAATTTTATTTTAATGTGAGATATTTGTGTTGGTATTGCGTACCGTTTAATTTAACGAGTTGGTGTGCTTAGTGTCACAAGACATGCACTTTTTTGTTGTTGCTTTGAATAATTGTGTTTTTTGCGAGTTCTTTCACGCCAGTTCTAGCTATGTTAACAAATAATAGTGGTTCGCTTGTTCTAACAAAAAAATAAGTGTACAAAAAAAATAAGTGTAGAATAGACAAGAGCCTCAAAAGGAACCATAAACGTCTAGCTGTGCACTCGTGTATTTTTATTTTTGTGCATTGTCCCTTTCTCGATCATTTTGGTTTATCTACGTTTAGGTGCGGCGACCATGGTCAAGCCATTCCCCGTTGCTGGTATGGTCTTATCCTCATTGCTTTTCGAAGGGAAATGTATTGTCGACCCACGCCCTCTGTCGGTCTCTCACATGAAGTCACCTATGCAATGTTTCATGCGTTGTAAGATTAATAACGAGTGTTGGTCTTTCGACTACGTCATGACTTCTGGTCAGTGTAGGCTCTACGATGTAAAGGCTGGAGACATAAATGCAGATGATCAGCCAGGCTGCTTGGTGTATGCTGTAATCCGTGGCTAGACCAGTACTGAAATATTACTTGACTTTGCAATCGATGGCGCTCTTTTACTAAAATGGTAGTCGCAATGCAAATTTAAAGGTTGTAAAAAGGCATTGCTTTAAAGGAACACGTTGCCTTGGATCGGTCGAGTTGGTATTTGAAAAGCGTTCTGTAACCGTTTGTTGTAAAATGTATATGGTTAGAAAGATATTGTAAAAGTAGAATACAATGATCTACACAAATATGCCTCAAAACTGCGTGGTTTTCTTTTTACCCTTTCGACTAACACGGTCGGCCATTTATGGGAGTCAAAATTTTGACTCCCATAAATGGCCGACCGTGATAGTTCGCGACGTAAAAGGAAAACCGTGCAATTTCGAGTGATACTTGTGTGGATCATTATATTCTACATTTAAAACATCTTTCTAACCATATGCATTTCATAACAAACGGTTTTAAACGCTTTTAATAGACCAACTCATCCGATCCAAGGCAACATGTTCCTTTAAACTATTGTGGTGATTCGAATGTTGGTAGGCCTATACATCTCATTCCGTTTAGAGTTAGTTTGACGCTTTTGTTAACCAATAGGTGGCACTCTCTTATTTTAATGGTAGTCGCACCGCAAATTTTCAAGGGTGTAAAACAGCATAGCATTGTGTTAATAAGGGATTTCATCTTAATTTCATTATCAGTTGATACGTTACTTAAAACCTGTCGCGACAACATCAGAAAAAAACCTCACACGCTTACCCGTTCGTACAATTCGAAACCTAACCCGTCAATCCATCTATAAGCCATCAGTCGATATATTGTAGCGTTGACCGTGGGTTGTGTTGTACACAGTTTAATGACACAATTGAAGGTACAATTAACTGCCTTTTCTGTCCGGTTTTTGGAGGTTGATTCACATACAACAATCATAAAATTACACGAAGCAGAAACCTAAGCCAGAGAGCGCCCTCTCCAGCGAGCAGATATCCCGATCCCGTACGGCAGAAAGCAGCGCTCCGAAGGGGAGTCGTGCTGGCGCCCCCCACCGGCGGTCGATCGGCACCGCCGCTACAATATGATTTGTCACAGCCCGGTGTGGCTTTTATTAGCCACAGGCTATGAGATGAGCTTACGACTCCTGCTGAATGTATAAATTGAATACAAAATAAGTTTAATCAACGATTTAAAACCTATGGGACCTTCCTTTTATTTATTCATGTTGGCTAGGTGTGAGCAGGGAATGTTGAGTTTTGAAATGTTTGAAATTGGGTATACAACAATTCCAAACGAACAGATGATAGGGGGCAGATGACATCATTCAGTACTAATTCATTATCAGATGAGCTGGATAAAGCGGCCATGTTTCAAGAATGTGTAAGACTAGTTGTAACTCGAGTTGGGACGAGTTAATCGTCCTTACCTAGGTCTAGCTTCAAGTGTTTTAATATTATCTGCGTCAACTAGTCTTAAGTTATGACTAATCCTCAGCTAAGACTAGTCCTAACTCTTGTGAAATCAACCGGTTATTATATAAGTGTGTCCTTTTCTTCTTTGTTATTGAAGTTGTTAAGAGTATATAGTCGGCATTTAGAGGATAATTGCAACGTAAGACTGAGGAAGGCAGCCATGAGCCTCAATCAACATGATGTACTGTGAAGTTTGATTGGTCGAGAACCAATCATGTGACGCGCAACAAAAACACATTTTGTGCATACACATTTTGTGTGTTTTCAGACTGCATGAGAAAGATGTCTTTCTCGGAGCAAAATAAGATTTTGTTAGTACTTACCATGGAAACGTGTCCAGTTTTAAGTTTTGATTTATAAAATGGGTTGTTATGTGCAATGAGAACTTACACGAAGTAGTAAGCTGTTTAAAGGCAGTGGACATTTTTGGTAATTTTTAAAGACCATTTTCAGCACATGGTGTTATCACAACATTATGCATAAAATACAAATCTCTAAAAGTTTGGTCTCGATTGACCATCGAATTGGTGATAAAATAAAAAGAACACTTCAATGTAGCACTCATTTGCGTGCTGTGTGATGCTTAAAAAAAGCTTCACGCATGACTTCGAGACCTCGAAATCTAACTCCGAGGTCTCAAAATCAAATTCTCGAAAAAAATCATTCTTTCTCGAAAACTACGTCACTTCAGAGGGAGCCAATTCTCACAATGTATAACTATCAACCTCTCCCCATTTCTCGTTACCGCAAGTAAGGTTTTATGTCGATAATTATTTTGAGTAGTTACCAACACTGCCTTTAAAGCTTCATTTGGAGAAAAAAATATTACAGAGCAAACCCGCAACAAAGAGTACGTCTCATCTATCCTTGGACCCCAACTAACAACATTGAAGCGAAGTGGCATGTAAAAAGCCATCAATAGGCATACGCGTCCATGCGTATGGCATAATATTTAATAATTTCATAATTGATTCATTTTCGGGGGGATGTTAATCAGCACGTGACGGAGGTACCGCTGGCAATGAATATGCCGAACAAAGGAAAGCACAAACTATTAATTAAAGCAAATGGGAGTTAGCGTAGCCAAAGTCCTTGATGACAAAGAATCGTGGTAAAGATAAAATGATGCTAACAAAAATTGACGAGTAAAGTTTTCCATCCTCTTTAATTCAATTGGTACCACAATTTGAAACCGGCATAGCATCGTTTTTCTACATATAACAGTGATCCCGATTCACAGAACACATTTTTTTTCTAGACTGTGAACTTCGAAAAGGTTTTTGGTCGAATAATATTAATGGAGGAGTGTTTGTTTGTATTTTTTTATATGTATATATAATATATTATTAAATCTTTAGACATACACAATGATTACAAGTTGGACAGGGGCTGTCAAGGTTAAAACAAAAGTATAAAAACTGTCATCTAAGAGATGTGTAAAACCAGATCCCTGCCAAATCCAAACCCTAATTTATTTTCCATCAAAACTTTACAAAACCTTTTTAACGCAAATTGCCAAGGTATACCTACTACACAATGTGATATACTCAGCATCCAAATAGACCTTATATGCACATGACGTCATTTCAGTACGGCGCCCCCGCATTGACGTCAAAAGGAGGATGTTCATCTCGGGGGGATGTTAATCAGCGAAAATTCTAACAAGCCAAACATTGAAAATATGTATAAAGTTTATTTGTTTCAAATGTTTTCAAGAGGCTATGGAATAGCGCTCTCTTGCTAGATCAACACTACTTACGGTTAAAGTTTGGGCTCTTGACTGCTGCAGAGAAATATCCGCGATGTCAGACTTGAAATCAAGTTTAGCACTGCCGAAGAACAAGCGTCACGGTATGACCAACATGATTTGACATAGACTATTTTTGCAAAATACCCATCGCGTAAGCGCCAAATCATAAGTATGGAGATGACACGCCATACGTGCCCCTATAAGACATACGAGTTAACAAAACTGAGGATAGTTGTGACCCCCCCCCCCCCCCGCATGATTGATGGCAATGACGGGACACAGGGTTTATTAGGGCACAGGGTTTGGTCTTGCACAGTGCAACACATGAGTTTCATGATACAGGTGGGCAAGAGACACGAGCAACATTTGACATTGTGTCCCCACCCTTTGAAAAGGGGGTGGAGTGGGACAAGTCCCTTCCACTTTTTCAAGTGAAAATCTGTCAGCAATGGTGTAGCGTGTGAGAAGCCTTTATATACGGCGTGGAGTTCGGGCCCGATTAAGGGCCCGGGAAAGTTTTGCATTTTCGATGCTCTGAGATGCAATCTAGGGCCAATTTTGAGGGGGGGGGGGGCATTCGATATAGTGTCCTCCACCTTTCAGAAAGTTGTGTCATACTTGCCCCCCCCCCCCCCCCCGGATTAATGCCCATAGTGTGACACAGGGTTTGGTCTTACACAGTGCAAAACTTTGGCTTCACAATAAAAGTGTTCAAACAGATTAGAGGGGACATTTGATATTGTGCCCCCACCCTCCAGAAAATGGGGGGGGGGGGGAAGCATGTCCCCTGTCCCTCCCTCGATTGACGCCAATGCCTAACCCAAACCCTAACCACAACCCTAACCCTAACCCTAATAATAACCCTAACCCTAACATTGACTCTGACCCTAACCCTTACCCTAACTTCTAACCCTAACACCAACCCTTAACTTAACCATAAACCCAAGTTGCGTTTGTTTATCTTATTTTTTTTGTGGTCTTCAACACAAAAAAAAAATACTTTCTATAGTCCAACCCAATTTCTTTGGCATTATTTGTTTTGATAGTGAAATGAACTTAAATGTAAGCTTCAACTTATAATTATTTTATATCTGTAATGACTTCATACTTCGATAAATAATGGGTGCGTTCGTTTAGCTTCCCTGGGTCGACCCCGGTGTGTGGCGTGTTTTTTTCCCAGGACGAACGTGGGTAATTATCTGCACACGTTCGTCATGGAAAAAGAACACGACACACACCAGGCTCGACCCGGCCGGGGAAGCTAATCAAGTGCACCGATTATTCGAAAACATAATTTACACAGCAACAATCACGTACTTGGTCTGGACATTCCCCCACTTCCTGCGGGTATTGTGCCGACCCTTCTTTAATTTTGTTGGCTTTATTGTCATATAATATTCTCACACGATGAATTCATAAATGATTTGAAATAGTCGTAGTGCCTTTATTATAAAGTACTTGACAGTGCACATGGAAAATATGACAATTCATGAATTATTTGAAATAGTAGTAGGGCCTTTATTATAAAGTACTTCACATGGCACATGGCACATGGCGATATGGCGCAGTTATAAAAATAACTTGTCTATCAACAAAACTTGAAATGTTAAAACATTTGAAGTTAGGCTTCGGCCTACATTAAGACTTTCTATTCGTAAAGTGCTTCGGTTTTTTAGTGCAAATCAATCAATTTAGCTCAATCATTGTTCTATCTAAAACATCATTTATTATTAAGATAATAATACAACTTGTTTTACATAGCGTTTTATCAGCGGTCAATTAAAAGGTCTTGCTATAATTATTTCAAAACATTTGCACTCTTTTAACTGGTTTTAGTTAACACACCCCTATTGTCTGGTTAAAACCGAAATTAAAATTCTTCATCCGCGATGCAACTTTAACATTATATTAAATCGTTTGCAGTACCCACTGCTAAACATAGGATTCGAACTACCTCTAGCCACCGGAAAAAAAAAAACTCATCAGTGGTCTAGTTGGTATGACACTGCTCTAGAGTTGCCAAGGTATTTCTAGTTGGTATGACACTGCTCTAGAATTGCCAAGGTCTTTGAGTAAACAGTGCTAACACACATCGGTGAATACGGGTAAAAAACTAAATTAATATACCTCGACCCCATCAAAATCCAAAGCATTGTACTTTGTTTTAATGAATTTGATATTTACTTAAAAATCAAAATTTAATATACATTGACTCCATCAAAATCCAAAGCAGTGTAGTTGGTTTTAAGTACAATGGAGATCCATCAATGCTTGGCGAGAGGCCAGGCGTGCCATTTTATTAACTCAACTGAAATGAGAATTAAGCTACTAGTACACTGGTATTGGAGTTTGATGGATTCAATAAAAAACCTTCTGAAAGAGTAAAATTATTCAACTTTAACATCTATTTAATATGATTCGAACAGCCTCTGAGGGCAATCTCGGTGGTCTTGTTGGTAAGACACTGCTCTATAATTGCAAAGGTCGTGGGTTGGAATCCCATCAGAGTAATATGCCTGTGTGATGTTGGTTTACAGAACACGGGCAAGTACTGAGTATACAGTGCTAATACACATCGGTGTATACGGGTAAAAAAACAAAATTAATATACTTTGATTCCATCAAAATCCAAAGCATTGTATTTGGTTTTAATGAATTTGATTGTCAATGATTCAACAATGCTTCAACAATGCTTGGCAAGAGATCTAGCTGCCAATTCTATTTACTCAACTGAAATGAGAACTGAGCTTTTAGCACAATGGTATTGGATTTTGATGGATTCAAGAAAAATATTTTGAGCAAACAACGATAAGGCCGAGTCTGAAATAGTGGCTGTGGATACGGCCTGGTCGTCACGTTAGCGTGTTGTATGTATGGTAAGATACCCATAGCAACAACCGCAGCCATAGCCATTGGCACACATTCAGACACCCCCTAGCAGGGCCTACTTTCTTAGAGCTACTTTCAGCACACAACAATGTTGCTTGTAGAATAAGGATACCAACCAATCTGTGTCGCATGTGGGTCATTCCATGTCAGACCAACGCACTTTTAAAGAGCCCAGTTGTTTCTTAGTGGATTCTGATAGAGGAAAACATGCTCTATCAAGTGATTTTCATTTCATTGACTTTTCGAATGATGCGTTATTTCAAAAATTAGGTCAAAGGTCACGATAACATATTAAAGGTCATAGTGACTTGTACAAAAATAGTCATAAACTTGTAAATTTTGAAGAGCCCAACTGTTTCTTAGTGGATTCTGATAGAGGAAGACATGCTCTATCAAATGATTTTTATTTCAGAAAATTTATTTTTGATGAAAGAATTTATGTGAGCATGCAATTCTCATCAATTTGATACCAAATTTGTATATATGTGATAAAAATTGACATGGTTACAACATATTTTTTCCCAAAAGGTGGTATTTTACCCTAAAAATGTCAGATTTTAGTGGTTTCTGCCCTGACCACATGGAAAGTCCAATCGGGCTGAAAATTGCTGTGCATTCATTGCTCATTAGGACCTACAAGCACAGCAATTTTTATCAAAATCGGAAGACATGAGGTAAAAAAGTGCGTTGGTCTGACATGGAATGACCCATGTACAATGTATGACTGGCATCCTAAACATTTTCTACAGACAGATAGAAGCAATATTTTCTGGTTAAGCAGCTCTATGGAATTTGGCTCGTCCTCTTGGGTCTTCATGGATTGTCTGTGGTCCTCTCTCGAGGGTCTTCATAGGGGGTGCCATCATGGTCCAGCTTGTTTCAGTTGATGTGTGCATTATATCCTCACAACGGTCCTATACGCTACTTGAACGGTTGCACATGACACAGTCCTTCAGCTGATGTCACTCAGTCCAAAAAGTGTCGATTAGCCCTAGGTGCAGAGACGGACTTCTCGGGGCATGGCAGGTTGATTTGGAGGCCTTCGTAGGAGATTGCTCGATGGGGGCCAGCTGAGCTCCGTTCCCCAGGAAATGTTTAGTGTGTCATCTTCAAGGTCATCCAATCAATCTGTGGTAGAAGAGAAATGATTTTCTACGATTACTTTGAATTAAATATTACTAAATAGGTTTGTACAAGTTTCACTTGTTGTGAGGACTAGTGGTCGCTTGCAAGGAAAATTCTCCAGCTCCAATTTCGGACCCAACTTTATGAAGCCGGAAAGCAGAAAATACTCCTCAGAAATTTCTTTGCAAAACAACAGTGGGGCCCCAGTTGCGAAAATGTAAATTTGGAGGAATGTTGGCTGGTAGCCAGTGTCTGTCAAGCAAGACTTATCTGTGCTTAGTAAGTTTTGACGCTTACAAACTTTATGAAAATGAGCCCAGTTCTTTAACTATGTACATTTAACATTAAATTAATTTTCTAAGAAACACAGCCAAATACACACGTAATTGTGTTTACGTTTCGACTAGTTTCACCACTTGAGTATTTGGCTGTGTTTCGTAGAAAATTAACTTAATAAATTGATATTTTACCAGCCTGATGAACTTCTTTCATGATACATACAACATGATTCAACATTCGAAGTTTTGTTGAATTTTGTTATCAAATATTGTTCTGACAAACTTGACCTCCTTATTTAATAGACACTGGACACTCTTGGTAATTGTCAAAGACCAGTCTTCTCACTTTGTGTATCTCAACAAACCTGTGAAAATTTGAACTCAATTGGTCGTCTAAGTTTGGAGACAATAATGGAAGAAAAAACACCAATGTCAAACGAAGTTGTGTGGTTTCAGATGCTTGATTTTTTAGATCTCAAATTGAAATTCTGAAGCCCCAAAATAAAAACAATTATTTTTAGGGGGAAATTACTTCTTTGGAACACTACGTTTCTTCAGAGGGAGCCGTTTCTCACAATGTTTTTTACAGTCAATAGCTCCCAATTGCTTGTTACCAAGTAAGTTTTTATGCTAATAGTTATTTTGAGTATACTCATTACCAATAGTGACCAGGCCTTAATGCGGATTTCCTCCAGCAAACCAAGGATGAGTGTATTCTTTTCAATGGATTTAAAACCTTCAACCTCATTTGCCATTTTATATAGGATGAACCTTCTCTTCAAAAAGATTGTTTTCGTTTCAACTTACCAAGCTGCCTGTTGTTGACTTTTTGTTCCTGTCCCAAAAAAGTGTTGCTCAGCCTCAACATCACTACGTCACTTGCAAAGTTGATCTTGTAGCAGACAGTATTCTGGGTAGACTTGACACAGTCCGTCTTCAGCTGGTGATCAGTCCAAACTTATTGTAATCTTCAAGGTCATCGTCTCATTCTATGGCTGCAAAAGTTTTAATTTCATTTTGATAAACTCTTTCACACTCGGTTGGGACTGGTCAAGTCTGAATAATTACAACAAAACATCTCCTCCAGCACCATTCACCTTTTCACCTCATTTGAACATGGGAAGCATTGTGACACAATATTCCAGGTTTTGTTGAACTGTTTTTGTAGGCACCTTAAAATAAAACCTATTTCTGAAAAACTTGACTTCTTGACTTAAAAAAGCTTTCAGCGTTTTGTTTGCAGAGTGTTTGTACTACAAGCTTTAGGGTGCCTATGCATGAATGTTCTTCAAAACAGTCAAAGATCAACACATTTGCCAAACTTGTGGGATGAACCGTCTTAAAAAAAAAAAAGTTTTGGATTTGTTTTTTACTTACCAAGTTGTTGACGTACGTCAATTGAAGGGTTGATGACCTCGTTGCAGGCAGAGAGTGACCTGGTTAGACTTGACACAGTCCTTCATCAGCTAGTGGTCAGTCCAAAGATATGTGATCTCCGAGCCTGTGGTTCAACATTTCAAAAATTCATTTTGATAAACCTCTTTCAAAACAATTATAAGTCAAGTCTGAATGATTACAAAGAAAATTTCTCCGCCAGAACCATTCACTTTTTCACCTTATTGAAAATGCAAATTATTTTGACCCAATATTCCAGGTTTTGTAAATCTGAAAAAATTTGATTTTTTTTTTCAATTTTTCTTTCACACTTGCCAACATAATTTCTTTTTGTTAATGCCCTATCCAGCCAACCTGGTGAACGAGTAAAGAGTTAGTCTTATCTCTAGGCCAACACTGATGATACTCTAGTACTCTAGGCCTTTACTGACTGACCATTCATACGTACCTACACCACTTAAGTCTTTCTCCCATGGCTGCTTTTTTTCATCCATCCTTTCTTTTCTCTCGCTACCTCCGAGTTTGTATTTTTGGTAGACTTAAAATGACTCAATTTTTACTAATAGTTCCCCCGTTCTTTTCTTTGGATTGTGACCTAAATGAGCAATTGTTGCAGCTATAGTGTTTTTATTATCTATTTTTTTGTCTTTAAACATTTGATGCTACATTTAAGACTGATGTAATGCTGATTTTAAGAATTTGTAAATATTAATTTAGCTGAACTAAATTGTTTATTTACAACTTCTAAATCAAACACTTATCAGCCATAAATGTTGTTTATTATTTATCTACTTTTATTTTAAAAAATAATATTTTTAAAGATTTACGTAAGCGAAAGTTTCTACATTCATAATTGATGTCATGCTGATATTAGGAACATGTGAATATTCTGTCATTTAGAAATTCTAAACTCACTATTTACTTCTCCTAAATCAAACATTAATCATAAAATGAATGTTGATATTTAAACTTAGAAATGGTTTGACTGCATTACGATTACTTATAATAACTTACGGTTGTAGGTTAACATGTTTACAATACATGCTTACAGTAATAGCACTTAGTAGCAAAAGGGACATTATTGCAGAATTTGTTTCATTGTTAAAAACATTTTGTTATTTTTTTTTAAAGAGTTACTGGCATTCTTATGAATTAGGTAAAAGTTACATTTTGTTACACTTTGATGACGTAAAATCATGACAATTTTAAGTAAACATGACAACTGACGACTTGAAGTATCACCCGTGGAACTTCCGGTAAGACTAGTCTCCTAATTAAAAAGCATCATTGGCTTCGACCAATATGCTGCTGAAGAAATGCCAAGAAACTCTAAAGACAGCCGGAAAGCTCTATAAGTAAAGGACAACATCAACAAGATTGCAGAGCATCTTAGAGGGCAAGGGGCGGTACGAGGGGTGGGACTCTGCAAGAGAACGGGTTAGATCTCCTCTTACACTTCGGAGTCTTCGTCTTGATCTTGATCTTGATTTAGGACAACTTGCGTTATCCGACCTCCACTATTGCGCTTAATCAGTAATTTCTTTTTCAAGAACCATTTTGTTTCTTTTCTTTTAAGGATCGTCAAAAACAGTGTATGTGCATTCAGTTCAATTCAATTATTGTTTAATAATGTGGAAGACACATATAGATTGTTTCCAAGAAGTGCATCAATTTAAACACTGAGCAAATGTTTTTTTCATTTGAAATGTCGCAGAACGTCCTCACAAATGTTACTCGTTTTTTTTTTTTTTTTTGGAAACCTGCAGGTTACTCTTTATAAATAATTACTAGGTTTTGTTTGCTGCCCTTTGAGAGCTAAAAAGGCAATTAAGGCCTTTAAGGATAAAGGACAGCATTTATAAAATAATTGCTTTTTTCTTCTATAAAAAGTTGCAGCACGTCTCATTAATTCTTACTATAGTGTTTGCTGCCCTTTGAAAGATACAAACGCAATTAAGGCTTTTAAGGATAAAAGGCAGCATTTATCAAATAAATTAATCGCTAAAAAATGTGGAGGTCGGATGGTGCAAGTTTTCCTTACCTGAATCCAGCGATGACTCCAGCGAGGACTCCAAAGTTACGTCCACAAACCACACATCCACAGATAACATCTGATACCATGGCACATTCTCTTGAGACCCGTCGACACAAAGATAGGATCACCTACAAAAACATAAGGGTTATAATTATTTCATTGCCTCAAAATATTATATCAAATTTATTTCGAAACAACACAAGGAAAAAGTTTTCGTATGGCGCCACTACTTTTTCATTTGATATTAAATAATATAGTATCTTATTTACCTCAATGAGATATCGCTTTATGTAAAAAAAAAGAGTGAAAAAGAGGTGGCGCCATACGGGAAATTATTCCAAAACGAGTCTTGCGCCATGGGGCCTGCACCTAAAATTTAGGTAATATTATTTTCCAAAGTCTTACTTTTTTGTTTTCGATGGCTCCATGTTTTCATTCGGCTTCGGTCATAAAGGTTGCGTCCCATCGTACGGCGACTCAGGGGAAGCTTTCTATACAGCAAGCAGATATTTCGATCTCAACACTGAAGTTCAAGTTTATTTGGCTTTTAAAACTATGTTTTTGAAACAAGAGAACTTCGTGGAATTCACAATATGTAGAGACAGGCTCAACATTAATTTTTATTTTTGAAGTGACTGCAGGTTTTTAAACATTTCAGCTACGTGTATCCCAAACACTTGGCCATAAAGTCTTTTAGAATATCAACAATTAAACAAGTGCAACTTTTGACGAAACATTTCTGAATGCACATGACTAGTTGTGGTGTGAATTTCGATTAACATACGAGTAAAGTTCATCAGGAAAACGCGACGTCCAAGACCTTTAGTTGGGCCGAGAAAAATACGGCCATCCTCCATTGCGACATGTCCAGTATAATGCCGTGCTGTATCGGCCACAACGAGGGGCTTCGAAAACCGCGGCCCAGATCTCCTTATTCGCATAACAAGAAGTCTTTCAGAAGATGACATTCTACAATCGCGCACCTGTGATTCAGTTTCTTTCTCTTTCCTTGTTGATGTGTAGGTCCACCCATTAGAGTTATATAACAGTGTACCTAAGCAGAGCTCCCTAACCATACACGCGTACTCTGACGACCATAGACTTGATTCAAACCCATTCTCGAGTTGGAGATTCCTAGGCATGTCGCGACAACTAGCAAACAATCCGTAGGCTACACTAACAGTGCGCACTCGCCTTCAAAATGCAGCTCATCACAAAACTATAGTTTTCTGGTGATGGTACAGGATTGGGACTTGAGTCAAGTCTAGGACGACCATGGGGTTCGAATCCTTATTGGTATTTCTTAACAATGTCTCCTTAGAAAACAGGTTAAGTTCACTAGTGCGTGACCCGTGTTTATAATGGGTCTGCGCCATTTTCTTAATGGAAGAAAAATACTCCTTGCAAGCAATCTCAATGGTTCTTTTGTAGTTAGCATTTTGTTTGTACCATTTTTCTTGTTTAGAATCAGCTGGAGAGGAGAGCCTCTAGACTGGAACTGTGTTTATTTTAGACTATCTTTCGGGTTCCAGCTATTTCTTGTATTTCCTGTATTTAAAGACACTGGACACTAGTATTTTTGGGACCTGTTGTTATTCTCAGACGACACCCCAAAATAATATAACAGCAAGAACACAACTTTTGTTGCAGCTTCAACTACTTTTTTATTCGTAGCAAGATCTGATAAATTACCAGTTTGGCATACAAACTTGTACGATAATACAATAAGTTACAACGCTCATTGAACTCTTGACATAACAATGACGTAATCAAGGACAAATGCCGAAGGGCAGCTTGACCATTAAAATGTAACGGGCCCGGATTTTAATTACTTGTTAGCTTGCCATTGATAAAAATTTGGGCAGCTTGCCCAGCCTCTACGTATAGGGGCAGCGTGCCCACCTATATTGCCAACGAGGAAGTCGAATATTGAGGGAAACTCCTGTTGTCTGGGCTTTTCATGACCACAAAGTCCTAGTAGCGATCACAAAAGCTGTGATATTAAATAAACGTCAAACCCAATCATTCTTAAAACAATTAAGGATTCAAATGAATTTTTTACGCAATTTGAAAGCCTTTTGTGAAGCCTTTCCAAGAAGTGAAAAATTAACTACTAACCAATTTGCACAGTTTTTAGCCCTGCAATAGAAACGCCAGTCATCTCACTTTTCATCACTACAGTCTTTTAATGAGTTTCCGATTTAAAGACAATGGACACTATTGGTAATTGTCAAAATCCAGTCTTCTCACTTGGTGTATCTAAACACATGCAATAAATAACAAACCTGTGAAAATTTGAGGTTGAGGTCTCGAAATCAAATTCGTGGAAAATGACTTCTTTCTCGAACACTACGTCACTTCAGAGTACGCCGTTTCTCACAAAGTTTTATACTATCAACCTCTCCCCATTATTTGTTACCAATTGAGGTTTTATGCTAATAATTATTTTGAGTAATTACCAATAGTGTCCTCTGCCTTTAATATCCGTCAAGCATTGATTACAAAAACAACCCATAAAATCTACATCTGTATATCTCCAAACATGAACTTGTAGTATTATGTGCTGAGCATCTGAGTCCTGCTATAGTTAGTAAGACCTCTGCTTTAGATTGGCAAATGAATGGGTTTGAATCTAAACCGAGTGATAATAGTCCACAAAACCCTGGAAAACACCAAGTATATAGTGCTGACACAAGCTCTCTGACACACCTTAAGAGTTAAAACAAATGTTCCCTTTCCAATGCAAAATAATTACATATTAAGGAGATAAATAGTTTCTTATATAGTGTTCTTATTATTACAATACATTGCCTTGTGAGCTTTATAAAGTTAGTATGTGTAATCCAGCTTAAAGGAACACGTTGCCTTGGATCGGACGAGTTGGTCTTTTAAAAGCAGTTGAAACCGTTTGTTATGAAATACATATGATTAGAAAGATATTTTAAAAGTAGAATATAGTAATCCACAAAAGTATCACTTGAAATTGCACGGTTTTCCTTTTACGTCGCGCACTAACACGGTCGGACATTTATGGGAGTCAAAATTTTGACTCCCATGGCCGACCGTGTTTCTTCTTCGCGACGTATAAGGAAAACCGTGCAATTTCGAGGCATGTTTGCGTGGATCATTATATTCTACTTTTAAATTATCTATCTAACCATTGCAATTCGTAACAAACGGTTTCAAACGCTTTTCAAAGACCAACTCGACCGATCCAAGGCAACGTGTTCCTTTAAAGCCATTGGACCCTTTCGGTACAGAAAAAAAAAAGTTCACAGATTTACAAATAACTTACAGGGTTTACAGAAGGTAGGGGTGAAATACTTCTCTTGAAATATTATTCCATGAAATGCTTTACTTTTTGAGAAAACAGTAAAACAATATCAATTCTAGTTAACGAGAATTACGGATTTATTTTAAACACATGTCATGACACGGCCAAACGCGTGGATACAAGGGTGGGTTTTCCCGTTATTTTCTCCCGACTCCGAAGACGGATTGCGCCTAAATTTTCACAGGTTTGTTATTTGATATAGAAGTTGTGATACACAAAGTGTGGGCCTTGGACAATACTGTTTTTACCGAAAGGGTCCAATGGCTTTCAAATAACCTATTAATTTGTACCCAGATACAAGTGAGACTTTTATTTACATTATTCTACTATCGATTTAAAGCATTAATGCAGAAATTGCAATTTTCGTTAAAGCCTTGCTAATTCATAATTAAAAACGGTTAATTTAGTTTTGCCAATATTTACAGTTAGTCTTTGCATAATGCAAAAATGATTCAAACCTCTTATTAAAGCAACTGAATACCATCATTAATGTCAGACACTATAATCATAATATTCATTATAAGAGATAATTTCCATTTCTGGTAATTAGTCATCAGTGGTCTAGCCACGGACTACTGCATACACCAAGCAGCCTGGCAGATCATCTGCCTTCAAGTCTCCAGCCTTTACATCGAACAGCCTGCACTGACCAGAAGTCATGACGTAGTCGAAAGACCAACACCCGTTCATCTTACAACTTAGGAAACATTGCATTGGTGAATTCATGTAAAGGACCGATAGAAGGCGTGGGTCGACAATACATTTCCCTTCGAATAGCAATGTGGATAGTATGCCAGCAACTGGTAAAGCCTTGTCCATGGTCGTCGCGGCTGTGGAAAAATAAACACGATAAAGAAAAAGACAATACACGAAGATAAAACAAACAAATACAAAGAGATGTTTATGATTCCCAGTTTGAGATTGTTCTCTAGTTTACAATCTCAGTAAATGCATTGTATGGTCACAGTAAAAAAGCGAAACACTTTACGCATGGTCGTACAGGCGTGGTATTACTCACGTGGACAAATTAGTCCTCCATGCTCTTGTACACGATTATTTAAAATTCTATATGACTGTTTTTTTCTTTAATCCATCAGTGGTTATCTTCTGAAAAGTGAAAAATCAAATACTTTCTAAATTAAATGATGTCTTACTTGTCATTTGAACGCAGTCTTCTATGGGGCACTCTTCAATAATCACTTCGCATAGTGTTAGGACGTCGTCTTTTGGGCCGTTTGAATGATCAGCGTCGTCCACACTGACGTACCGGGCAACCACGGGAGGGTCACATACAAACTGTAAGTGTGCCCCAGGGATCGATGCTTGGTCTGTTGTCACTGGTAATCCACACGCAGCATTATTTAAGATGTCGCTCTCGGTGCCAGCTCGCACGATGGCACCAGACAAACGCTCACCTGTCATTGGAAAAAATATTAAGAGACAAAATAGTACATTTTAGTTTAAAACATTTAAGACAGTTAATGGATTGCTTGTCATAAAAAAAATGTTACTCGTGCATCTTCCTTTTGGTGTCAGGAAGTTGCAGAGAGAGGGACGCATAATATGCTCCGGTCATTAGCTCAAGTGTTCTTTTCAAATTACAATATAATTTATGGGCTATTTTGGTTTGATTAATAACGTTACATTGAGTTATTACTTACTACTTTTAAGTCATCTTTGTGGAGATTAAGTTATTGGTTCATTCCACTTTGGGAAAATCGTGTTGATAGTAATTTTGGTAGTAACATTTGCCCAACTATTTGACAAAGAAGTAATAATTAAGCCCTGATTGATAATTTACATTTTTGAAAAGTAACAGTTTCACTTACTGCAGCAATCTCCTCTGTTGACGAGGGTGATACGACCGAGGCAGTGTTTTGCTACGATATCCACCTTCCACCAGAGATGTGGGTCGTGCACTAAAACAAAACAAAAAACATTAATTTAGTGCTTTGCAAGTTACAGAGAAGTTGCAAGCTGTAGACAATGATTTACGCGACGCCAAAAAACATATCTACAATTATAATGAACAAATTCAAAATGGCCGCTTAAGATCTATCTCACAAAGATAATCGAAAAAAAGAAAAAGAAAATGGCATTTCAATGTGATCGTTGCAAAAGTTACTGAGGGTCAGTTCATAGTAAACATGATCTTTCGTTATAGACTAACGCTGGCCTGGCGGTCACCTGAGCTGCTAAATCAATGGACGATGTCATCGTCAGCCAATCACCGTGCAGGAAAACCATGCTGTTTAATGGTTGATTTTTTTCGTAACGGGAGTTTTGGACTACCGGTGGAAATTGCTCTATCCTGACTGGACTAGCTACGATCCGGTCTCGCTTTTAACATTTCCGGGAAGAATATGAAATAATATATCCATATAATATACTAATTGGGGATTGTTGCCGATATTCATAACGGGAAAAATTGTCGTGTTTTTGTGACTTTGTTTATTTCTTATGGAAGCCATTTTTTACGTAAAAAATTATCTTTTTAAAAATTGAGTTGCACCGATTTCTTTCATACAAAACGACAGATATGCTCTTCATTTCAATGTACTGGTACACATTGCTTTCAATATTTTTCAGATAAGGCCGAATAAGACTGAATTTCAGAAGCCCTTTGGAAAAATTATATATTCACACAGAGGTCACGCACGAAAAACGATGAATAATTTGCAGATAAAAGAAAGGAATTTGGTGACCTGCGGGTTGACTGTTTGTTTTTTGTACACTTTTTTCCAACTGTGGCCCATTCCCGAACCGCGGACCATTGTCCTCTTTTGTTAGGTACCTGGGGTCGATTTCACAAAGAGTTAGGACTCGTCTTATCTCGAATAACTCGTCCTAACTTAGGATTAATCTTAACAACTCGTCCTAACTTAGGATTAATCTTAAGGTCTGCATGCTACAGTGCAGGGTTGGGACTCGTCCTAAGTCCAAAGATTAGTCTTAAGTTAGGAAGAGTTTTGTGAAATCGACGGCAGGTTTGAATGTGTATACCTCATTTGTGGGTGACGAGAACACTCTAAAAAGTCGCTTATTATACACTTACTGGTGTGGGCGCAACTAAAACCACCAACATGTGTTCTTAGATCATTATCTATCGCTAGATCTGCTGAAAGGTTTACTCCAAGGTGTGAATAAGTCGAGACCTGGGTGGCTTGCATTCCATGAAGATTCAGAACTGAAAGTATGACAGAGAAATATTCAAACCCCAGGAAAGACTCGGTTATCAGTAATGTGTTACTTGTTCGACAAACATAATATTGAGCTAACAACACATTTTAATTCAAAAGAGATAGACAGCTGGAAAGCTTCACAAAGCACATCACCCCTATACAATACATTAATAAATACATCAGACAGTTTCGCTGTTCCTATTGGTGGAGAGCGCGTCACGTGGGTGTGTATAAACCTTTGTTTATGACCAGTAAAAAGTGTTAAAAACATGGGCGTGACACGGGAGCTTGCACCTGTGGTTATAAAACAGTTTCTTCATTCCTATTGGTCGAGAGGAACGGCCGGGACAGTTGTGCCACATCACGCGATACGCGCGACGCGCACAGTATAAGGAGTTGTTTAGCCGAGAGCCTTACCATTTCATAGCTGGGGGGGGGGGGTGTTGAAAGAAATCGTTGAACAATTATAATTTTCGCATTTGTTTTACTTTCTGACCAAAAAGTGTTGATGTTTTTTGACCGAAAAGGTATTTCTGAATGGGAGTCAAAGTGTGTTGAATCGGTTTTCAACAAGTGGTTTAACCCCGCCGAGGTCTGGTTCTTGATAATTTACATCGACTTCGTCTCGGTGAAATGGTCAAGACTCAGGCCTCGTTGGGTTTATTCCACTAGTTGAAAACCTCTTCACCTAACATTGATTCCCTTAATTAAAATCCGATTTTCCCCAAATGAAATGATTACATAACTGCTGACCGATAGGTGACCACCAATGGCCAAAATCCGTTAACACCCAAAATGGGGCTTAGACCAATCAAAGCGAAGCAAAAATATATGTAAATTGACGTTCATCGACCAGGGCCTAATAATTTCATGGCTGTGCTAAACGTAAGCACAGAGTCGGCGCTCACGAACTGCCCCTAAATACCGGGCAATGTCGATCGTCTAGTTGGTATGAACATTGCATAAACATTGCAAATGCCTCGGGTTTGAATCCCACCCGGGTAGTATGCCTGTATTTTGTTGCTGTGCACATAAAACTCGGGAAAGTACTGAGTATACAGTGCTACACACACATCATATCAGTGTGGGTGTAACCAAAATGATTATACCTAAAGTAATTTTCCTTACATTCTTACTCAAACAGGACTGGGGAAAGAACTGAGTATAAAGATACACTCTAAAAAAGAAGTGTAAAAACTTGCTGAGTAAATGTGCTGGGTACGAAAGTTGAGTAACTTCTTACGCAATGTTGGGCAACAAGGCGATTTGGCTTGTGCCCTCGAGAAGGTAACTTGTACCTTTTTAAGTTGCATAAAAAAATTAGCCAGTGAAAGCAACTTGTGTGTACAAAAACACATTTTCCTCGCCACAGGGTCAAGTTTACCTTGCGACGTACTAAAAAATGCTCTTTTTGTGGTAAAATGTTGCACGTAATTGGGTAAACTGCTCCTCGTGGAAACCATTTTACCCATAATGCAAAGAGCACTTTACACACACACACGGACGTGTCGTACAAGTTGCATGGCACAAGTCATAATCAAAGATGGATGGGGTGGACGTAATTCTGATGTTGCAGGTCGTTGATGTCTGATGTTCATTTAACCACGGTTGTAAAGAGATAATTTTGGCTTTATGGTAGATAGTTTGTTTGAGGAACAACAGTCTGTTGAAGGGAGAAATGCATCACCAGGAAAGACGCGGATAGTAGCTTCAACAATTTCGTCAATAACAGGTCTGGCAAAACCAACCGGCTCTTTTCAGAGCCAAAACCGCTTCTAAAAAGAGATTGTTACATGTAGTCTGCTCGCAAGACTTTTGTGTTCGTGTTTCACCCCCTGAATGTACACAAACTCTCCTGTCGTTTTATGCAAGGTTATTATTAGGTTGTGATCACCATAGATTAATCGGAAATTATACTGTCCAGTCCAATTCGATGTATATGGTTTTTTTTAATGTTTTTTTTTAGTGTCCGTGTTTGCTGCAAAAATGCATTACTTCTTTTTTACTTAACCCTAGGGGTTATGGTGCTCAACTACTGAGTAAATGGGTAGTCGATTGTTGGGTACATTTTGAAACAACAAAATTGGGTAAGAAATTTGAAGCATAGTTGGGTAGCCGTTTTACACAGAAATTGAGTAAATTACGACGCAACCCCTGTTGCGTACCGTTTTACCCTCCAAACGACCATGTTCCCTTTTGAACACCACAAAGAGTAAAATTTTACGCAACATTGGACATTTTTTTCTTAGAGTGTATCATTACCCACATCGGTGTGCTAATGATTACTACGTAATAATCTTGGTTATAATCGAGTCGGAGTCTATGTAGTTGTTTAAAGACTCACCTGTAAGCTCGTTGCACCAGATGCAGGACAGCAGGCAAAACCACACGAGGATTCCAAAGAGAATCATCGGCAGGGATTTCTCAAGCCTATCGCTGTGAGCCATCTTAGCACGTCACACCACACACGTTTAATGGCAGCAGAATAACCTATTTACCTACCAACAAATTGGGACAGCAACGTGTTGCATGCAAGCTTGGCGGCAAATTGATTCCCAGAAAGTCGGGCTAGCTGATATGGTTGCTTAGTTTCATATGTGCTTAAGTGGCTACACGATCGTTTAATTATTCCCTGCAGCGAAGTCCGTAATACACGTGGCGACATTGGTGCTAGCTCTCTCGGTAGTCTACCGTAAAGCCCCAGTTTTGTGATATTGCCTACCTCAATGTATCTGTTTTATACAACGAAGCATTCTTGTGTAACAGCCGAATATTACAGTCATCATTTGATCACAATTGTTTTAGTTAAGATATTGAACAGCAAATATTAAGGTTCACTTGGAAAACACAAGACAGGTTGAGTTTACAGGTCATTGCCCGCCCAAAAAGCTAATGAACTAGTGAAGAAAATGACAAGTTGATTTGTTCCTGCGCTCACTTGTTAAACAGATTACAGGGCGGAACCCTGATGATATTTCTCATTTTGAAAGGAAAGGAATATTGTATCAAGTTGTTACCCACAAGGATAAAGACAGGTACCTGTTTCTCAGATCCAGTGATTCCATTGGATAAACGTGCAGTGACATGAGCTTTCCATAGATGCCCAAACAGTACACTCCTATCACGTCCGCCATGTAATTTGGCTGCGTATCTTTATCTGAAATGCATGTAGGTCAAAGGTGAATGTACACGGAGGCCGGTCTTTCGCGTTGTTCAAGAGCCTCGAAGATGTTCAGGCTATTACGTGCCCACTCGCAACCTAAGATCGTAGGTTAATGACGAAAGTTTTTCAACAAGAGGGCGCTGTTTCAGGTAACAATGTTTTGGGTATCGGGTACACAAAAACCACGATCAAAGGGTTGGAACAGGTTATACAATTACCCCTGATGTAAACTAGGAGACTTTAACAGTTGGAGAAACTCATCACTGAAGAGTCCATAAGAGGATCAACTTGTAACAAGATTAGGTTCTTTAAGACTGCTGGCTGGGCATGCTGGGACATGCTGATGAACTGGCATGTAAACAGTGAGGGTGTTGTGGCCGACCGGATAAGAGCACCGAAATTGAGCTCTGGTGTTTTTATTCAGCAGAGTCTGGGTTCGAATCCCAGTCGTTATACCACTTGTGTTCTTAAGCAGGACACTAAACCATAAGCTTCTTCCCCCAGGTGTAAATGGGTACCTGTGAGGGTAGAGTTGATACTTGTTAGTTATTAGCTAAGTGCGCTACTTATTTTGCGGCATAAAACCTTGTTTGGTAACGAGTAATGGGTAGAGGTTGGTAGTATAAAATATTGTGAGAAACGGCTCCCTCTGAAGTAACATAGTTTTTCGAGAAAGAAGTAATTTTCTACGCATTTGATTTCGAGGTCTCGAAATCAAGCATCTGAAAGCACACAACTTCGTGTGACAGGGGTGTTTTTTCTTTCATTTTTATCTCGCAACTTCGACGACCGGTTGAGCTCAAACTTTAACTGTTATTCTATGTTTGTTGAGATACACCAAGTAAGAAGACTGGTCTTTGACAATTACTAATAGTGTCCACTGTCTTTAAGGCCCAGTAAGCGCTATATAAGTAGCCATAATATTAAACTATTGCAAAAGTTTAAAACATTGGCGGAAAAAATGTTAACCTAAGTTACAGCTAGTAACCTCGTCAGCGTTTATCAAGGGTAAGTGTCCATCCTGTCTTTGGTCCATGAAAGCAGCTACAATTTTTTTCAGCACCTAAATTCCTATGAGTAGCCTCATCAGTTTGCTTACTATGGGCTGATGTCCATCCTGACTAAGTAGCCACGACAGCAACTACAATTGAGCTCAAATTAACTCAATTTCCTGGAGGTAACCTTGTCAGCTTGCTTTATCAAGGGTAATTGTTCATCTTGCGTTTTACTCACGATATCAAGATTATTAACGCGTGGTTGATATCTTGCTTAAATGGTCCTTGTTGAATGCGTCTATTATTAATATTTTTAAACTCACAATGGCAGGGCCCAATTTCATAGGCCTGCTTCCCTGGTCAGAAGATTTTCGATCCCACTGTAGTATAACAAATTGATAAGGTGTACGCGTATTTCACTGCTTGTGGATCAGGTCACTTGGGGCTGGCCGCAATTTTTTTCCCGTACCGCACTAGAGCCAACACCTACACGCATAAGGTATTCCATATCCCTTCACTGTAGCCAGCGTGTGGCACAAAAAAGAAAAGAATTGCGGGCTGGCCCGAGGTGTACCTGACGTCACCACAAAAATGGCCTGGTGATGATGCGTATTTTGTTCAAGGGAGAATGTGGGTAATTATACGCACACGTTTGTCCTGAAATAAAAATAAAATACGCGACCCGGATGAGCAAACCGGGGTCGACCCGGTGTGGCGGTTTCAGTCTTCCGCCGTGTTCAGTTTTCCGGGTGACGTAGTCGGTCATATCAGCACGTTTTTCGAACGGTTTTAGCTTTCCGGTGTGGCGGTTTCAGTCCTCCGCCGTGTTCAGTTTTCCGGGTGACGTAGTCGGACATATCATCACGTTGTTCGAACGGTTTTAGCTTTCCGGCGTGTTCAGTTTTCCGGGTGACCTGTCAGATACCGCCGCGAGTACCCTGGCGAGTACTGTAGTTCTCTCAGCAGTGACCCCAAATTGTTTATATTACGATTCTTTTCTGTGTAGTCACATAATCTCTTGCCCCACTCTTTACATGTGTTCATGGGTACAACTTTAGGCAGGTCACACTCTGCTTGCATATAAAACAACTCATACGATCCACGCGTTTGCCGCTAGTTGTACTCGACTCGTGGACGCCGCCATGACAGCTACCGGAGGGTAACGGACGACTCAATACGTCACTAAAAATGGACTACTTTCGCTTGCTGTGCGCAGGCATCGCATGACGTAATGCTACCGTATTTTGGTCATTCGGAAAACTGAACACAGCGGAAAGTTGAAACCGCCACACCGGCGTGTTCAGTTTTCCGGGTGACCTGTCAGATACCTCCGCGAGTACCCTGGCGAGTACTGTAGTTCTCTCAGCAGTGACCCCACATTGTTTATATTACGATTCTTTTCTGTGTATTCACATAATCTCTTGCCCCATCTTTACATGTATTCATGGGTACAACTTCAGGCAGGTCACACTCTGCTTGCGTAAAAAACAACTCATACGATCCACGCGTTTGCCGCTAGTTGTACACGACTCGTGGACGCCGCCATGACAGCTACCGGAGGGTAACGGATGACTCAATACGGCACTAAAATTGGACTGCTTTCGCTTGCTGTGTGCAGGCATCGCATGACGTAATGCTACCGTATTTGGTCATTCGGAAAACTGAACACAGCGGAAAGTTGAAACCGCCACACCGGGGAAGCTATTCAAACGCACCTACAATGTGACATTGAAGTGTCCTGTCGATATTACAAAACGGTGCTCCGAACATTCAACCAGTACACAAATTTCTCATAAACAAATATATTAGTTCAGTCCTCATTCTAGTTGCATTACAATTATACTTAAAAAGAATATGTTGATATTTTGGTAACTGTTACAATTTCACCTACTACAACAATCGTTGTCGATTTCAACAGACATTTTTGTAAGTTATGCTATTCATATTTTGTAATTTACTCACCAAAGCTAATAACTCGATTTTCCAGGGCTATTTCTCATTATAACTGTCCAGACAAACAACAATTAATGTGTTTGATTTTCTTTCTTCCCTCAATATAAGAAATACATAATTTTATTCGGAAGTTGGTGGAGAATTTCCATAAAGTTCCTCGACTCCCGATCATGAGTAGATTTGGAAGTAGGTGTGGTTCAGACCTTATGCATTGACGTCATCCAGCGGCCATCTTAGTGGAAAAAACGGTGACGAAACAATCGAAACGCACAGAGTTGTACGCGCGGCGCACAGGATTGGCAAATGAACAACCTCCTGTTTACCTCTAGGTGAGGGCGCCCTACTGAAATGACGTCATGTGCATAAGGTCTATATAAGACGATAACAACAATTCAAGAAACATCGGTACTTCTGTATTCAAGCTCTATTCCCAACATCTGTGCCAGTTTCGAGCGTTTCAAACATTGGGGTGGGAACCTCCTTTGGTGGTCCCACGTACGCTTTAATTTGAGAAGAAAACTAACTCGCGCACTTTAACAGTACCTATACTCAAACACGCGCAAAGCTTGCACAGTCTAACTGTTCAAGACCATCATCTAACAACCGACACATTTTTGGATGCTGAAAACATAGGCCTATGTTCTATTGTATTTATTCACTTGCGGGTGTGAGTGTAATTGAAATCATCCATACTTGTTTTTAGATCACCATCTATCGCAAGAGCTGCTGGTAGACCAACACCGAGGTGTTGGTGAGTCGAGACCTGGGTGGCTTGCATTCCACGAAGATTTATAACTAAAAGTGTGACACATAATTATTGGTAACATGTGCATTTGCCCATATGGGTCTCTAGAGGGGAATTTTTTGACAATCCCAAGGGAAAAATATGCAGCAAGTTTGGTTAGCAAGTGATGGTTAGCAAGTTTCTTTACTCATACTTAAATTGTTCAGCCACTAGCCTGGTTTGAAACGGCGCCCTCCTTTAACAGTGCACCGTGTACTGTCATTTATAATAGTTTTAGTCGCCAATGATGTGAAGAGATTCGCCCTATTATGGGATTACTGTTTGATATGAGAGGCACACTCTTCAATAATTAATGTGTTAATGCTACAAACACTATGCAATGCTTTTTCTTTTACTCGGACAAGTGAATAAGCCAATGTATGTGGATAATGTATGAATAGTACAGGTGTATAATCCCCAAGATTGATTCCAAACAATCCATTTAATATGTTTCTTGCTGCTTTTCACGAAAAGGCCTAAAGAGGAGATTTGACAAGATAAAAAAAAAGATACAAATAAAGAATACAAACAAATAATATAAAATTCAATTAAACCTATCAAATAAAAAGAAAAAGTCATAATAAGCCGGGAAGAGGAGGGGGGGGGGCAGGGTTCAATATTAAGGTTAGCAGAGTTGGTATCGCTTCTTTCAACGATTTTGTGTATCTATTGTGCGAATTATTATGTTGCATGAATTATTGTTTTGGGTTAATTTAAAATGATTTTTTTGCTCAACTATAACCAAGTTGTATAATTTGGTTTCATCTACAGTTGATTCTTGACAAACCAATTTCGTACAGAGGACGCTGACAGAGTGCTGTTCTGCCTCATACAAATCATTGTTGATTGACAACCCCTCTTGGACGAGTGGTACGGTCCAGCTTAGGATATCGTTGCATATGGAGCGTGCCAGTGTTTTACGATGTGTTTCAGCTATATGGAAAGTTCTTTAATATAATTATGTAAGCATTATGTGCTAGTAACGGCCCTCTTGCAGGGCCTTGACGAACGATGTAAGACCCTTCACCCCCCCAATGCGAATTCCAACGTTTAGAAAACCAGTCGTAGTCAACAAACTCGGGCAAAATGCCGCAAGCAACCATGCCGCTTAAACCATTCTCAACAGAGGAAAACAAAAGTACTTGTAAAAACAACTTGTTTTTCCAAGTGCAGATCTACCTCCTCCTCCATGTCCTAAGTGAATGTCTGTGGCTCTCTAATCAGTTGAGTGAACCGACTAGGATGGACGGACCGTCTCCTTGTTGCCGCGTGTCACCATTAGCGCCCAAAGCCTGCTAATACCGCGAGGGGCGAACGTAGCTGATTGTTGCCCTATAGGCACGGCCGAAACCCGGCGGCATGAACGCTAATTGCCGTATGGTGATTTCTGATATCTACCGCTCCGTCTATTAATAATAGCAACGTTAGGACACTGCAATCCCACAACTCCCTCTCATGGGTACACGACCTTTATCGAATACATTTGTTGAAGCCTAATTACTTTTGACGTAATTAGGGAGAGTTGTCCGGGCACGGACGCTTGTACCTTCCGTCTTGAATCCCTCTGTGGTGTTTTTAAACAAGTGTTTCTTCCCTTTTTGGATCAATCTAGAAGTGGACGACCCTTCCCCTTCCCTAATTGACCATTACAAAAATAGTGGACGAAAGCAAATTAGTTCCCCAAGGATTGACACTGTTGCATTTTGGGACAGCCGACCGGAAATACTATTTTATGTAGTAGGTCGAAAACCTTTCGTAGATTCACAAACATATATTAATATTTAATTGTTTTCAATAAACTAAGCTGCAAGGTTGAAAGGATGTACACACCTACACTCTGCGACAGTACCACTCTTCGCTGATTCAAGGGGGTGAACTAAGTGTCCAAACATGAGAAAAATTATCGCTAAATTGCGAACAAATTGTTACCAGGTAAAAAGTTTTCGTTGTGACGTCATGCGTTTCGATCAGCCCCCAAGTGACCCACTCAATACTTAGGGCGCTTATGTGTTTTGCGTTGCCTCTTCATCGTGTAACGCCGTTGGACACTTTATGAACAGAACAACAATTAAAAATTCACAGATTTACAAATGACTTACAGGGTTTACAAAGGGTAATGGTGAAAGATTTCCCTTGAAATATTATTCAGTGAAATGCTTTACTTTTTGAGAAAAACTTAAAACAATTATCAATTCTCGATATCGAGAATAACAGATTTATTTTAAACACAGATCATGACATATCATGGCACGGCGAAACGTGCGGCAACAAGGCTGGGTTTTCCCGTTATTTGCTCCCGACTCCGATGACCGATTGAGCCTGAATTTTCACAGGTTTGTTATCCTATAGGTTGTGATACACTAAGTGTGGGCCTTTGGACAATACTCTTTACCGATGTTGTGCGATTTATTTAACCTCTATGATAGCGGCTGTTTGACAGGGTGCGTTCGATTAGCTTCCCCGGGTCGACCCCGGTGTACTCATCTCAGCATTTATTCCTCCATGATCTGAGTGAGCTACAAACATGAACTAATCGAACGCAAACTTCCCCTAGCATGTACACCTCGATAACATGAATGAATGAATATGAAAATGAAAATGCCATAAAAGTCCTTTAAAGGCAGTTGACACTATTGGTAATTACTCAAAACAAGTACTAGCAAAGAACTGTACTTGGTGACGAGTAATGGGGAGAGGTTGATTTTATAAAACTTTGTGAGAAACGGCTTCCTCTGAAGTGACGTTGTTTTCGAGAAAAAAATAATTTTTCGACGAACTTGATTTTGAGACCTCAGATTTAGTATTTGAGGTCTTGAAATCACCGATCTAAAAGCACACAACTTCGTGTGACAAGGGTGTCATTATTAGCTCGCAACTTCGGCGACCAATTGGGCTCAAGATTTCACAGATTTGTTATTTTATGCAAATGATGAGATACAGCAAGTGAGAAGACTGGTCTTTGACAAATACCAATAGTGTCCAGTGTCTTTAAGCTGCTTTCCCAGCACTAAATGTTACCTGTATTAAGCTGAATTCACACGCAAAATGTACTGTATCTCCTGTTATACCCCCTATGAATCAGTGTTACGTTGACAAACGTTCAATAGGCCTAAAAATGAAGAAAATAATTGACAATAAAAAACACAGAAAACAAAAGGAAGGACAATACAAATTGGAAGAAAAATAATAATAAATTGTTATGGGCGAAAGCCAGCTGCGTCCGCAAACAAAATCACAAGAATATTGATGATTTTGCACTTTTATATTCCGTTTTGGCACAAACTGTTACGATCAGTGCCACCCGTGAACCAATAGTCAGTGCCGTCGTGAGTGATTGTTTTCCCCCATGCGAAGATGACGATTGAAGCACAGACCGCAGGTGGTACTGTTAAAGGCAGTGGACACTATTGGTAAATGCAAAGACTAGCCTTCACAGTTGGTGTATCTCAACATATGCATAAAATAACAAACCTGTGGAAATTTGAGCTCAATCGGTCATCGAAGTTGCGAGATAATAATGAAAGAAAAAAAGCACCATTGCAACACGAAGTTGTGTGCGTTTAGATGGTTGATTTCGAGACCTCAAGTTCTAAACTTGAGGTCTCGAAATCAAATTCGTGGAAAATTTCTTTCTCGAAAACTATGGCACTTTAGAGGGAGCCGTTTCTCACAATGTTTTATACCATCAAGAAAGGTTTTATGCCAATAATTATTTTGAGTAACTACCAATAGTGTCCACTGCCTTTAAAGGTGGTTACTTTTCTCTTCTGCTCCCCGGGTGTGCAAAATAACCAAAATACATGGTAAATTTTCCCCGATTTTTATTTTTTTTCAGAAGGAGTTATGACAAACGATGGCTGTGTCGACGCGGAAACCCAACAACTTTCGCATCTTAACATAGACAATGCAGAAATAATTTGTTGCATACCAAATGTTATTGGTGCAGGATGAGCATCAACTCCCATCCAGGAAACGACGAGTGCAATATTCTTATGTACCGACTTTCATTCGTGCGTGAGAGTTACTAATACAATAATTTTGTCAGTCCTGTTATTTCGTACTTGCATCGGCAAAGTTTTTCAAAACTTTTTTTGAGCATGCGCGTCAAAGCCATCCAATCAAATCATGTAGAATTCACTGCGAGACGTAATTTGACCAATGAAGGGTTGTGAAGAGTTGCCCAACGCTAAATGCATTGCATAGCTGTATATTCACGGTGTTGTAAACGTCAAGGACTCAAAATCAGTGACTTCGATAAATTGCTTTGGAGAGGAATCGTTTATAATATAAACCCTCGTCGTCGAGGTGTTGACACGATGTACTTGTAGTCCTGTTGTGTACGGAGCAAGACAATTGCAGGTGTATTTTGTGAAAGCACACCATGGAGGAAATACTAAGCTTGCGAATCTACCAGACCCTCGTAGGTATTATAGGCATACTCGGTAACGGCCTTGTATGCGTTGTCATATGGAAAACACCCGCTATGCAGAACCGTACGAATGCCTTCATCTTTCACCAGGCTGTGATCGATTTTCTCGGCTCAACTATGATCTTGCTGAAGAGTGAGGTCCCTGTTCCAAACCCCATTCCGGACAACGCCTTGGGTGTTTTCCTCTGCCACGTCTGGTACACATTCATCCTCTTCTTCTTCTTCGTGCTGTCGTCTTTCAATCTCCTCATCTTGACGATGGAGCGGTACTTTGCCATCGTCCATCCGTTCAAGTACCAGGTGATGTTCTCCTCATGGCCTCACTTGAAAGTCGGTCTCGCCATGGCGATGTGTTGGGTGTGCGCTATAGCCATTAAGTCCTACCTCCTCTTCATTTACGACGAGCAAGACGGGGTCTGCGCCCCTGTCGTGAGATCGCAATTCCTTGGCATTCTGACACTCGTCCTACAATACGTGCTACCGGTGACTGTCATGCTGTTTGCGTACATTCGCATTAGCGTCGAGATGAAACGGGGAGCGGCTCGAGTTGGTCCCACGAGCGTGGCCGAGCACAGTGCAAGCGGTTCCAACGTGCCCAGCATGGCCGAGTCTCTCCTCAAGGCTCGACGCAACACCTTCAAGATGCTCCTAATCGTCTTCATCACTTTCCTCGTCTGCTGGACACCGAATCAGGTCCTGTTCTTCGCCTACAACATCGGGTTTTACGTTGATTTCGAGCACTGGCTCTTTCTGCTTTCCGTCGCCATGGTGGCGACCAATTCTTGCGTTAACCCGTTGATTTACGGGCTGAAATATCGACAGTTCCGTAAAGGCCTACGGGAGATGGTTTGCGGTCGTCGGAACATCCGGGATGAGTTCGGTACAATGAGCAGCAATGTCCCATAACTTGGGAAAACACCATTGTTTGTTTTGAGAGTCATCGGACCTAATTACCAAAAACCTTTCGACCAAAGTCACAATACTTATAAATTAATGTGCAGTGACGTTGGTTGTTTGAATCACAGCGGGAAATAGATTACATCGAACACTTCATAACTCAGAGGTCCTTGGCGTGTTGTGTGGGATTCGTCATATCTTTAAAGACTGAACACTATCGGTCTTGTCAAAGACCAGTCTTCTCACTTGGTGCATCTCAACATAATGCATAAAATAACAAACTTGTAAGAATTTGAGCTCAATTATTGGTCGTCGAAGTTGCGAGAAAAAAAAGTGAAAGAAAAAACACCCTTGTCACACAAAGTTCTGTGCTTTCAAATGCTTGATTTCGAGACCACAAAATCGAATTATGAGTTCTCGAAATCGAATTCGCGGAAAATTACTTCTTTCTCGAAAACTACGTTACTTCCGAGAGAGCCGTTTCTCACAATGTTTTTAAACATAATACTACCATCAGCTCTCCATTGCTCGTTACCAAGAAGGGCTTTATGCTAATAATTATTTTGAGTTATTACCAATACTGTCCACTGCCTTTAATATCAACATATATGACGTTGATAAAAGACGACGCACAGCAAGATAACTAATAAAGCCACTACACCAAGGCCAATCATTTAGGCATCTATAGGAGCCAATCAGTTACACTGTTTGTTGAAGGAGCTAAAACAGCATGAGAGACGGGTAGAATTTCCGATGTTTAATTCAATTATTTTTATTGAAAACGAAAACGAGAACAAAGTATACATATTTTTACCGATATAAAAAGGTAACACTATTTGTGTTGTAAACCACCGCTTGACATTGTACAATTTGAAAAGAAAAAAAAAGTAAAAGAACCAAAGTATTAATTATGCAGAAAAAAATATCTTGTTGTAAAGTGCAACTTGTGCTATAATCTGATTCGAAGATTTAATGTCCTTTTATAGTATATTCATAAGAGTCAAAACCATATTACTGCAAGTATTGATGATATCTTGTTTGAATTCGGAACCAGGGTAAATTCTGACCCGTTCATATTTAACTGTTCACGGTTATTTAACCATTATACGATCAGGGCCACGTTTCATAGGGCTGCTAAGCACACAGTTTTGCTTTGCGTAAAATTTCTTCCTTGATAAAAAACAGTATTACCAACCAAATGTTGACGTGATTTTCCGGATAAGCAAACAACAGCTGAATACCAGTAACAAGCAATATAAAACAAATGGAAATTTGTGTCGGTAATTCTGTTATTATCAATGAATAAATTTCATGCTAGGCCGTTTTTCGTGCTTAGCTGCTTATCATGATTGGGCTAATTTATTTCGATCATAATGCACCTATGTATTGTATAATCGCACAATTATATCGTATGTAACTCCAATGATATAAATTTGGGTTTCACCTATATCGAAATGTGTTAAAGCCATTGGCCCCTTTCGGTACAGAAAAAAAAAAAAAGTTCACAGATTTACAAATAATTTACAGGGTTTACAGAAGGTAATGGTGAAAGACTTCTCTTGAAGTACTAGTCCATGAAATGCTTTACTTTTTGAGAAAACGGTAAAACAATATAAATTCTCGTTAACGAGAATTACGGATTTGTTATAAACACATGTCATGACACGGCGAAACGCGCGAAAACAGGAGTGGGTTTTCCCGTTATTTTCTCCCGACTCCGATGTCCGATTGAGCCTAAATTTCCACAGGATTGTTATTTTATATATTAGTTGTGATACACGAAGTGTGGGACTTGGACAACACTGTTTACCGAAAGTGTATAATGGCTTTAACACTGTATACTCAGTACTTTCCCGAGTTATGTGGGAAAACACATTTATTTATTTATTTATTTATTTATTTATTTATTTTTTCTCTTGATGTGGAGTTATACTACTCCGTTTATTCAATAACAATTATCAGCAACAGCATACATCAATACAACAAGCTCCAATATTATATAACAGATTAAATGAGCTACGGGTTGTAATACATAGAAATTAAAATTGATAACATACAAACAAGAACAAGAGACATAAATATTTATATATACAATTTAGCGTGACCTAATCACGGTGATCGAGAAAAACAATGGGTAGAAATTATTTCAGACAATCAAGGTTAATAAAACAAAAATAAATAAACAAAAAGGTCATAAAAAGGAACACGGTGACGGCCTTTGGTGAGAAAAGCATTTAGTAATCGAAATTGACATCATCATTAACAGTGAAACACAACGCATTATTTCTAGTGTAAATAGTTTCAAAAGATTCTGGGCTCAATCTGGTCTTTTCCATACGGAGAAAGTATTTCAAAGATTTTTTTAACTGAATGATGATGTCAATTTCTGCTGGTCTGGAATAACTGTTGAACACCTTTTTGCATCTTATATTCCAGATCAGTCTGAGCAGTTTAGCTACGACAATAGCCTGAACTGGTTCTAAATTATAACCAAGAATTCTATTAGAGTCATTCAAATAATAGTGTTTGTTACCAGTATATTTTCTGAGCAGTCTTTCCACAAAGATCCAAGCCTCCCACGTGTGGGTACAATAAATAAAGATATGTTCGTGATTTTCATTGTTAACGTTACAAAGCGGGCATGTTAGTTCTTTAACGACACCTATTTTCAGCAAAACGTCTTTAGTTGGTAGAATTCTATGTCTAAGTTTGTACATAAACTGTTTGTCATCCGGATCCATTAACCCATTTTTCCAATTATTCATCCAAACTGAAGCCCAAGGTAAGTCTTGTCCTAGGTGAAAAATGTGTTTCCATTTAACTTGCACCTTGGGAGAAACAAATTTACACATTATGCAGTTCACATAATTAGACTTCACATTAGTTTCACAAATAGGAACAGTTTTGCTTTGATGATCACAAATGGCAAGCCAGTTACTTGTGTGCACTGCCGGTCCTTCTCTTTTCTCATTGATTAACGTATAATCTATGTGTATTTCAATTCTCTTCAAAATTCTACCAGCATTAATATGTTTGATTTGACATGCTCTGGCAATATCATGAAAGGAGAACAGTTCTCCGTGTCTGACAACATCACCCACATTATAACAACCCACAGATTTTAGAAGAGGGCTCTTTAAAAGTGATTCATCCCTAGTAACCCTGACATTGTTCCACAGTGGAACTTCCATGGCTTCCCAAATGCTGGTAAAATTGCATAAAAGCTTCCCTCCTGCGTACTTAAAATCAACGATAAGTTCATGGTAAAACGGGGTGATTTGAAGATTCTTACGAATGTTAGCAAATATGTACCATTCTAAATGATCGTCTGCTCCGGCACATTTCAACCAGTAATCAAAATACACTTTCCATTTACCTTCAGAGGATGGGTACCGAACTAACCATTGAAGCTTAAGACTAATTAATTTACTCTCAATACCCAAAAGGCCCATCCCCCCCAATTTTGGGGGACCTATGATGGTATTTCTCTTGATTTTCTCCATTTTCCCACTCCAAAAAAATTTCCAAATACGATCATTCATCTTTTTGATCCAGTAGTTGGGACATTCAAGCACGCTTCCCAAATAGTTAATCCCTGCTCCTATCAAATTGTTCACAATAACTACTTTACCATTTAAATTGAGGTGATGTTTGGACCATTTGTCAAGAGTAGAGCTAATTTGGTTAATTCTGGGACCCCAATTGTCTTCAGGCGTAATGTCAGTCCCAAATACGATACCGAGAATTTTAAGTTTCTTAACAAATTTGAAACTACCAGGGCTTCAAGTTCTACTTCTCCAGTTCCCTAACCAAAGACCTTTAGATTTATCAACATTAAGTTTAGAACCGCTACCTTTACAATACACGTTGAGAATGTTCTGAATTACATCGAATACCTTATTATTGTCACTAACAAATATATTAGTGTCGTCAGCATGTTGGATTAAACGAACACTGCATTCCCCATTAGGGGTAACAATACCTTTAAGTTTACAACTACTTCTGACTAAGGAGGCTAACCCCTCCGCACAAATGGAGTACAACAAAGGAGATAATGGGCACCCTTGTCGTAGCCCTCGTTCAACCTTAACGGGAGCGCCAATAAAATTGTTCAGGATAATACTACAATAAGGATTACTGTAAAGAACTTTGATCCACTTAATCAATTTCGGTGGGATACCCATTCTGTCCATAACAGTAAACATATAAACCCAGCTAATACGATCGAAAGCTTTTTCTTGATCTATACTTAGAAGACAAGCTTGTAAATTATTCCAGTTAGCAAAATCAATAACAATCGTAAAAGCATAATATTCTCTTGAATATTTCTAGAGGCTACCCCACAAGTTTGCTCTTCGCCGATAATAATGGGCATGATTAGTTTCAATCTGTTTGTGATCACTTTAGCCAGGATTTTATAATCCACGTTGAGCAGACTAATGGGACGCTAGTTTTTCAATTCGTATCTATCGCCCACATTTTTATAAAAGAGTCTAATCAAAGCGGAATTCATAGAGTTACACATTGTACCTTTGTTAAGACAATCCTTATAAACATCAATCAAATCTGTGCTAATAACATCCCAATAGGTTTGATAGAATTCTACAGTCAGACCATCGTGCCCTGGGGACTTATTTGTGTTCATCTGAAAAATAGCTTTCCTAACTTCGTCGGCTGTAATTTCACAATCAAGGTTAGACTGGATCTCTTCAGGAATTTGTTTGGTTTCTATTTTGGAAATAATGCCTTCTAGGTGGAAAGGTGATATTTCCTCTGCCTTATATAAATTACTATAGAACACATTGGCACAGTTCAACATAGAGTCTGACTGATTAGCATAACTACCATCGTCGGTGTGTAATTTGTCGATTTTCGCATTATTTACTTGCTGCTTTTCCAGGTTGAGGAAACATTTAGAAGCTTTTTCGCCTTCATCTTTTACAGTGTTGCGGATTCTAATTTGTTTTTTTTCCCACTCATTAGTCTCATAGATTTTAAGCTCAGTTTCAATTTCATTAATAGTATCAGTGTCACAGTTTAAGCCCTTACTCAGTAAATACGCATGGCGTTTCTGTAAGTGAACGAAGTGACGTTTTTTATCAGAGGCTTTTTCTTTTCCAAAGTCCCGAATAATTTCCTTTGTTCTAAATTTGCCACTTTCCCACCAGTCAGACACCTTGTCATAATTATACCTTTGTGTTCTCCAATAACTCCAAAAGGTAACAACCCTGAAATTGCAATCTTTGTCTTTCAGCAGACTATTATTGCAAATCCATCTGCCTTGGCCGTGAGGGGTGTCAATATTACACAATTTAAGACCTGTAACTTGATGATCAGACAGACCACTGGGAATAACAGAGACCTCATTAACATTATTCGATAGATTTGACGAAATAAACAGATAATCAATTCTACTGGCTTGATTGCATCCTTTATGATAATGAGTGTAACCTTCTTTATCTGGATGAATGGTACGCCAGGAATCAACCAGGTCTTTTTCTTGAAGTACGTTAGTTAAAACAATTTTACTACCATCTCTAATTGGATTATCAAGGTTACAGTTAAAATCCCCTCCTACAATCCAATCGTCTACACTAGTGATTTGGTCGCTAAGATTATCGAAAAACTGAGTACGTTGGTTAATCTGGTTGGGGGCATAGACAGAAGCAATGCAAAATGTATTTTTGTTCCAGTCAACTTGAGCTTTAATAAATCTACCTTCATCGTCACGTGTAATATTGGTAACATTTAGACTGACCTTGTGAGAAGTTAGAATTGCTACTCCTCTAGAT
This sequence comes from Asterias amurensis, assembly GCF_032118995.1. Classification (NCBI taxonomy): domain Eukaryota; kingdom Metazoa; phylum Echinodermata; class Asteroidea; order Forcipulatida; family Asteriidae; genus Asterias; species Asterias amurensis. The sequence continues at coordinate 5,247,886 of NC_092661.1, forward strand.
TGTCTATTTCCATGACTAAAGAACATTTTGCCTTGCCACTGCTTGTCCCACACAACTTCATCGTTTAATTCACTGTGGGTCTCTTGCAGGAAAATGAGACCAAATTTCCGGCGACATAAAAAATCAAAAAGAACATTTCTTTTCAGATCATTCCTTAATCCATTGACATTTAGTGAAGCAATGGATAATAGAGACATAAACACCAGTAAATGTATATTAAACCAGTTCATGTTCGTATTGGTGATGAGGGTATTTACACCTTTTCAACTGGTCTCCCCCTTCCCCTTCCTCTTGGAGTACTTGGCTGACTGGGCCGACTGGTGTGCTCTTGCTTGTCATTACTCTTGCTTGTAGATGGTTGCGAGTCAGAATGTGTGTCCGTTGTTTTCCGTACCCACGAGGTTCTTTTTTTCCTTCTTCTTCGTACTCCTCCTCTAGTGTAAACGACGAATCCATCTTGGTCTGTTTCATCCTCGTCCATAGGAGAGTTGTCCGATTTACCGTCGTCATAGTTGACTCCTTCACGACTGTCTCTGGATCTGTATTTTGTTGTAGTTTCCCTTTCCGGTCTGTTTATCACAAATTGCTTCCCTTGGGATGTTAACTCGGGTTCGGATGTGTTTTCTTGTTCGGAGCGCTGGTTATGTACTTCTTCCATGTCAGACTCCTCTTCATATCTGTCATCTCTGGACATCTTGTTGCTTGTGCTTGTACTCTGGTTCTCTTCTGGTGATTTTCTTTTCATCGATTTTGATGGTTTTGCCTTGAGTGTCACTTTGACACTTCCTGTTTCAACAGCATCATCCCAAAGTGATGGAGGACGACTTGACTTTCCATTTTCTTTTGTTTGACCTGATTTGGAGGCAGCTTCAGCGAAGGATTTCTTGTTCATGGTAGCCTTTTGGGGTTCAGGTTCAGGTTCAGTTTCTTTGGTTTCAGTAGTGGCTTTGTCCGTTACGTCTGCTTCCTCGTCGTCTTAGTTCTGTTCTTCATGGTCGGAGTTTGTTGGTCTTTCCCTCGGTACATATATAACCTGAGTGCTTTCTGTGTCTCGGTTGTCTTCCTGGTCAGACTCATCCGTCGTATTGTTGTACTTGTCATTTGTTCTATGCCAGTTTGCTTGGTGGCTATAACTCCCGCATACGAAACATCTCCCTCTTGCTGGGCAGTCTCTTGCAAGATGGCCGGGTTCTTCACATATCTTACACGTTCTTTGCTGCCCTCTGTATCGGACTGGTAAAGTGAACCCACCGACTTTCACATAACTTGGTACCGCTTTTTTTAAGTTCTTTACCAGACAGCTTCGGACACCGGTCTCTATATCTTTGTTGAAAACGTGGTGTTGTCTCCTGATGTTGGCCACTGTGCCGTAAGGTGAGATAGCATTTAACACTATCTGATCGCTCATCTCGTACGGAACCTTGATGTAAATTACTACACTGTTCTGTATATTCGCCCTTTCACATTGGATAAGTTGCTTCTGGAGAATCATACCTCTATTAGCTAGTTGGACGCAGTCTTTCTCGTTGTCAAAGGACACGTTAAACCAGCCATTTTCTAGTTCAGCAATGCATTTCAATGTTGCGACCGATTGAAGCTCTTTCTGTACAGCTGTATGGATTTCTTCGGGCGTGACGCGGCTTTCCATTGATCTCGTGTTAAACCTCACCGTGTTGGGCCTATTGAGCTGACCCATGATTCAAAATGGCCGTCTTCCCGGCCTTTCTCAAATACGAAATTCTGAGGCACCAGGCCTCAGAACCACCAATATTGTTCAAACCGCACTCAAGATTTGATGTATGTCACCTACCCTACTAGGAGAAACGTCAGTCACTGTCACTCGTTGCCAAAAACGGCTGATAAAACGCAATTTCACCAAAATAAACAGGAGCGATGTTGAAGCACGTCTTGCGCCCTCAACGCTTTATTTATTTACTTATTTATTTATTTATTTATTTATTTATTTATTTATTTATTTATTTATTTATTTATTTATTTATTTATTTATTTATTTATTTATTTATTTATTTATTTATTTATTTATTTATTTATTTATTTATTTATTTATTTATTTATTTATTTATTTATTTATTTATTTATTTATTTATTTATTTATTTATTTATTTATTTATTTATTTATTTATTTATTTATTTATTTATTTATTTATTTATTTATTTATTTATTTATTTATTTATTTATTTATTTATTTATTTATTTATTTATTTATTTATTTATTTATTTATTTATTTATTTATTTATTTATTTATTTATTTATTTATTTATTTATTTATTTATTTATTTATTTATTTATTTATTTATTTATTTATTTATTTATTTATTTATTTATTTATTTATTTATTTATTTATGTAAAGATCTTTAAATTGATTATTTATTTACAGGTATATTTAATCGGGTAAGTTTCGAACCAACGACGTTTGCAATTCTAGAGCAGTGGCATACCAACGGGTTTTTCCGTTGTTATCTCCCGACTCCGATGACCGATTGAGCCTAAATTTTCACAGGTTTGTTATTTTATATAGAAGTTGTGGTACACAAAGTGTGGGCCTTGGACAACACTGTTTACCGAAAGGGTCCAATGGCTTTAATGCACAAGGAACAGCTATCGTCCAATCATTTGCCTCCTTTGACCCCAGTGAAGGCGCTGAACAGATCATTATTTCAAAAAGTCACTGTTCTCAAAGATCAGTAATGTGATTAACGCACGAAAGAGATGGGAACCATCAAAAGCTCAAATATGGCCCCTGAACATGTCTGGAAGTACCGCCGAGAGAAAAGTCACAAAATTTGGACAATTTTAGCCGTGTTATTCGCAAAAAAAAGGTATTTATTGACGGGAATAACAGTGTTCGTACCCGGTCTTCACTGCGTGGTAATGACCTTGGTTGGTGGCTGGCGCCAGCCACCAACCCGGTGGCCAACCCGTATTAGTAATAATAATACTAATAATAATTTTAATAGTGATAATTTAAAAAAATATGATCTGATATTGAGTGTTTAGTTCATGCATTAATGTATGTTTGAATTAAACCAAAAGATTTAGCAGTCTCCCCAGCTTCACGGTTCACGTCACACCAAATTGAAACCATTAGCGGTTTTGCAGTTAATAACGATACTATAAGCTAATATTGTAGTCCCGGCAGAATAGACCCTTCCCATGAAATATGTAAATTGCACATAGCGCGTGCGCACTAACGTTTTGGTTGGCAAAATGAGGGAACATCGCGCTGTTTTGTACACGGATAATGGGTGCGTGACGCATACGCGATTGCGCGTCTGCTTAGTGCACAACTCTATAGACCTTTTCGCAAATATCGGGGCGCGCGCGTAAAGCTTGGAATTAGGTGCATTGTGGTCTAGCTGGTAGCAAAATTTCATTCATATCTATCCCACAATGCACCTCATTCAACAGTCTGCGCTTGCGCATTGGTATTTGCGATAAGGTCTATGGCGTTTGCCAACCAACAGGGTCTGTACGCATGCGTGCATATGATTAGCATATTTCATGGGAAGGGTCCACTCCTTCCGCCCAGGTTAGTAGTTGAAAAGCAGGCCATTGGTTTAAGAACTGAGAAAGTCTACCGAAACATCCGAACAAAGCTACTTCGCCGTAGTAAAATTAATAGAAAGACAGTTCTCTAAAATACAAACTCTACATTGCAAGTAGATACACAATCATGGTATTACCGCTAACAAAATAGTATGTAATTTATACCTCGCCATCCAATGCCGCAAATCCCATATATACACAACTAGTCCTTGGACATAATTCCCGGCAAATCCCTTTAACATGTACCTTGATGCACAGTCGTGTATGCTCGCCCATTCAGTTGGGAAATATGTTGACATAACGGGTTGGCTGCAGGCGAAATATCTCTGGAAATTGATTATAGTTCAAGCAGTTTATTCAGTATGGATTTAACTCTTCAAGATTATTCCTCTAAAATTATTTGATACCTGTTGTACGTGGTTCTGTCAAACTAATCCATGACATGCGTTTCACTATAATTGCAACCACTAAAGGAACATCAAAAGGAATAACAAAATTGTTATTTGGTGTTGCTTACACAACAGTTGCTGGCAGTGTAAGCACTTTGTGTAATCGACCATAGTACATATTCTGACAAACCTGTATACGTTTGAGAACGATCGGCCATCTGGGTCACGAGAAAGTAGTGACAAATCGATCTATTTCATATTATGTTGAGCGACACGAAACGCGAAAAGCCCACTGAGCGATTAAGTCAAATTGGGAAGTAAGTTTTATTTTTCTGACATTTCAGACAGAAAAAGTATTTAAAGTGACTTTTCTACTGTCATCATCATTTGACTGTGACAGCCTTTTGTTAATCCATGATCTTATAGGAGTTTTTTTTTCTTACCAATTCTGCAATGTTCCTTTAAGTCACGAAACAAAATTCGTCTAAGGAGACGAACATTATTTTAGCATGTAAAACGTACTTTCGTGATATTGTTTAACTAATTTCTCAAAAACTTCAGCACATCAGCAAGTAACATTTTATGGTAGGTTTTCGACTATCATTGTCTCTTTAACGGTGTTATATAGTTAAAAGTAAAATTGTTGACAATGTTTTATGTTACATACAGAAAGTAAAAACATATTTAAGACGGCGGACTTCGATTACACGCACTAAATAATATGTAAACTAGGGGAGAGGAATTTAAGGCCTAATTCTTCTGCTCAAGCAAACATTTTCAGGGAGGTTTAATTTGAAAATGCTTCGCCTGAAGGTTTTAAACTTTAATCCCATTTAATAGTTCCTGCAAATTCGAAGCGATTTGTAGGCCTACACGGTAGAAAGTGTCAATTTCGAGCCAAAGATGTATTGTGAAGTGAACGGCATGACACGAACTAAATTGCCCATTTATTTGAGTAATGGCTAAGAGTGTGTAAAATAAGATATTGTGCATTATTCGAACATAATTACTGGGCCAAGTTGATTTCAACCATTATTAGTTCTTTCAACAAGATCAAAAAGCACTTTAAAATGAGCAAACCAATGAAACTTAACTACCAGATTTATTACATTAGATATAAATATGTTTTGAGGGGTTTCTTGATAATTGGGAAAGTGTAACAGATTGTTATGGATACTCGGGGAGCAACGTTGGAGAACGTCTGTGAGCAGATAAGAGTGTTCTAATGTCATTGTTTTACCTCATCGTAATAATTTTTTGTGTGATTTTTAGTGTGGAAAATGCAATAGCTAAGTCGTCCCAAGTTTTGATTTTGTTTCAATAATAATAATAAAGAAATAATAATCTGTATAATATTTATAGGCAGTGGACACTATTGGTAATTACAAAAAAAGAAAATATCAGCATAAAACTTCACCTGGTAACGAGTAACGGGGAGAGATTGATAATATAAAACATTGTGAGAAACGACTCCATCTGAAGTAACGTAGTTTTCGAGAAATAAGTAATTTTCCACGAATTTGATTTCGAGACCTCAATTTTAGAATTTGAGGTCTCGAAATCAAGCATCTGAAAGCACACAACTTCGTGTGACATGGGTGTTTTTTCTTTTATTAATATCTCGCAACTCCGACGAGCAATCGAGCACAAATTTCCACAGGTTTGTTATTTGTATGCATATGTTGAGATACACCAAGTGGAGGACTGGTCTTTGACAATTACCAATAGTGTCCATTGTCTTTAAATCGAAATTTTCTCTGAGACAAACTGCTGTAGGTATTTGTTTTTAATGTTCAATGATTAACTATAACTATAAGTTGCAACGATATAAAGATTTCGTAAAAAAAATGTATAGTCTTCGTTCACGGGACTTACACGAGGACACTTGTCTCGTGGTGTTGTGACGTCATTTAGAGATCGTGGGCACTTAGAGGAACAGACAATCAATAAGCCAGACGGTTATTAAGAGCCTCACGGGAGAAGATTTGTTTCAGAAATGTCTTAAGAAAGAAAGATTAGCTTGTGTTTTTGTGCTACATGAGGAAGTTACATTATACCTACCGATCAATACGGAACTGCACCGCATCTGAACTTATCAAGACTTATACTACAGTCGAGCTGTTCTGCGCTCAGCAAGTCAACATCTTCTGACTGAACCACGATCTTATCACTCCGGGGGAAACATTATCTTTCCGTCCTGCTGCCCCTCGTCTTTGGAACAGTCTTCCTCACAACATTTCGCTCTATTTCAACCCTCAACTCCTTCAAAACTTCTTCTAAAACTCTCCTCGTGTTAACTGTAAACAACGACACAGTTTAATTTGACAATGTCTTTTCTCTGATGCTCCCTTTGTCGCTCCTTGCGCCCGTACCGGTGAAGTGGATATGTTGCACTTTAAAAAAATAATAATTATTTCAAAACATTTGACTCGTATCTTGCAGTAATTAACTCCATTAGAGTGCATGTGTACTACTCTTAAATAAAATCTAAAACGCACAATGTTATTCCAATTCTCATTTCATATTCAATTATATGTATTAAAATAAAACCATTAAAATAAAACTATATACTTATGCATTCCATAATACTGTTTTCAAGTATTCTGTTAAAGTTAAAGGCAGTGGACACGTTTGGTAATTGTCAAAGACTAGCCTTCACAGTTGGTGTTTATCACCATAAGCATAAAATAACCAACCTGTGAATATTTGAGCTCAATCGGTCATCGAACTTGCGAGATAATAATGAAAGAAAAAACACCCCTGTCGCACGAAGTTGCGTGCGTTTAGATGGTTGATTTCGAGACCTCAAGTTCTAAATCTGAGGTCTCGAAATCAAATTCGTGGATAATTACTTCTTTCTCGAAAACTATGGCACTTCAGGGGGAGCCGTTTCTCACAATGTTTTATACTACCAACCTCTCCCAATTACTCGTCACCAAGAAAGGTTTTATGTCAATAATTATTTTGAGTAATTACCAATAATGTCCACTGCCTTTAAGGGAAGCTTTCTACCATCGTTATCTTCAAATCGTATGTAAATCTGTGGACATTGTGCTTTATTTCGTAGACAAAGAACCGGGGCCCAATTTAATAAAGCCTTTAAGCACAAACATTTGCTTAGCATGAATTGTCTTCCTTGATAAAAACAAGATTACCAACTAAATTTTAGTTTGTTGCATACTGCTTATTATTGGCATTTAGCTGTTGTTTGCTAATCCTGAAAATCACGTGGAAATGTGGTTGGCAATTCCGTTTGTATACAAGGAAGACGTTTCATGCTAAGCACTTCCTATAAGATTCATAACCTGCCACCATTGTGAATGCTACTGTACAGTTCGGCATCCATATAGTCGGGTTCTGGATATTAATTGGCTCGTCTTTTGCTGCTGCATATCATTTATAACTGACATCACTGTTGGAAGCCCACTCTTTGAAAATTGTTAATGAGTCATCCATGCGGGGTTCAACTAATTCAATAACGCTCCACATCAGTGCTTGCACAAGATTATTCAATTTACATACACATGACAAGAACAACATACAGGACGTGACGGTGATCTTTGCAATGTTTTCCCTTTGTATTTGGTCAGTTCCGTTTTACCCGTTCGGCTTTCTCTTCATGTTTTCTTCAATAAATCAAGTTAAGTATTTTGTCGTATACACTCTAACTTTATTAACTTTAATTTAAAATTTGGTTTTCCTCAATCTTGCATTGAAGTTGGCTAATTGTTTGTTCTCACGTATGTGTATTGTTCAAAATCTTCAAGACGTTTTTAATGCAAAGCCACCCCTTCGTATACAGCCTTTGTTAAATCACAGAGAAATGATCGCGGAAGTTTGAACTTCCTTACTTTAGAGGAAACACGATCGTGCCGCTAATACATTGCAGTCATATTTTGCTAATCATAATATAGTGACTGCTGACAAAAGCCTCAACTTTGCGTCAGCTGAATTTTCGATACCCTGCGAAAACTGGGGGTATTAAATTAACTCTTTCTGGTGTATATAAAGTTACAACACCAAGGTGGTGTAATTTATCCCCATCACTATATCGCTGGTGAAATTACAATGTGTTAACACCGTGTCAATTTAGCACCCCAGTTTTTGCAGTGAAGTGGAACAAAATAAAGTTTATGTTGGGTAACCGGCGCGCACAGAACCCCAAATTGGTAGTTCAGCTGAATGAAAGATAGGAAAAGTGTATTTTTTACAGTCTTAAAATGTTTGGATTCGTGGTTTGGAGTTGGGTACGGTTGGCCACATCATCGATTAACATGGTCAAAAAGACAAGCTCCAGGGAGCATTGAGGTATTTGTTGCATCCTTTTGAAGTATAAGGCCTGGATAAGAAACTGAAAAACTGTCTTGGGATATTTTACCACACATGGCTATAAAGGCAGTGGACACATTCCAATTGGTAATTACTCAAAATAATTATCATCATAAAACCTTTCTTGATAACGAGTAATATGGAGAGGTTGATAGTATAAAGCATTGTGGGAAACGGCTCCCTCTGAAGTGACGTAGTTTTCGAGAAAAGGGTAATTTTTCACGAATTTGATTTCGAAACCTCAATGGAGTTTAGAATTTGAGTTCTCGAAATCAAGCATCAGAAAGCTCACAACTTCGTGCGACAAGGGTAATTTTTCTTTCATTATTATCTCACAACTTCGACGTCCGATTGAGGTAAAACTTTCACAAAAATTTGAGCTCAATCGGTCATCAAAGTTGCAAGACAATAATGAAAGAAAAAAAACACCCTTGTCACATGAAGTTGTGTGCGTTTAGATGGTTGATTTCGAGACCTCAAGTTCTAAATCTGAGGTCTCGAAACCAAATTTTGTGGAAAGATACTTCTTTCTCAAAAACTAAGGCACTTCAGAGGGAGCCGTTTCTCACACTGTTTTATACCATCAACCTCTCCCCATTACTCGTCACCAAGAAAGGTTTCATGCTAATAATTATTTTGACTAATTACCAATAGTGTCCACTGCCTTTAAACAAACTTAATGAAATTAATTCTAATGATCTAATGTCATAACTAAAAGGAACACACGTTGCCTTGGATCGGACGAGTTGGTCAATAAAAAGCGTTCGTAACCGTTTGTTTTAAAACGCATAATGATTGAAAAGATGAAAAGTAGAAAACAACGATCCACACAGTTTGCCTCAAAATTGCGTGGTTTTTCTTTTACTTTGCGAACTACACGGCCGGCCATTATGGGAGTCAACAATTTGACTCGCATAAAATAAATGTCCGACCGTGTTATTTTAGTCGACGAGGTAAAAGGAAAACCGTGCAATTTCTAGGCATGGTGGTGTAGATCATTGTATTCTACTTTTACAACATCTTTCTACCCACATACATATTATAACAAATGGTTATGGCTTTTCAAAAACCAACTCGACCGATCCAAGGCGTGTTCTTTTTAAGTCATAATTATTGCTAATAATTATCTCATGGTAACGAACTCCTTTTTATAACTTCTACTAAAATCATATCAGATAGCCAGTATTATGACTTTCTCGGAATAATGACGCACTGCCTTTCACTCTTTAAAACTTAAATTTGATTCCCTGTAGCTTTAGTTAAGTGCATTATGTTTGCAAGACATACAGTTAATATAGACGCCAATTTCAGATAAACTGACATTACCCACGCGATTGATGACGTACGTATGTTTTAATGGTCAGTAAGGCTTTTTTGGCGACAGGTATTTTGAGAAAACTAAACCCTTTTATCTTCCGTTTTTACATCTCAAGGGTTCAATATTGTCACACATTATTGTTTAACTACTGCAAAAGCACACTCTGATGTCGTTGACCGAACTCATTCGCAAAAGCTCCTTAGGGGCCGTGGGTTCAAGCGAAGCTTGTTATTTTATTGGAAAAAAAAGACATTCACATTACGCTAGAGCAATGTTGCAAATTGTTGGAAATTAATTGTTGAAAATTGATTGTTGATCTAATAATAGTCATCACTAACGTTCGCTGTTCGGCATGCCAGTAACCCAGAAGATCCATTTAAAGGCAGTGGACACTATTGGTAATTACTCAAAATGATATTACAACCTTACTTGGTAACGAGTAATGCGGGAGGTTGGTACTATAAAACATTGAGATAAACGGCTCCCTTTGAAGTGGAGTAGTTTTCGAGAAAGACGTAATTTTCAATGAGTTTTATTTCGAGACCTAACAATTAGACTTAGAGGTTTCGAAATCATCAAGCATCTGAAAGCACACACAACTTCGTGAGACAGGGGTGTTTTTCTTTCATTATTATCTCCCAACTTCGACGACCAACTGAGCTCAAAGTTTAACAGGTTTATTATTTTATGCATTGAGATACACCAAGTGAGAAGACTGGTCTTTGACAATTACCAATAGTGTCAAGTGTCTTAAGGGCAGTGGACACTATTGGTAATTAGCATAAAACCTTACTTGGTAAAGAGTAATGGGGAGAGGTTGGTAGTATAAACCATTGTGAAACAGCCTCTGAAGTTGAGTAGTTTTCGAGAAAGAAGTAATTTTTCACGAATTTGATTTCGAGACCTCAAGTTTAGAATTCTAGGTCCCGAAATCAAGCATCTGAAAGCACACAACTTCGTGGGACCAGGGTGTTTTGTTCTTTCAGGGTAATCTCGCAACTCCGACGACCAATCAAGCTCAAATTGTCACAGGTTTGTTATTTTATGCATATGTTGAGATACAGTATGTGAGAAGACTGGTCTTTGACAACTATACCAAAAGTGTCCACTGGCTTTAAAACAAAAAAATGTAATGAGATTTTCTGATGACGATTATGGTACAATATTATTTCAACCTACACTAACAAATTTACCAATCAAGTTCTTTTCCATATAACACAGTATATTATTTTGCAATGGAAAATGCAGCGTTAGCTTTTCAATGATAAAGTTAAAGTTTCTAGAACATCGTAACCAACTAAAGAATGTTGATGAATTACTTTTCACTGATTGTTGGTGTTACGTACGTAACAAACTTGGGTATGACATGACATCATAAAGCCAAACAGCGACCCCACCGTCCTCATCGGCACATTTCCGTTGTTTGACCTTAGCTAGACTGATCCCCTGTATTTATCCACAAGCTTTTTCTCTGTACCCGTGGTTTCATTGAATACAATAATTTCATTGGATAAATTGCGGGGACGTAAGCGTTCTACAATTCTGTGTTTTGATTGGCCAAATGGTCCGAGGTGACGTTTGGCAGCTGCGCTTGTGGTTGTCTGCAATAATGAATCTAGGTGAAAGGTGAAGAAAGACTGGAACTGACCTACGCTACAGGCCACTCTCTGGCGTTATTCACGAGCCTCGATGTGTGAATTTAGATGTTCAAGCTATAGACCTCAACAGCGGGCCGGTTGCCAACACAACGCAACCGGCAATAGGGTCCAACAACGCAACAATAAGTTATGTTTGAGTTTAATGTGATTTTATGCTCATTCAAATTGTTGTGTGTCTTTTTTACTTCATTTCATTTCACTTCAACTGTTAATTTTGATTCTGGAGCCAAGAAGGCCTTCAATAAAGCCAAGAACCCAATTTGGGGAAGACACAGAGAGAAGTTTCAGTTTTTAAAATGTGGGAGGAAAAGCCAAGGTAATTGTTTCTTGGAAAAACCCACGCAGTTAGGTAGGGACTGAAAACACAATCCATGGGAACCCAATGGGAATTGAACCGGGGTCATAAAAGAAAGCTTTCAGAACTATTTTTTTTCTCTGCCGAAAATAATGTTTAACTGTTTTATAGGCATACTTCGTCTTAAAGTCACTCACTACCCGGACACCTTTGGTAATATAATGCCAAAGACCAGTCCCCCCACTTGACGTATCTCAACAATATGCATAAAATACTGTGAAATTGGTCGTCGAAGTTGCGGAGGAATAATGAGTATTACTTTGAGTAATTACCCAAAGTGTCCAGGGGTGGATTTCACAGAGGTAGTCCTAACTTAGGACTAGTCCTAGGCAATGCTAAGAGATAGGACCAGTCCTAAGTTAGGATGAGTTACTGGTCCTATTTTAGGACCAGTCCTCTCTCTTAGCATTGCTTTAGGACTAGTCCTAAGTAGGACTACCTTTGTGAAATCCACCCCTGTGCCTTTAAAACCATCTGCCGACTGAGTGCCACGGGGATCATGGACACTTCAAATCAATGCACGCCCACCAGTCGGTAGTGTCAGTAATCTGAAAGAGGTCACTGTACAGGCTAAGTGATAATGAGACATTAGTCATGTCATCAGTTGATACATATTTTTTGTGTATTATTAATTTTTTCTAAACAGGAAAAAATTTTGACAGTTTTAAAGACCTCGGCACTATTCGAATTGTTGGGAGATGAACATGAAAGAAAAGAAGAAGCTTGTCACACGAAGCTAAATATGTTATTAGGTCTCAAAATCAAATTCGTGGAAAATAACTTCATTCACGAAAACTACACATTACTTATTAGAGGGAGCCGTTTCTCACATTATTTTATAATACTATCAACAGCTCTCCATTGCTTGTTACCAAGTAAGTTTTTATGCTTACAATTATTTTGAGTAAGTACCAAAAGTGTCCAGTGCCTTACATTAAAGGGAAGGTATAGGTCTGTTAACCACTAATAAAATCAAATGCAATAAAAACTTATGGTTAGAAGTACAGCTGCAGCTTTCGGTAGATTACCGCACCTAGAAAATCATTTTGAAGTGGGGATATCTGGACTGTGAAGACGTGACCTGCATATGTGGGTCAGAGCCACAAACTATGGATCACCTCTTGAGATGCCCCAAAGATACTATAATGCAGAATTGAGGACCTTGCAGAGTATAATGATATTGCAAGGAGCTGTGTTCAGTTCTGGCTGAAACACAACATCTAGTGTGTGGACACGATACGAAGAAAAAATACTTTGAAGTGATGTAGTAATTGAACAAGTTTTCATTTTGAAAACCCCAAAATTTGATTGTGAGAAACGTTACTGTCCAAAACATTTCTCAGATTGTGTTCTCCTATGAGGTTGATTATTCCTGCGTGGACATCGCTCCGGAATTGTTTGCGATATCTCATAACGCAACACCCATTTAAAGCCATTTTACACTTTCGGTAAACAGTATTGTCCAAAGGCCCACACTTCGTGTATCACAACTTATATATAAATAACAAACCTGTGAAAATTTAGGCTCAATCGGTCATCGGAGTCGGGGGAAAAAAAAAAAAAAAACGGGAAACCCACTCTTGTTTCCACGCGTTTCGCCGTGTCATGACATGTGTTTAAATCCGTAATTCTCGCTATCGAGAATTGATATTATTGCTTTAATATTTTCTCAAAAAGTAAAGCATTTCATGGAACAATATTTCAAGAGAAGTCTTTCACCATTACCTTTTGTAAACCCTGTAAATTATTTGTAAATCTGTGAACTTTTTTCTGTACCGAAAGTGTATAATGGCTTTAAATGAAATCTTCACAGGTTAGTTTGATAAATATCTATAAAGTATTTAAAGAATCAGAAGGCTAAACAAAAAAGTAAACGGTCGTGTAACATTAGAGTTAAACACTATGTTGACTTTAATATTAGACGGTGACCCCAGCAGAAATTTATTGGAAATCCTTTTAGAGTGATAATGGAAAGGTATATTTAAAAAAATAACAAAACATCTGTAATGGTTCATCCATTTTTAGCTTTAAAGGCAGTGGACACTATTGGTAATTACTCAAAATAATTATTAGCATAAAACCTTAATTGGTTACGACTAATGGGAGAGGTTGATGGTATAAAACATTGTGAGAAACGGCTCCCTCTGAAGTGCCATAGTTTTCGAGAAAGACGTAATTTTCCACGAATTTGATTTCGAGACCTCAGATTTAGAACTTGAGGTCTCGAAATGAACCATCTGAACGCACACAACTTCGTGTGACACGGGTGGGTTTTTTCTTTCATTATTATCTCGCAAGTTCGATGACCGATCAAGCTCAAATTTTCACAGGTTTGTTATTTTATGCATATGTCGAGATACACAAACTGTGAAGGCTAGTCTTTGACAATTACCAATTGTCCACTGTCTTTATAAAAATAACAAAACATGTGTAATGGTCCATCCATGTTTAGCTTTAAGAGAACATTTGTTAGTTTAAAAGCAATTTGATATACAAATATTGAACAATCGGCTTTTTTTACAAAATTTAAGTCGATGTTCAGATAAGAACTACCATCATGTTATTGTTAGCAACACGGCAAAGTTCCAGTTTGTTAACTATTTATTATTTTGAAAATAACAATGTACATAATGCATAGGTCCGTCCAGAGTGAATCGCTGTATTAAATTGACGGATAAAGAAACAAATACTTGTATTAAACGTAAGAATTAATTGTCTTTGATCAGGCTATCCTATCCTTTCCCTTGCCCACTCAATCAGATAAACAAAAAAGTGACCTTGAGTAACTAAAACAACATGTTTATAGTGGAGTGTAACCATGGCAATTGCCGCTCTTACAATTCTAATGGACGACTTCTGATATGGATATATTGATAAGCTGATAGGGACTTTTTGAAGGGCTTTTTACTGTATTATTTTCTTTTTGTGTTTTATTTTTAAACAAAGCTAGCATTTCCTGTCTCCCGAGAAGAGAGTTGACTTTAGGAGATGATGATTATCTGAAGGTCTGAAGAAGATAAGGCATCTTAAAGGCTACCACATTTTGAAATGAAATAGTCACAGATAGTTGTATGATACCTACCACTATTTTATAACCTTTCAGAACGATTCAGTGTTGTGGGTTTTTGTGTAATACTTGCTTTTACTTGCAATGTTCATAATACTTTGACATTGTAAAATACCACAGTCTCTCTTTTACCAATATTTTTATTTTAATATGCCAGTATGAGCTTTTATATTGTAATTAGGCTAGGCACTTGTATATCTCATAATTATTTTTATAATGTGAGCCCTGCTTTATTAATGTCCATTATGTCTCTTTATTATCTGTTTCAAGACTGTTATTTCCTTTAGTTTTTGTAATATTGTTTTCTTATTTTTCTCCTCTGTATGTATGTGTTCTTTATCGTCAATGTTTTCTTTTACTCAGCATTTTTACCTGTGAAACTAATGCAAGAATGAATAAATACAATATCAAAGTGGATGGTATAATGTAAAACACTAACAGTACCTATATACAAAGAGTATAGCACTGTGACGTTGTGCAGGACTGATAAGAACACATTGAAACATTGAAGACAGGATTTGAATGTTCTGTCCATAAAGATGACAAATCCACAGGGACACGAAAACTCAAGGAGACGTTTACAATCCCCTTAACCCGAGGCAGTCCATCCATAAAGAGAAAGCTTTTAGAGAATTGAAAAAACAAAAAATCAAAATTGTCTTTTATGAGTTGCCCCCTTAGGCCTGACTTTCAACAAAGTAATTTGATTATTTTTTTTCATGGATGGTGTAAGACGCGCTCACGACAAGACAATAATTAGGGCTTATATGGAAGGCAACACCAAGATCCGTAAGTGCCAGAAGGCGTCACTGATGATCCTTGCTACTAACGACGCAACCCATGGACGCTTTACTTTGATATTGTTTGCATTTCAAATACAGCAAAGCCGTAGCTACGGTGACGTGATTTGGCGGAAAAGAAAAGCAAATTGAAAATGTTACTGAAGCCGAAGGGATTTGAAAATGCGAGGTTACGCAGGCAAGCAAGGTCGATTGAAATCTGCATGGAGGCAACGCGGACTTGACTTTTAGCCCCTACTCTCACGCGACACACTCCGCAACCCCCGATGAAATCAACTATAGGGCTAATACATCAATACGGCAAGGGTATATTTAGCGGAATGGTACGGAAAGTGATTGAATACCATGTGAATTTGACTTTTGTTGTAGGCTTAATACTGTTTCCATTATTCACAAGAGTCTTTGGAGTAGGGGGCCTACAATAATATTAAAGTCTATTTTTATTGATTTATTTAATACAATTTATTTTTGTTTGATTTTAAAATTATTGTCAAACTTGGCTTAAAGACAGTGGACACTATTAGTAATAATTTTCAAAGACCAGTCTACTCACTTGGTGTATCTCAACATAAGCATAAAAGCATAAAATAACAAACCTGTCAAAATTTGAGCTCGATTGGTCATTGGAGTTGCGAGATAACTATGAACGAAAAAACACCCTTGTCACACGAAGTTGTGTGCTTTCAGATGCTTGATTTCGAGACCTCAAAATTCTAAATCTGAGGTCTCTAAATCAAAATTCGTGTAAATTAATTACTTCTTTCTCGAAAACTATAAAGGGAGCCGTTTCTCATAATGTTTTTACTCTCAACCTCTCCCCATTACTCGTCACCTAGAAAGGTTTTATGCTAATAATTATTTTGAGTAATTACCAATAGTGTCCAGTTCCTTTAACAATGATTATTTCAATAGCCTAAATTGCAATAGAAAACACATGTGGTAGGGCCCATGTAGACAAAAGGGGCGTATTTTCTAGGCGATCATTATGCTGCTATTTAATGGAATGGAACTCTTTTGAGGATGGGGTAGACTTATTGCACGAATTGGCGATTTTGCCGAGGGGGCTTCCCGCTTTAGTTTTTGTTTTGTTTTTTGAGTAGCGTGGGCTTATGGGGCGCGTTGATACAATCCAGTGCGGTTTAGACAAAAAACCTCATGGCCACTTTGAGGTATTTTGTGGATGGACGTTTTGGCTTCACTCCATCATTTTTTACACTGTAGGGTCTGGTACACTGGGGGGACCGCGCGAGATTAATTGTTTTACCCCTGGAGGGCGCCCTTTAAAATGACACCCCTTTCCAAAACAAACGCGAGCGGAAGCAGCTGCTGCAGTCCGTTGGATCGGGACAGCATGTTTTTTTTTCTTGAAATCTTGATTGAAATGAGTTTGTGAGTCACGATTCTGGGGGTCAAACACACTCTTTTCTGTGATTCGCCATCAACCTACCTGGAAACCCTGGACAGATCCATGGGTTTTGTGATATATTAAGTAAGTTTCAGCTCATCATCTCTCCTCTCTATAAAGTCTCACTCATTCATTGTTTTCTTGGACTTGGGCATGTTGGGGATCTTGCATCCATGTTCTTCATCAGTGTTGTTTATTATTTGTTTCGGCCCAATTGTAATTCATAATTCATACGCTTACCCCCTATTTAATAGTAAAAATTATCATAGTATTAGTAGAGCCAATACATTTTATTATTCTTAACGTACGTAGAAGCAGAGGACACCTGCGCGGCATTGTCAGTGGAGCTTTTACAAGCAATGATTACTATAAATAAAAATAATATTAAGAGATAGACTTGGCAATCGTGGAGACGATAAATAGCGGAGAGAACCTGTCATATTATAGTTCTAATTCTAGGAATTTAGATAGGAGTAGATGATATAGGCCTAAGGCCTAACAAAATGAGGGATGTTTCCTTCCTCACCCCAGTCCTTGGTCATGATGCTAGGACTTATAACCGTCGGAAGGAGGGTTGGACAAGTTTCCGTATGGTGCCACCACTTTTTCATTCGATATGAAATAATATAGTATCTAATTTACCTCAATGAGATATCCCTTTTTGTAAAAATGAGTGAAAAGGTGGTGGCGCCATACGGAAAGTTACCCGGAGGGTTACGTTATCGCAACTAGGATTGGCCTATTATAATTATGTACAGTCCAATACCGGACACTTTGCACCTCGCAAACTCGGCACCTGCAAACTTGGCACCTTCAGGCATGTGAGACTTCCTCTTTTCAGCCGATTTCCTCTATTTTGGTTTCGACTTTCGTCTTTTTTTCTTCACTTTCTGTGTACAAAAGTATAGGAATAGTATCTTTTCCTCTTTTGTTCCTGTTCAGTTTTCTCTTTTCCTCTAATTTCAGGGATAGGGGAAAAGTTTCCATTTGGCGCCACCACTTTTTCATTCGAAATAAAATAATATAGTATCTAATTTACCTGATTGATAAATCCCTTTTTGTAAAAATGAGTGAAAAAGTGGTGGCGCCATACGGAAAGTTACCCGGAGGGTTACGTTATCGCAACTAGGATTGGCCTATTATAATTATGTACAGTCCAATACCGGACACTTTGCACCTCGCAAACTCGGCACCTGCAAACTTGGCACCTTCAGGCATGTGAGACTTCCTCTTTTCAGCCGATTTCCTCTATTTTGGTTTCGACTTTCGTCTTTTTTTCTTCACTTTCTGTGTACAAAAGTATAGGAATAGTATCTTTTCCTCTTTTGTTCCTGTTCAGTTTTCTCTTTTCCTCTAATTTCAGGGATAGGGGAAAAGTTTCCATTTGGCGCCACCACTTTTTCATTCGAAATAAAATAATATAGTATCTAATTTACCTGATTGATAAATCCCTTTTTGTAAAAATGAGTGAAAAAGTGGTGGCGCCATACGGAAAGTTATCCTCGATAGGTACTAACATGTCTGCACCTTGCAAACTCGGCACCCACTTGGCACTATTCTAAGAATGTCGGCACCAAAAATGAAGCATGAGGCTACAGGCCTTGGGTAACTTCTTCAGTGATAAACAGAAATCACATTTGTCATACAACAATGTACAATGTAGTCAAAATGAGAAACAAACGAGTTCAGCTGGACTCGTTGGGTCGTGAGTTTACAGACTCCGATGGTGAAATTACTGACCTTGGTTTGGCTCATTGAGTCTAGTGTAGAGTTAGATCCTTCTGGTCCGAGGTGCTGGTGAAATGATTAAATTGAATTTCTTGCTACAGCTTTTCAATCGCTGCTTCTGATGAAGTGCAATAATTTATAAGCTGTCCTTGGCAATAACACGGAGAGGGAAGTGTAATTTCAGCACTCGTCACCAATCCCAATCTCATCTGTATGTAAATTTTCAAAAACAAAACTACTAGCATTAAAACACAATTTTATTTAGTAGCTTGGGTTAAATTGGAATTTTCTTTTGAAGACTTGTAAAATCAATTTGCAGTTTGCGTTATCAGTGCAGATGTGTGGTCTGACTGAACATCAGAATGTGTGTTCATCCGAGTTGTACAGTGTAGTACGTGCAATGTACGTATTAAGTTTCTCAAGTGATTTGAAGTGTCCTTCTTTTTTATGGTTCTGATACAAGATGGTTTTTTCTGAAAGGGGGAAGTAGATCATGCAACTTCCTTTTATTAGTATGCTTGCTGATTTCTTATGCTCTTGGAATATCTAAAAATAAAAAAAATAAAGAGCCTAATTACAAGTCTATTTTAAGGCATCATCATCATGTACAGTGTACATTAGGCCATGTACACAATGAATGATCCCATTTTTATCCAAGGACCAAGTGTCACGTGCCTGTTTCGAAGAAAGCCTTTTATTGTAAACGAATTGCCCTTCACAATGTACATGTACCTTAAGATTTGAAATTGAATACAAAAGTGGGATAAGGTCCTAAACATTCATACCTGAGACAGTTTTGCTATTCCTATTGGTGGAGGGCGCGTCACGTGGGGGTGTTCAAAAGGTTGATTATAACCAGCTGGATCTGTTTCTAATTTCTAACCTGTTGTTTTTGGATACATTTTTGTACTACGCGCTAGTCTTGTTGCAGGACATTTTTTGATACGCGCGATGCTGGCGCTGTTGTAATTTACGCTGTTGGTGAGTTGGCCGCGCTGTGTGTGAAATGAAAACAGAAAACGTCTTGCACCAAGACTATACGCGCAGGAATGCATCAGAGAACTGTCTCGTATGCATTGGAAAACGTGCAACACACCTACGTACAGAGCTCAAGGGCATCTGAAAACAGATAAGTTTTACAGAGTTTCTTAATTTATGTGAAACTGTCTTGGAGGTATTTAAACTGTCTCGGGAATTAAATTTGTATCATACAGCTGTACAGTGTAGGCTGTGTGGCTGTTGGGAGAGTAAAACTCTTCCTATCCAACTTGTCCAATAAAGTACTGGCGTGTCTTTCCTAAAGTAGTACAGTACATGTAAGAGCCCTTCCAACAATGGAAAATTTGCTGTCTGTCTTTTTATTACCATGAAGTTCAAAACCTGCCTTTCTTGCCATTGACCAAAAAAAAAGCTACATGTAAGAGAAAATTTGTTTTTATTGGCTTTAAGATTTAACTATTCTTTTGGGATCCTGTTGACAGGATGGTTGAAGATTACAGTATTACTCATGTTACCATGGTTACTTACAGTTTTAGTCAATGCAGTGAAGATACTGAGGGTGACAGTACATTGTGTTGTGACTGCGTAAGAATGTGTGCCAGAAAGTAATCTTAACTCAGGGTTTTAGCTTAATCTTTTGGACAGATCCCCTCTCGTTTAGAATGTCAACCTTGAGCTTGCTATTGTGTACTTCTAGGAAGCTTACAAAGAAGATAAGCTGATCAGTATCAGCTGAAAAGGATACTCTTTGGACCGTACTTTATTGAACCTTATCAGATATCATCGTTTGCCCAGAGCTGCTATAAGCCCCTTTCACACGAGAGAAATTTAGCAAGGGTCCCTTGCTAAATTGTAGCATGGTTGTAACATATATTACAAAATGCACATCGTGTGAAAGGACAATAACTTTTGAAGTGTCCAGGGTCTCTTGTTAAATGTCCGTTGTAGGTGTGGACCTACAACAAAACCTTACACTAGCGGAAGTTTTTACCAAGGACGTAGATCATCGTGTGAAAGAGGAAATGTATACATCTTCTACACTTTGCACCTCCTGCCTTCCCCTCGAGATCTGCCACCCCTACTAAACTCAATTTTAAACGTAGTCCCTCATAAAACCTTGCAGGAAAAACTGTATGTTACAGCTCTAGGAGGGTCACTGAGTGACGGATATGCACGCTAGGAGAATCCACTTTTATTATTATGAGTGTTAACTCTTTGGAATCAATTACGTGTGTAACTATTGATTTGAGGACAATTACGCTCTACCAACTTTGGTATTTTTAAAACTCAACTCAATACATTGCTTTTTAAAAGACATTATTTTTTAATCTTCTGTACCTTTTTTATTGATTGCCTTTTACTGTGTGGTTGACTCGTACTGGTGTAGTCTCAATTGCTTTGACATTTTTTATGTTTTTATGTAAGACACTTTATCAAACATAAACTATTGTTTTTACTAAAACATTATTTATTTACTTTAAAGGGAATGTGAAAGCCATGATGCCAGTATCAGCCATGCCAGCTACCAACAGCGATAAGTGGTCACTGCAGCAGATTGCATTTGACGATTTAACATTTCATGAATGCATCGGAGGAGGAACCTTCGGCAGTGTCTACAGGGCAACATGGATCTCCCAAGATAAAGAGGTCGCAGTCAAGAAAGTATTGAACTTGGGAAAAGAGGTACGTGTTGAATGTTATTTCTTGAGGCTCAAGAAGTTCTCAATTTGGGGAAAGAGGTACTTTGTTGTCTCTTGAGCCTCAAGAAAGTGGGGAAAAGAGTGTACGCCTAATGTTTTCTCTTGAGATTTTAAAAGGAAAATTATACTGAACTTGGGAAAACGGATGTAAACTGATGTTTCTTTGCATAATGTTTTAAATCAAGATCCAAGAATGGTGTTTGGTCTAAAGAATGGTCTTTAAATCGTCAAATGCAATCTGCTGCAGTGACCACTTGTCAACGTCGGTAGCTGGTTCTTTGCATTAATGTTTTAAATCAAGATCCAAGAATGGTCTTTGGATTCGTTTATTTATTCGACCGGTGTTTATCTTTGTTTTGAAAGTCCTGATCTGTTTAATATTGCATGATTAGGGGAATTAGATCCACTGAAAAATCAATAATAAAGCAAAATCAATTGTGTGTCGGCCTGCAAATATTAGGGCGTATCGACCTGATACATTAGCTTAAATGCAACTGCAGAGAACGCAGTATAAAAGGCATTGGACACTATTGGTTTGTCAAAGACTAGCCTTCACAGTTTGTGTATCTCAACATGCATAAAATAACAAACCTGTAAAAGTTTGAGCTCAATCGGTCATACAACTTGCGAGATAATAATGAAAGAAAAAAACACCCTTGTCACACGAAGTTGTGTGCGTTTAGATGGTTGATTTCGAGACCTCAAGTTCTAAATCTGAGGTCTCAAAATCAAATTCATGGAAAATTACTTCTTTCTCGAAAACTATGGCACTTCAGATGGAGCCGTTTCTCACAATGTTTTATACCATCTACAATGTACCTCTCCCCATTACTTGTCACCAAGAAAGGTTTTATGTCAATAAATGTTTTGAGTAATCACCAATAGTGTCTATTGCCTTTAAATGCAACTGCAGAGAACACAGTATTAAGAACACTTGTATTAACTGTTTTGTTAAAATCTGCAAATTGATTATTCTTCCAGCATGTTCAGAGGGAACCTCAAAAGCTCTTCATTATCATTGTTTTTTTTTAACACTCCAAGTTTAGTTAATGGTTCCAAGGCTACCAGTACCTACAGTGCCATTATCATATGATCTATTTAGTGTACTCCTCAAGTGTCATCAATACAAATATGACACATGTTATCACATGAGGGCATTTATCACTCATTCAATACTATTGACTTTGGAGTACACCATTTAATGCAATCAATTTTTCATCCTACAGTGCAATTATCATATATGATCTGTTTAGTGTACTCCTCAAGTGTCATTAATCATACAAATATGACACATGTTATCACATGAGGGCATTTATCACTCAATCAATATTATAACACCCCGTACAAATATTCTGCCTCTTCATTGGTTTAGAGCGCGTCACATGATATGTCTTAGTTTTGCTAGACGACGGTCGTGTTATAGCGCATATCGGTTTGCCGTGCGCTAGTCCGAAAGACTAGCACACGGCGTGCAGTACCCAGACGTCGGTTGCGTGTATGAGGATGATAAATTAATAGCCTGTAACCATTCGGATTACATGTTCATGACACTGCCTGCAGAGCACACTAAAAGTTTTTGCAATCTGTATTCGCTCGCGTCGTCCTTGGATTTTAGCATTCAGGTCTGTAAGTCTGTACAGTATTTAGAAATGTTTTGGGTGTTATAAAACAAATATTGACTGCTTTTACTGATGATCCCTGGAGCATTCCATTTTCCCTCGGCTTCGCCTCGGGAAAATTGAACCCTCCGGGGATCACCTCGGGAGTCATAGTTTTAACCATAGCACTCAAAGCAGTCAATATTTGTATACTATTGACTTTGGAGTACACCATTTAATGCAACGTAAACCAGCAAGATACATTGTACATGTACATTTCGTTTACTGAGAAAGATTAAAAAATTTGTTAACACAATTTCAAGAAACCTTTCGGGGCCATTTGGCTTTCTTTGGTTGACAGGTTGAACGAAGACACAAATGATGGAAGATGTAATTAAAGTGTAACAATATTTGTCAAGCATGTGGGTCGAAAAACTTGCTAGCTCAGAAAAGCCTTGCTAACCATGAACAGAATACCGTAACATTTGCATTAATGTGACTGTGATGGTGCCCTGCTCATATTTTTGCTGTGTATTTTTTTGCAAAAGGCATGGTTGGCTTGTGCATAAAGCGCTCGCCTCTCACCAATGACCAAGGTGACCCGTGGTCATAATGGGTTGATGGGGCTGGCTGCCAAAGGCTCCCTTGCATGCCTGCTTCTCGAACATGTTGTACACTGTAGCCGCGTCCTTCGCAATTCAGCTCTTACATGTAGCTGCTTGTAAGGATGATTAACTCCCAATTTATTAAATTTGCTTAGCAGTAGTCCATGCTTAATACTGTAGCAAGTGTTAATGTGATGTACTGTTGACATGATAACACAAGCTTAAACTCTGATATTGGTTTGGTCTTTTGATTGTTTAGGCTGAAGTGCTGAGCTGTCTTAGTCATCGGAGTATTATTGAGTTTTATGGTGCGGTCAGTGAAGCCCCGAACTTCTGTCTTGTAACCGGTAAGAATCAAATCCATGTGTCCATTATGCGTTGTGCGTAATGCATAGTGCGTAATCCTAATATTCACACCGAGCAGTGCATAATAGCACCTCAAAAGTGGAAGTGTCGTGGCCGAGCGGTTAGTAGCACCGAATTCAAACTCTGGTGTTTCTGATCAGCAGAGTGTGGGTTCGAATCCCCAG
Source organism: Asterias amurensis (assembly GCF_032118995.1). Classification (NCBI taxonomy): domain Eukaryota; kingdom Metazoa; phylum Echinodermata; class Asteroidea; order Forcipulatida; family Asteriidae; genus Asterias; species Asterias amurensis. Next base: position 5,271,937 of record NC_092661.1, read on the forward strand.
CCGTGACACTTGTGTTCAAGACACTTCACCATTGTTTCGTCCTTCGGATGGGACATTAAGCCGTTGGTCCCATGTGTTATGTAACGCATGTAAAAGAACCCTGTGCACTTATCGAAAAGAGAAGGGGTTCGCCCCGGTGTTCCTGGTCCGATCGGCAGCAAATTGCGCCACAGCACCTTGTAAAACATTACATGGTGCTATCAGAATTAGGTCTCATAATTCAAAACGTAGTCCCCCATCTTGCAGGAAATACTGTATGTTACAGCGCAAGGAGCGTCACTGAGTGACGAACATGTGCGCTATATAAGAAGCCACAATTATTGTTATTATTAAAAGTCAGGCACTTTCTATATGTAAAAGAAGATTCTGAGGGGCACGCCCTCGATCCATTGGACAGCGAAAACATTCCTCAAGAGTGCATCAATATGATGTTCAAGTACATCCCTAAACAATCCTACAGAGTGAATGGAACGTTCTGGCAATCCAATGGAACATTCCATGTGTACAGGTGCTTGGAAACATACTGTATTCGATCCAATGCGCTGTATTTGTCAATGCGTGAGGGCGCTCTCAATAGTATTTTCAGTATTTGTCAATGCGTGAGGGCGCTCTCAATAGTATTTTCAGTATTTGTCAATGTGTGAGGGCGCTTTTAATAGTATTTTCAGTATTTGTCAATGCGTGAGGGCGCTCTCAATAGTATTTTCAGTATTTGTCAATGCGTGAGGGCGCTCTCAATAGTATTTTCAGTATTTGTCAATGCGTGAGGGCGCTCTCAATAGTATTTTCAGTATTTGTCAATGCGTGAGGGCGCTCTCAATAGTATTTTCAGTATTTGTCAATGCGTGAGGGCACTCTCAATAGTATTTTCATTACTTCCAGGGGTATGCATACATGTAGTTTTTATTTGCGTTCCGTTACTTTTTCCTGCACAGTACAGTTGTGTAGTTTAAAGTTGCTTGAGACATGTTAGAAGTGGGTTGTAACAGCTCCTTTAAAGGTCCTAACCTGTACCACCGGAAGTGATATAAGTTTGTTTGAGAACACCCTCAAGCGTTTAAAAATACTGCGTATTAGAATGTTTGTAAGTGCTCTGGCTCCTGACGCTGCTTTATTTTTAAGTTGGAATTGTGTGCATTGCTTGGCATGCTTCAAGAGTGTATTTTCACTTTTACACAGTAAGCACTAAGCACTAAGCACAGTGCATAAAAAAGCAAGTTGCTTCCAACATAAGGGGACATATTAAAGGAACACGTTGCCTTGGATCGGTCGAGTTGGTCTTTGAAAAGGGTATTTAACCGTTTGTTATAAAATGCATATAATTAGAAAGATATTTTCAAAGTAGAATATAATGATCCACACACGTAAGTATCATTCGAAATTACGTGGTTTTCCTTTTACCTCGTCGACAAACACGGTTGGCCACGACGGCTGACCGTGTTAGTTCTTAAAGTAAAAGGAAAACCACGCAGTTTTGAGGCAAATGTGTGTGGATCATTGTATTCTACTTTTTAAAAATCTTTCTACCCATTATGTATTCTATCACAAACGGTTACAAACGCTTTTCAAAGACCATAGTGACCATTCCAAGGCAATGTGTTCCTTTAACATGTTGGACAGTTTGTTTTCAAGAACCTCCACAATGGCCCAAACTTCCTACATGACCAGGTGATGACCTTATATCCTTACTCCAGTCATGCCAGTGAATGCACTGGACTCTGCTCATTAGGGCTTAATTGCATGTCATGACCCCTCACGATGACCTCAACTCTACGAAGCCACGGATCCTTCACTACCCCTTTTTTACATGTTTTACAGTACTCTTTTCCCCTGGGGGCAACCATGGTCAAATCTTTCACATTGGATTGTAAATAGCAAATTGACAAACCCAGGGGAATAGCCACCTCTGCTCTGAGTCAGGGGTAAGCGGAGGGTATTTTTGAAACGTGCAGCAATGTAGATCCCTGATGAATAGGAACCTAGACTGAGACAGAATGAATGCTTCGTGGTAATTGTGGGGCTTCCCCAAGGCTGTATTCCACGCACGTGGATGAGGGATGCTGTGTGAAAAAGGGTTGCATGAGCCCCACCATGGCTAGTGGTTACACTGCAGGACTTGCAATCACAAGGTTTCGGGTTTGAATCCTCACCAAGCTAACCCGATTTCACATTGACTAGAACATTACATGGCATGATATTCTTCTTACTGTCTTGATAGTATGATTTTCAATTTGTTTGCCCTTGGAAACAAATCTGAAAAAGGGTTGCATCAGCCCCATAGTGGAGCAACGGTCACCATGGCTAGTGGTTAGACTACAGGACTTCCAATCACAAGGTTGCAGGTTTGAATCCTCACCAAGCTAACCCGATTTCACATTGACTAGAACATGGCATGATTTTCTACCTACTGTCAGGCCTATGTTTTTCAATTTGTTTGCCCTTGGAAAAAATCTGAAAAGTTGTGTTCAAATAACCTGAGAAGGCTATCAAAGTCAACACCATGTGACTTCTGATGTTGAAATGTTCCTACTCCTTTGATGCATCTAGTTACATGTGATGCATTAACATTTCATGATTTAGCCAAATCATTATTGAACACTTAACCAATGTTGCCAGATTGTTGTTTTATCCCACGTCAGAGTTTGGTAATCACTTGATCCTGTCCCGCATTTCCAGTAAGATTTATCAATTAGAAAGCAGAACAAACAATTTTTGCTGATAATTATTACTGGAAAAAATCTTGAGAAGTTTGGCTTCGTCTGAACAATTTATTATCAAGATGGTAATTTCTGTTAAAGACCCTGGACACTACTGGTAATTGTCTAAGACCAGTCTTCGCAGTGTATCTCAACATATATGCATAACAAACATGGGAAAATTTGAACTTAATTGGTCGTCGAAGTTGCGAGAGAATAATGAAAGAAAAAACATCCTTGTCACACGAAGTTTGGTGCTTTCAGATGCTTGATTTCAAGTCCTCAAATCTAATTCTGAGGTCTCAAGATCAAATTCTTGGAAAATTATTTATTTCTCAAAAACCACCTAACCTCAGAGGGAGCCATTTCTTACATTGTTTTATATTATCAACCACGTTACTTGCTACCAAGTAAGGTTTTATGCTAATATAATTATTTTGAGTAATTACCAATAAGTGTCCACTGCCTTACCATGTGTTTGTATTTCATTCCTTTTTTTTTTTTTGTACAGAATATGCCTCCCTTGGATCTTTGTACTCTCATCTTGCTGACCCGGCAAACATTGTGGACTTCAAACAAATTCTTACCTGGGCACGTCACGTAGCGTTAGGTAAGCTCTGTGTCCAGTTTCCCGCAGACGTTAAGCAGACGTTGTCTGCTCACTAAGGGGCCATCAGCAAAATTCATATTTCATCAACTCTGCTGTTATAAGCAAACCAAAAGCACGATACCTTGCTGTCAATGTCTGTGAGCAGGACCTACATGACCTACATGTAAGTTCATAGAGAAGAAAACGTTGCTTAAAAGTGTCTGCTAAGCAAAATTAAGCAGGACACCAGTCTTAGATAATACATGGTGACAAGGCATATTGGCTGGTGCCCTTATTCTGGTAAGCATCTTTTTGTGTTACTTATAAAGCTGCTTTTGGTGGTCAAGAGGCTCTATCGAATCGTGGCCAAATGAGTGATAGAACAAGGTAAAGCCATTGAGAACACACAGGTGCTTTCAAATAACTATGCTTGATCAATTTTGAAGCACACAAGGCCCAATGTTATAAAAGCTGCTTAAGCACAAACAAATCGGCAAGTCATAACAAAATTATGCCTACTAGAATAAGGTTACCAGCCGAAATAGCATGTCACATTTAGTTGATTGTGTATGTTTCTTTGTTTCCTCGTTTGTAGGTATTAACTATCTCCACAATGAGGCCAAAGTTAAAGTCATTCATCGGGATCTGAAATCCAAGAACTGTGTGATATGCGACGGCATGATTGTGAAGGTTAGAGTTTTTTCATTTTCATTTACTGTTTTCAACATTTTAGTGCTCATTTTGTGGATCAATCATAAACCCTAGGGCCCAATTTTGGTAGCTAGAGACCCTCTGGAACTGTGTGTACAATGTACATATAATACATGTATCTAAACCCCCAAATGTTTGGACCCTTGCACATGTTGTTCATGTTATCAGACTGATACATGTATGCCTGGCCCAATAAGGCATGAGTTGTTTAGCCATGCAGTACCCCCCATGCCCCTGCAGTAGTTCCTGAAAATGTCCATAAATCAATTTGCTACCTTCCGCCCGGACATTTTTTTCTTCAGATATGAATAAAAGGCAGGACCTAGTTCTCAAAGAACAAGATATACATACTCAGCAAAGTACAACCTGGTCACACGTCCTGGTTCTCCCAAAATCCAAAATCAAATCTGGACATAATTGTTCCTTTAATTGACACCACAAAATTACAAATGAACGCTGTTTTCTTTTTTGCGATTGCTCTTTATGCTTTATTATTTACTTACACAATACCAATTTAACAAAGGAAAAAAAGTATAAATAAATTAACTTAATATCATATTTAGCTATGCTCAATTCTTCACTAAACTTACTTTTTCAGCTAGTTGATTTTGGTGCATCCCGTTTCCATGGTAGCACAGCGATGATGACGATGGCTGGAACGTTTCCTTGGATGGCACCCGAGGTCATCCTTGGGGAGCCGGTCTCGGAGAAATGTGACACGTTCTCCTATGGTGTGGTGAGTCAGGAAGAAAAGTTATACATAAGAATGTCTTTTTGTCGTTTGTAGTCTTGTGGGATCTTGAATTGTTGTTGAGGCTCTAAGAACACAAAAAATAAGTTCTAACAATAAATATTTAACCCGGCCATTTACCCCCACTCAACGATTTTACTTGTAATTATAACATATAAAGGAGCTGTGTCATAATACGACTGGTCCTCTGTCTTTATTTGCAAGGATAAACACAGGCACTGGTCTTGACGTAAACTGTCAATTTCTGCGTTATGATTGGCCTGCTCCGAAGTGACGAAGTTTGTCAGCTACATACACCAGCAGTTAATTGTACTTTTGATTATATGCTGCTTTGTGTGCACTTATAATGTTTGTATGAAACAAGTGTATTGTGTGTTCACATGTGAATGAATGCAAGGTCAAAGGTACATCTTGCAGGATCCTGCCAGGTGCTCAAGGTCAGTTACACAACACACGTGGCCAACACCTTTACGTCCCATCTGAAGGATGGAGCATCATAACTGTCTTGCTTATGTCCACGAGTGTCACGACTGGGACTCAAACCCACAATCTGCCGATCAGAAACACCAGAGCTTGGGTCTGGTGCTCTTCACTGCTAGGCAATGACACTCGATCCACAAACAAAAAAGGAACTCTCATCCCACCCTTGCCCTAGCGATGTCCATAAGTTCCATGCTTTGTGTTTCTCTCAGGTACTGTGGGAACTTCTGACGAGGGAGGTGCCCTTTAAAGGTGTGGATGGAATCCAAGTCGCCTGGGCTGTAGTGGAAAAGAACGAAGTAAGTTATTACTATTGGTTCGTTCTCACCATATTGCCGGGGGGCTGAACTTCAAATTTGGTTGCCTTTAGATTTGGCGCTCTGGACCACCAAAAATAGTTGTTTTTAAATGAATATTGTAGGAAAGATATTCTAAAACTCAACAACAAAGATCAAAAGATTGGTTTTGTTCAATTTCTTGACCAAACACAGTCAGCCATTTTTGTAGGAGCCATTTTGTATGGCCTAATTGTCAACTCCACAAAACAGCAGACCTTGTGCAGTTTCCGCTCATCATATTTCCAGAGAAAATTCAAATATACTGTTTTTGCATGAATCAAAAATGTGTTTTGCATGAATAACTATTAAAAATTATAACAAGCAATTCCAATTAGCAAAGGCAACGTGGCCCTTTAAACTGAGTTTCTGCTATTAATGTTCCTTATAATCTTTGTCGTCAAACTTTGACCTATCACTAATCTTCTTCCTTAGAGGTTAACAATCCCTAGTTCGTGTCCTGAGAAACTAGCCAACCTCATACAGCCATGCTGGGAGACAGACCCCAAGAAACGACCCTCCTTCAAGGAGATTCTCAAGACACTGGACCGACTGATTGAGGATGGTAAGAAATCTGGTGCAAGCCATCATAGGACATTGGAATAAAGAGTCGGCGATGCGAAGGGCCATGTCAAACGAGGCTACTTTGTAGGCAACCAACTGCAGTGCATGCTACAAGACCATTGAAGTGTTCTAAAATTACTCATAGGCTACCAAAGTGAAAGTGCCATTTGATAGCCGATAAGTAATAAAAAAACAACTTTTTATTTATGATCCCAACGAAAAAAATTTGTCAAAATTCAACTGTGATTCTTTTTTCTACTTTTAGATTGCCTAGAACTAGTTGCCTGTAAATTGCCTCATACGAAATGGCCCTGCAATAAAGGACTGAGCCCTAATGTAAGGCGAGGCTCTTTATCGCACGGGCATGGTTCTGCAAGGTTTTAAACGAAAATTTACATAATACATTAAAAAAAAAAAATACGTTTTCTTCTTTTTTCCACACAGAACCCTTATCAGAAGAAACAGGCACATTCCTGAAGCAAAAGGCACAATGGAAGTAAGTAAATGTTAAAACACAATGCATCTTATTTTGGGTTGAACAAAGACGATTTTCCTGGAGTAGGATTTAAACCTGCGACCTGCAGATTAATGGCGCCCTTTCGCTTAAGGCTAACATACAATAAGCAAGCTCCAAATGTCATACGATTAAATTTGAAGGTTTTGAAATAAAAATAGGCAAATAAGAGAGAAAGTTTGAGGGCTCGATTGTGTTCAATACATTTCTTCACAGCATTGTACCTGAGAAATGTGTTTTGTGTCGCCAAAAGTGAATAATTTTTTTTTTTTTTTCAAATTTCAATCTGAATTTTTTATTTCTTTGTTTTTCTTCTCTATAAAAGAGGGGAAATTGAGGAGACGATGGCACGCATCCATCAGATGGAGCGCTGCCTGAAGGAAAAAGAAAACAAACTGGACTCGCGGGAAAATCACTTGCGGCACCTTGAGGACGCCCTCTATGGTCAGCTGGTCGTTCCTTTTGGTGCCGACGTCAAACATGACGCTAATTATTGGAGTGAGCAAGAGGTGTACCTGTGGGTTTTGCAGCTCCATGCCAAAGGTAACATTTAGATCTCCCCTCTCTGAGATGTTCAACCTATGAGTGTTAATAAGCCTTGGCGAACAGTGAAATTAAGCACTTGTACTGGATAAAATATTCCTACTTTTATCCAGGGACCATGTTTGATTGATGTCACTTTTCGGAATACATAAAATACATAGTACATGTATGACTATTATTTTTGGATTTGTACCCATACAACGATGTGTGTTAGCACTGTATACTCAGTTCTATCCAGATTCCTTTGAGCAAATATCACAGGCATACATGTATTACTCGGGTGGGATTCGAACCCACGACCCTTGCAATTGTAGAGCAGTGTCTTACCAACTAGACTACCGAGGTTGTCCGGTAGCTAGAGGCAGTACAAATCCTATGTTTTGGCAGCGGGTACCGCAACGATTTACAATTATTGTAAAATTTTCATTTGGGATAAAAAATATTAATTTTGGGTTTTACCCTTACACCGATGTGTGTTAGCACTGTATACTCAGTACTTTCTTTATTCATGTACGACCTTGGCACTGAAAGAGTTAAAAGCCTAATAAATGCCAAATCAATGTAGTTTTTTTCACTTACAATGTAATACCCTATGACAGACATGAGACGAAGTGACCTGGCCCAATATGCCCCCCTGATGCTAGAGCATAACATCACCGGGCGTCGCTTGTTACTCCTCTCCATGGATGACCTCCTCGCCCTCGGGATAAAGTCCCTGGGTCATCGGAAGGATCTACAGATGGAGATTGAGGGACTCCAGTTGGAGAACTACAGACTGCAGCATTTCCCTCCTCTATCAAGCTTGAAGGTCAGTCTCATCGGGCCAGGTTAATTTGTGTACATGTTATATAAATAATCTTTTTTACTGTGACCTGTCAGTGTAAAGTTGTCACATCAACACAAATAACCCTGAATCATAATTCACGCAGAAAGCACAGCTGATGTTCTTGCGCCACTGGAAAACAGCGCATACCAGATTGATTGCTTTCGCTTTACATGTACATAACTTATTATAGGGTGCGTTCGATTAGCTTCCCTGGGTCGACCCCGGTCTGCCCCCCGGTATGTTTGAATAGCTTTGAAGTCATTCCAGGGGCTCACCCGGATCAGCCCCAAGTGCCCTGCTTGTGGAGTGGATCAGTTTAGGGGTGCATGACGTCACAACGAGGGGGTGAGTGATCGTTCAATTAGCTCTTGTAGTGTGCTCAACCAGTGAGCATCGTGGGGTCGACTCGGGGAAGCTAATCGAACGCACCCATAGTGACTGGCCAACACCAACATGTTAATTTTGTTGTTGCATAATTTATATGTCTTTCCCACCCAAAAATCTGGCATCCGGCATGGCGCACTCATTTTGAAGCAAAAAAAACATCTTTTTTTAACTAAACTTGGTTTCCTAAGGTGCATTGGAGTGTATTTTAAGCAGCGGCACTTGTTCATTCGGGCTGTTTAATGCAATTAAATATGAGAAAGATGGTGTAAGAAATGCAACTGCAACAGTCACAGCCGAAGGCAAGGGCCTTTATCGCACGGCCATGACCCTGCAAGGTTTTAAACGGCAGTTTAAGAACGAGACACTACTCTTTTATTCCCATTCATAAATGCCTTTTGGTTTAAAGACGTAATAAAGTAAGAAGCTCTGTAAAACTTATCACGTAAAACTTTATGATGTCCTTGAGCTCTGTACGTGTGTTGCATTTTGAGTGAGACCGTTTTTGGATATACATTTGTGCGGGTATTAGTCTTGGTGCAAGACGTTTCTCGGTTCCTTTCACACAGCGCTGCCAACTCACCAACAGTGTCCGCATCGCCTGTAAAGAGAAACGCCTTGCACCAAGACTAGCGCGTTGTATGCATCTAAACGTATCCGGGACCAAAAGGTGTTATAAGCAGCTCCAGCTGGTCATTATCAACCGTTTAACGTTTAAACATCCCCACGGTATAGCAAAACTGTTTGAGGTATTTATGAATATATGTTTATTTTGATGTGTTTTTATTTTATTGATAAATATGTCTGTCAGAGTATTCCATTATTGCCGAGTAAAGACACCACAGCATTACCGGGAAATCAGCCCAAGAACCTCCACCTTACACTGGTGTTTGGGAATCATTGCCGACCCGGACCAACACCTCAGGTTGGTAGAGTACATCTTTAACCCCCAGCCCCCTTAATAGTGTCTTTTGCGTGAGACTCCTCCCAAACCCACTTTATTAAAAAAACTCAAAATGTTTGGATAATATCAGTATTGTCATGTCCAGCGTTTTTAAGTTGTCATTCCGTTCAATAATGTTTTAGTCTTGTTCTTATCAGGAATTCAAGTGGAAGATGTTCGTTGAGACAGACTGTGAAGACAGTTCAGTCAGGTGCATTAAGGAGGTGGTTATATCTCAGACAAATGAACCAGGGATGAAGGAGAAGTTAAGACATCCACCCTACGTCATGACAAACTGGAGGGTATGCAGGAGCGGGGGTGAGGTAGATGTGGAGTGCACCATTACATATCGGGTATGTTTAGTTCGATCTACATGTAAGAGCAAGTTCGAGTGTGCACAATGGTTAACTAAAGGTTGACCATTTTGACTCGAACCCAGGCTGGTCGACCTTTGGTTGACTACTGTGGTCGACCATTTGGAACCAGCCTCGAGCCCATGGTTTCTTCACTGGTCCCAACAGCATGTTCCATTCTAACATGTGTTAAGCGCAGAGGGGAACCAGTGACACTTTAGCGAAAAGGTGGAAGGTTGACTAGACTACCAAACGAGTCGTTCGGTGTGAGTATGTCACTGCGCATGTGCATTGCTAGTCTGTGGTCGACCACTGGCAACTGGTGGACTATATGTGCGCACTCGAACTTGCTCTAAGGAGGGTCTGGATACAGAAGGGTTATTTGAGATAGAAGTTGGCCAGAAGGAGAGAGTTTTGTATTGGGTATGTTTAGTAGGACCTAGGGAGGAAGTGGGTACAGAAGGGTTGTTTAAGGTAGAAGTGGGCTTTAAGGGCAGTGTTGCTTATCTGGTTTATGAGTAGGACATAGGGAGAGTCTGGGTACAGAAGCATTTTCAGGGTTGAAGTACATGTAGGCTACAAGGGACGTGTTGCTTATTGGTTGTGTTAATTAGGAACTAGGAAGGTGGGGGTTGGGTACAGTTTACTATGTCACTGGGAAAGTGGAGGGTTGGCGTGGGCCTTGCAGGGCACTGTTACATAAATGTACATGTAGTCATGTTTTTCGGGTATGTTTAGTCATGTTAGTAACACCTAGGGAGGGATTGGGTACAGAAGGGTTGTTCAAGGTAGAAGTGGGCTTTAAGGCAGTAAGGGCAGTGTTGCTTATCTGGTTTATGAGTAGGACATAGGGAGAGTCTGGGTACAGAGTGGGCTAGAAGGGACGTGTTGCTTATTGGGTGTGTTAATTAGGAACTAGGAAGGTGGGGGGTTGGGTACAGGTTATGTCACTGGGAAAGTGGAGGGTTGGCGTTGGGCTTGCAGGGCACTGTTAGTTTAGTCATGATATCGGTTATGTTTAGTCGTGTTAGTAGGACCTAGGGAGGGATTGGGTACAGAAGGGTTACAGTATGGGAAGTGGGGGGTTGAAGTGATCTTGCAGGGCACTGTAACCTGTCGTACATGTATATGTTTTGTTGGACCTAGGGAGGGTGTGGATTCACAGGAAGGTTATGTCAATGGGAAAGTGGAGGAGTCAATGTATACATGAAGGTAGCCTTATACAGGACTCTTCCTCTGTACACAGATACAGAGTCCTAACTATTAAGGCCCGTTTCTGGGGCGGAAATTTTTTAAAGCTTTATAACTCAAATCTTACCTGCAACAAGCCACTAATTTCAACAGATTTACATTCTATGGCGGCATACATTTTTCTGTGGTGGGTTTTGGTCCTAATATAATCCTCACAAATCTGTAATTTTCATGAAATAATGCAGCTCCCAATGTAAAAATTTCCCGTTTTGATCGTTTTCTCACAGTGTTGTCTGTTGCCGTGCAGACGCGTATACAGAAGAGCTATGCCATATTGTTATAGTGTGATAATGAATTATTGAGATATTACATGAATAACATGAATAAGGAAGTTAATCAATTTGATATGAACCCTTACACTGATATGTGTCAGCACTGTATACTCTCTGGCATAAACAATTTGATTTGATGCATTTGATTTCTTTATCCCCGATGCAAATTTAACATCTGTTATATGTTAGGGGTAATGTTGCTGAAACATAGGACTCGAACTGCCTCGAGCTACCGGGCGATCTCGGTGGTCTAGTTGGTGTGACACTACTCTAGAATTGCAAAGGTCGTGGGTTTGAGTCCCACCAAGTTGTAATGTGCCTGTGATTTTTTTTTTCGCAGGACTCGGGAGAAAGTACTGAGTTTACAGTGCTACACACATAGGTGTGAGGGTAAAAATCTATAATAAGGAAGTTGTTTAGAACTTTTCACCTTGACAAATTATCCCCGCTTTTCTCTCAGGACTCGGTGAAGAAGCCTAAGTTCACACGCCACGTCCACCGCGTCCTACCGGGGGACAAGAATCACCAGCTGACCGAGAAGAAGATTAAGCTGAACGGGAGTCTCCCCATCAGGGCTGGCAGTCCCCACCTATCCTCCTACGACTCCGGCAGTGAGAACACCACCGGGAGTGGAAGTCTAGGAACCCTACAGGGTGCATGGTCCACAAGGAAGCTACAGAATAGTCTGGATCCGGGACTTTATGAGCAGAGAGGTAAATAAAAAGAAAACAAATTGTGGCTGTGACAAATTGTGGCTGTGACAAATTGTGGCTGTGACAAATTGTGGCTGTGACAAATTGTGGCTGTGACAAATTGTGGCTGTGACAAATTGTGGCTGTGACAAATTGTGGCTGTGACAAATTGTGGCTGTGACAAATTATGGCTGTGACAAATTGTGGCTGTGACAAATTGTGGCTGTGACAAATCGCTCAATAAACAGATTGTCACAAATTGACTAGAGTTGTAACACTTTTTTCTTCTTTGAACAAAGGGGCATTGATGAATGAGAATAAAGAGAGATGTGACACATGACCATTCATAAATAGCTCAGACAGTTTCGCTGATCCTATTGATGGAAAGCGCGTCACGTGCGGGTGTTTAAACAGTTGATAATGACCGGCTAGAGCTGTTTATAACCGTTTGTTTTTGGATATGTTTAGATGTATACTACTTGTATGATTATGAATGCATATTGTGAAAATAGTCTCAATGCAACATGGGTGCAGAGCTCAAGGATGTCTGGAAAACGGATAAGGTTTACGTAAATTTTTTGCACTATTTACCAATGTAGAACAAACTACATGTATATTAATTTTGGTTTTGTACCCATACAACGATGTGTGTTAGCACTGTATACTCAGTACTTTCCCGAGTCCTGTGAAAAAATATCACAGGCATGTTACTCGGGTGGGAATCGAACCCACAACCCTTGTAATTCTAGAGCAGTGTATGGGTAAAAACCAAAATTAATATTCTTTATTCCCGATGGAAATTTAACATCTATTATAAACTACATGTATGTTGGTGCTTTTGGGTAAAAAGGGAAACCAGTGTAGCCCTAGATTTGTTGAACAGTTTGCTATCCTTTACTGAGTTTTCTACACAAATTATTAAGATTGTCCTCATGAAACAATTTCCATCCCGCAGATAGGAAGCAAGGGATATGGTCCGGTGTGGTATCTGGTAGTGTAACCCCAACTAAGCCCTCGACAAAGTCAAAAGATTTTAGCTGTGCCCCTCCGTACAACCCGAACAGCCCCACTCTACAGTGGCCTGTCCGGAAGCACCCTTCCACAGGCACATCTCCATCGGTGCTACAGGGTTCCAAGTTGCCCCTGGCTAACGTTGACACTAGTCCATTGGGGATGAAAGTGCAGATTGATTCAGACGGCGATTCGTCAAGTGGAGGGTACAAGACGGCAAGTTCTACTCTGTCAACCCCATCCCCGGGTGTGAGGGTTGGCAAAAAGGGCTGTCTCTCTGACAGGTAAGACACCTTCTTATGGTTGTTTTGGCTGAGTGTTTCAGAGCACTTACTTGAGCTCTGTTATTTGAGATCAGCAAAGTGTGGGTTTAGAGTTCTGATTGTGGGAGCAAGAAACAGTATTATTATTGCCTTGTCCTTTGGACATAAATGTTAACATAACAGGTAGACTTGTAGGTATATTCAAGTGCAAAATCTCTTTGGAGGGAGTGTTGGCTCTGAAAAGAGCCGGTTTGGTCTTGACATTTAAACAGTTTACTCTGCCCATCTTCAGAACAATGCTGGACAACTGGTGGTGGTTGAGTTTATGTATGGCTTGAGGGATGCATATTTGGGCAGGAAGGATGGTTTGGTCGTGGGCGAGCGGTGCAGAGCACAGATTTGAGCTCTGGTGTTTCAATCAGTAGATTGTGGTGTATATGGGACTTGTGTCCTTGAGCAACAAACTTTACCATAATTGCTTTGTCGTTGGGGCATTAAGCCCCAGGGTTGCTTTCACAAAGATATTGCAAACTTAGAACTAGTCCTCATTCTCTTTAGAAAAATATTAAAAACTTAAGGCTTATAGTCCAAGCTAATGAATTGTTGTTTGCATCGTATCTGCTGCGCCTTGAACATCTGATTTGGTGCATTACAAATACATACTATTATTATTTTATTATTATAAGATGAGTCTTTAACTCTTTGTGAAATCCACCCCCTGTTCCAGGCACTGGATGTGAAGTGCACCATGAAGAATCCAGAACACTTGCCCAGAAAGAGTATGAGCTATTACTAGTGTGCTTAGTGATATAATAGCGGGAACTGTACCAAATGATATGTGCCATGGCTTTCTCAGTCACATATTTATCAACCTCTACCCTAGTAGGTACCCATTTATAACTATAGTGAAGTGTCTTGCTAAAGGACACAGTATTGATAAATAGAATGATAGGACAATTACGACAGCCGGCTAAATATCGTTTGGTACTTGCTATTTGCAAAAAACTAACACATGAGTTACATTAGTGCCCTGGTCCACTTGAATGAGGGTCAGTCAGGAATGGGACTTGTCGATATACAATTGAAAACCCCAAATTGAACCTCTGCTAATAAGTAACATGTTTGATTTTCTATCACAACCTCCAGTTATGCCAATGCCTGCAAGTCTAGCTTGAATCGGCCCACGCCTCGTTCACCAGCAGCAAGTAACCAAGAATGGCACCTGCCGAGATCCCAGTCGGACTCGAGTGGTTCTCTAGTCACCGGTACCCCTCCAATTGGTTACCGACCCCGCCTCGCAACTAGCCCATCCAGAGGAAGATATGCATCCGGTAGTCGTGCATACAGTGGAGGTCAAAGTTCAGGGCATGCTGATCCAAGGAGAGGTCACGAGGTCAAAGGCAGCAGTGGAGAAGAGGGTACCAGTCGGAGTAATGTAAATAGCAGGAGAGATGGTTTGGTTAATAGCCGAGGTCATCGGGGGACCAGGCGAGGTCAGAGAAACAGCTGGAGCGGTCAAAGTTCCTGAAAAAGTAATGCAGTATTAAAATGTATTCATTTTGGTTTTACCCATACAGCGATGTGTTAACCCTGTCTACTCCCTGAGTTCCAAGAAAACAAAATCACAGGCGTTACTACTCGGGTGTGATTTGAACCCCACCTTACTAGCCTTTAGTCAAGGCGCACGCGGCACACCGGACAGCACGCACAGCCTCAAAAATGTAACGCACGAAAAAAGACTGTCACCGCGAGCGGCGAAGCCGCGAAGCGCCTTTACCAACTCGTTTTGGGGGGCCTTATGTTCTCCTTTACATTTGCCAACGATTTTGGTGGGAGAAAATGTAATGCATAATACATTAGCGTGGTGAGTTGCTGGCCAATAAGAAGCCACTATTACTTGCATGACGTCACAAGAACGTTCGATGCAAATTTTTTACATTTTCTCCCATCAAAATCGTTGGCAAATGTAAAGAAAAAGATAAGGCCCCCAAAACGAGTTGGTAAAGGCGCTTCGCGGCATCGCCGCTCGCGGTGGTAGTTTTTTTTCGTGCGTTACATTTTTCGGGTCGTGTGAGCTATCCGGTGTGCCGCATGCGCCTTGACTAGAGGCTACTCCTTTTCCAACGCTAGAGCAGTGTCATACCTGTACCAGCTAGACCACCGAGATTGCCTGGTAGCTAGAGGCAGTTTGACTAACACACATCGGTGTATGGGCAAACCCAAACGAATATTAACGTTTTTATTTGAAGACAAGTCCCTGAAATGTATAGAAAATTCTACATGAGAGGCTTTAACAGAGGTATATTTAATAAACTGAAATTATGAAGATGGAATTTGACTTTAAAAGTCAGGATCAAATTTTTATCTCAGGGAATTATTTTGTTTCCCCCCAGAATTAATGTCGTTAATTATTGGTTTATAAACAATAAACCAATATGATATGACCACAGCATTTTGAATCGATGTCCTGTGATTGTTTTCAAATGGCTTTAAACACCAAGTACTTGTGATCTAAGTGAACTAAAATGAACTTCAACTTTCCATTGAAATGAAAAGTTTGAGTAAAAAATTCTAATTTTGAAGAAAAGTTATGCTAAAACCTCATTCTTTTGAGCAAACACTGAAATTCAAGGAAAGTTTGAAATTCATTTCAGTATTCTTTAGTATTTACAATTACTTGGTAGTCATAAATTGTGGAGATTTTTTGTCTGTTTTCCTATCTTTGGGTTGCGGTAACACCATGTGTTTGCCAGGTAGAGTTTAAAACACACAGGTAGAATGGTGTTACCGCAAACCAGATTTATATATTGATACATCACCATACATTTTAAAATTGTATGTAGTGTTTTTCTTTCAATTTGACAAAATAAACTCTTTTTGAGTATAATTTTCCTGTCAATTTGCCAATTTCTTTTTTTAAAGAGTTGGTCGTAATAACTGAAACGAGACTAGTTTGTTTACAATTATTTTTGCCTTGTTTTATAATAAAATATGCCAAATCAGACTTGCACAAATATGTTTATTTACTTTATTAAATTATAATTAGCCGTGCCTTCTGCCTTAAGTTATTTGTTGCATTTTGACTTTTTCATGCTGTATTTTACTTTGTATGTGAAGAGACAGTGACATAGAAACTGTTCAACGCCCATTTTTCAATTTTTTTGGGGGAAACACAACGTTATAAATAAGGGAATCAATGTGTGGTGAAGAGGTTTTCAAATAGTTACTAGTGGTTCTTGTAGTTTTACTGAGACGATGTCGAGGTAAATTATCAAGAACCAAGCCTCGGCGGGTTTAAACCACTAGTTGAAAACCGATTCAACACACCTTACTCCCATTCATACAAACCTTTTCGGTCACGTGTTGGTCGACAAGTAAAATAAATGCAAACAATGATTTATTTAAACACAACACCCCAGCTATGAAATGGTAATCCCCTCGGGTAAATAACTCCTTATAAGGAGATTGCTGTGCGCGTCGCGCGTATTGCGTGATGTGGCACATGATGTTCCAGCTGTTGCTCTCGACCATGTTTCAACACTTTTTACAGGGGCCAATTTCATAGAGCTGCTTAAGCAAAAAATTTGCTTAAGCACGAAAATAGCTCGCTTATTTTACACATGTTACTGGCCAAAATTGCATGCCATATACATTGCTTATGACTAGTATTTAGCTGTTTACTTAGTTTACTTTGAGTTGAGTCTTGGCCGATTATCCGATTTTACTAAACAATGATTTGTTTGCTTAAGCAAAATTTTATGCTTAAGCAGCTCTATAGAGCTGCTTAACGGTCGATTTTGTGCTTAACGGGTGCACCTAGCAAGTTTTTGATTTCATAGCTTTGCTTAAGCAAGGTTTTTTTGCTTAAAACGGCGAGGCAAGCAAGCAAAAAGGGTCCTTAAAGCCCCATTGCTTAAGCACCCTGTTTAAGCGCCGGGCCCAGTTTCAAAGAGCTGCATCCCGTAACGGTCGATTTTGTGCTTAACGGGCGCACCTAGCAAATTTTTCATTTCATATCCTTGCTTAAGCAAGGTTTTTTGCTTACATAGGTAAGCAAACAAAAGGGTCCTTAAAGCCTCTATTTTGCTTAAGCACCCTATTCACACAGCGCATAGTGCAACACTCATTGCAAACGATGTTATTGTGCCGGCACACCGGTGATTGTATGTGCGTTTGTATGGTAGGTGTAGCGAATAAACGAGTGCCTAAAATGCTTCAGAATCATGCTGTACAATGTATTATCTTCTTGTTTACTTTCAAGTTAGTGTGTAAACCTTTCGAGGGGCACTTTGAACCATTACACATAATACATATCAGACACAGAAGGTGATGAATTTTTTTATCGCTACTCGAGTGCACTCCGCATTTATTTTGCCCGCCATTTTGTCAGCACCTTCTTCTTTTTCGCTTAAGCAAACGATCTAAAATGTTGCGCGCGCAGTTTGTTTACGTGCTTAAGCTAGCAACCGCTGGTGAAATAGGTTTACGCTTAAGCAATTTTTGTTGCTACGTTAAGCCAACATATTTGCTTACCGTTAAGCAGCCCTAGGCCATGCACACAGTGCAAAATACAATGCCTTCTTCTGTTTTGCTTAAGCAAACGATCTAAAATCTCCGAGCGCAGATTGTTTACGTGCTTAAGCTCGTGTACGTTTAGCATGGAATCCGAATGGTTTTAAGCAATTATTTTTGCTACGTTAAGCGAAAGAATTTGCTTACCGTTAAGCAGCTCTATGAAATTGGGCCCTGGTGTAACATCAACTGTCTTACGTATATATGGATAAACTGTCTTACGTACATATGAATAACAAATAAACACCACAACCAGTAAAACATGTTTAGGGTGTCCTTCAACGTATTGTGTAAAAATGTATATGACTATAAGTGTATATCTTTCCTCAAAACAATTAATCTGTGTCTGACCCTTCCGTACTTCCTCGCGCATTAGCGTAACTTGATTCGGGATGATCCCGCAGTGGTGTTCATACCCCCCCCCCCGTCCGTGCCAACCCCTCCCCCGGTTGTACCCCATTTAAGAAATATGGACTTTCGAGATTAAGAATAACCAACGTTTACACTATGTAAGCTAATACATGTACTTTGGTAATTGCAATTGTTGCCGCCCATCCAGCACCCTGCCCTGATCAAGGTCGAAATGCGTTCACTACGTTTCAGCTGATTAAGGTCATATACCTCTACAACACAAAAATAAACGAACAGTGTCCCCCCCCCCCCCTCCCCCCTCCTTACACGAACACACACCACAGAAACAGGGACAACCAAAAATCCAATTGGTGTGATGGCTCCGAAACAAAAGCTTAAAGGGAAGGTACACGTTTGGTAAATTGTCAAAGACCAGTCTTTTTTTGGGTGTATCCCGTCATTATGCATAATGACAAACCTGTGAAAATTTGGGCTCAATCGGTCATCGAAGTGTGAGATAATGATGAAAGAAAAAATACCTTTGTTGGACGAATTTGTGTGCTTTCAGATAGGAACAAAATACTTTTTGCTGTTTTTATTTTTTTTACTGTTTTAGTGAGAAATAACCTCTTTCTCAAAAACTACATTACTTCATAGTGTTTTATATTATCAAGAGCTCTCCAATGCTCGTTACCAAGTCAGTTTTTAAGTTAATAGTTATTTGTTTTGAGTAATTACCAAACATGTAACTTCCCTTTCATTACCGACAAAACGATACGTTAAAGCCACTGTGTCCGGGGTATTAATTTTCCGTGCAAGGTCACAAGCCGTAAAGGGATTTAAAAAACGTATTATTGATTTAATGACTGGTAATTAAATTTTGAACACGACTGATCTCTATGAAGTAAATATATTATATTTGCATACACAATGAAAGTACCACCGAGTTCGTTTGAAAAATGTTATTTCGTAAATTTAGGGCCGATTTCATACTTGCTGAAGCAGAAAATATTGGTTCGTAAATTTCTACTGAGCATAAAATTGTTATGTAGTTCATCGAAATCTGATTAGCAAAATTTGGTCGTTGTGGGGAAATATGGCATAAATAGCCTATAGTTGTTGTGAACAAAGGGGCCATCTGGACTGATGACAACTAATTATGGTTGTGCTTCACTAAATTTGTAACTGATTCAATTACTTTTAAAACAAAATTATTATTGTAAATTTTACACCAGGTACATATGTTTTAAACAGTCCCCCATTAAGTTATAGTCGTGAACAAATCTATACGTTTTTGTGTGTAGTGGGACGATTAGCGAAATTGTTTTAATACTCAATAAAGTGCGCCACCAATAGGTTATTTCCAGAAAGAGTACAGGCGACTTCGCTCAAGGTGCTGAAATGGGCGATACACGCAGATGTGTCCATATTATTAGATTGTGAACCAAACCCGCGGACCCCTCTAACTGTTTAACAAAGATCTGATGTGAAGGAAATCATTGCGAAAATAAAGTAGAGCGTTTGCCATAAATTTCCTTAAAGGGACGTTTGGTTCTTACTCAAAACAATTATTAACTTATAAACTGATTTGGTAACGAGCATTGTAGAGCATTGTAAGACTTCTAGCCAGAACCTATCTGAAAGCACATAAATTCGTCCAGCAAGGGTGTTGTTTCTCTCAACATTTTCTCGCAACTTCGATAACCATTTGAGCTCAAATTTTCACAGGTTTGTTTTTAAGGTCATGTTGGTATACACCAAGTGAGAAGACTGGTCTTTGCAATTACCAAAGGTGTACCATTCCTTTAAATTGCTAACCAAGGTCATGGCAACAGCATTGACTACAGCGGGTCGGACCGCTGACATACCACTGCATCCATCGAGTATTGGCCCTAATAACCTAGTAACCATTGTCACTCAAGTCGAATACGGACCTACTCTGCAAGTACTAACATAAGGACTAATGAGAATTAATTTTCACGTTACAATTTTGTTTGCATTTTATTAAGGCCTACACACTTTGAAAAAAGCCGTTCTGTATCTACGTTGAATATTAATTTTTTAGGGATTGAAACTTGAATGTTTGTGTCAATTCTTTAAAATTGTGTAACATAAATTATTATATGTTTTTGTTTGCTCCCAATGGCCGCCTCGTGAATACGCATACAATACCCGGTCTACTATACACGTATAAGATAGTAGGAAGAAGCAAACCCAAAACAAAAACACAAGACCACACTTGCGAGTGTCGAAGCCATGTTGGCAATAATTTTTGAACTTGTTTGCGGTTTCTACTATATTTTTCACTGTATCTCGACTTTGCTACCCTATGTAGCATTCTACAAACCTATAAAAAGCGACCGGGTTAGGCCTACTGCATGTGCGACTTAGCAGATTAACAAAGGTTAACCCTCCATCTCTTTACTTATTTGCAAAGAAGTCATGAATAATAAATGTACCAGACCTGATGACCAGCTCATTAGAACAAAAATAGGTTGGGGAAGGCAATCACCATTTATTGGACCTTATCTGGCTTGTTATACAGCGGCCAGCCACCCTGATCAGATCATTACCACTCAGTGAAGACCGGCTCTCATCTCACTGTTGGTCCTTTTGTCCCATCTTCTCGTGGTAAAACCAGTCCCTTACCTTGACCCCATGCCTCCCTATTTACATCTACTTGCTTGTTCACATGTGCGTACTGACTGCCCCGGGCACTCGGTACGCACATGTCTCTGCTCTGTCTATGTACTTTCAAACTTCTGTTGCTTGTCTTTCATTGCATTAATGGTTCTGCTCCTATATATAACATTTCTTTGGTTAAAGCTTATACTCCTGTGCGATCTCTCCGATCTTCCAATACATGCATGCTACAGGTTACTAAGAGTAGCAAGTCATGGGGCGTAGGTCTTTTTCCCATGCTGGACCCACACTCTGGAATGACTTGCCTCTACAAATCCGCAATATTTCTAACATCAATACTTTCAAGGTTAAGTTGAAAACCACTTTGTTTAATCTCGCCTATGTGTAACTGGTATATTTGTCTTATTGTCCTTGCTGTGTGTGGTTCCCCCTCCTGTGCGCCTTGAGCACCTCATTTTGGTGGATTTTGGCGCCCTATAAATATTCTTTATTATTATTATTATTATTATTATTATTATTATTTAGTTACCACTTCGGGTCAAAACGTCATACTATTTATACCATTGGTTGTTGTGGTTTGTAAGTTGTTAGCAACAGCTAATTCTGTTTTTCCATTTTTTTGTTTTGTTTTTGTTTTGATAAAACTACATTTGTTTATATAATGGATCTCTAAACACCAAGCGAATGGAAGGAGAGATCATGCTTGCGATGACGAATCAGTGTGGGCCTTCTTCTTAACTTGTTTGCCGCTTCTACTGTTTGTTTCATTATATCGACTTTGCTACCTTACCATGGTAGCAATATTCCAAACCATTTGAAAGCGACGGGATCACAGCATGGTAGCTTTAACAGGTTAGCAAAGGTTATTGTTCAGCAATTTACCTATTGCAATTAGTTAATGAAACATACACTTCGTTTTCGGTTCGGTCCATTTACAGCGACCAACTATCATCCAGGGACCAATTTCATAGCGCTGCGAAGGTTAATTGTTCAGCAAATGTACGTGCTTA
The DNA here is from genome assembly GCF_032118995.1 of Asterias amurensis. Lineage (NCBI taxonomy): Eukaryota > Metazoa > Echinodermata > Asteroidea > Forcipulatida > Asteriidae > Asterias > Asterias amurensis. Next base: position 5,293,691 of record NC_092661.1, read on the forward strand.
CTATGCGTGCTTACTGTAGCAGAACAGCTTGCTAATGTGCAAGCATAGTTCACAGGTTAGCATAAAACAAGTAGGCGGCCATATTGCGCGATTACCATGGATTTGCATTGTGACATCATTTATTTTCGTGCGGTAAGCACCGGAAGGTAAGCATTCTTTTTCGTGTGCTTACGGTTAGCAGCGCAATAAAATGGAAATCACACAGTGAGAACAAAATCGCCCGCTAATAATCACCACTATGATATGGTGTGCCCCATCGCAACCACGCACTTGCACCCCAGCGCAACTCAACAGTCGTATTCTATATACAATCATGTACACAAAGTACGTACTTTGTTTGCATCGAGGCCCGATTTCATGGCTCTGCTTACCGTAAGCACAGAATCGGCGCTTACGTGCAAGCGCCCAATTTTTGCGCTAGCCTTGTAAGCGTAGAATGCCTAACGTGGAGTACGCACGCGCAGAAGCCAACATTCGCCGCTAACTCGTGAAATACGCTTGCCGTAAGCGCCGATTCTGTGCTTACGGTAAGCAGAGCCAAAGAATTGGGCTTTGTTAATGTTGATTAATCAGCACTTACGTATGTCCTCGACGACGTATAAACCTATTGTATTTTTTATGTTTTATTTTGTTTTATCTTTTTTTTTTGGGGGGGGTAGGGAGGGGGGCGTGGGCAAGTGTTCAAAATGTTATTGTTTTGATGTAAAAAGTTACTTATCCCATCTTTGGAAGTCCGGCTAGGAAATGTCTTAGTAGGCCTAGATTACGTCGAGCTGGAAGCAATTAACAGGAGACGACCAGTTTGACCCTACCCCACAGTCAAAATGGACGTTCCTAACATAATATTACTATAAATAAATTACGGTCGGTATATCTGGTCGTGTATATCATTGACCAGCTTTGGACAGACTAATCAGAAGGGTGTACGAACGGGATACAACGATGACAGCGCTGGTGGTAGCCACACTGGCCTTTTGCTTAGTGTGGTGTCACAAAGTTTCTCCGATCTCGGCTGGTTGCGGCAACATGTTTTTGCCCGACCAACACCACGCATTGGTCGGTCATTCGTTCCTGAGTCAAACAGGGACCGGTCGGATTCAGTGTATGATGCTCTGCTGGAGGCACAGTCGTTGTTTGTCATTCAATCATGATGACACTAGTGGTATATGTCAGCTAAACAACGCAAGGAAACAAGAATTTCCAGAGAGTTACAAGCAAGATGACAACTTGTCGTACTTCAGTTCTTCAAACAAGATACATGGATGGGTTTTTGAGACCACAATGGACAAAGTAAGATTTAACACATCTTTTTGTAAATATGCCTACACGCAAATGTACTGACATTATGATTGATGTTATAAAACACAGTTAAAAAATACCAACTTGTCATGATTTTTATAAAGCTGAACATTATTAAATAAATATGGTAAATCTTGGTAATAACATTTATATCAAAAAGTAGTTGCATCTTCTTGAAGAATATAATCTTCCACTTAACACAAAATTGGGTTATCAACTGAAACTTTTTGCTGACAGTACTTGCTGACACATAAATCTGACATGTTGTTTGCGACTTGTAAATTTACATATTACACAAAGTGATGCTAATATCACAAGTAATGACGTGAATAAATGGGTCAGATGCCAAATTGTAAGGTAAATAATGATTTTCAGTTAATTTTTGTTGTTTCAAATTGTTTACACGACAAGCAAAATAATACCTTTTTGGCATAACAAATTATGGACGCTTTAAAAGCAGGGTCATCGTGTGTATTTTGTCAACACAATGATGTTTGGGGGCAATCGTTTTTGTAAACTGCAGTTGCTACTAAATACATAATGAGTGTGGTATTAAACAAAAATCCATAGTCATTTAAAAGTTAACGATCCCTCTTTGGTGAAATTCTTAAGGTGAGAAGGTTTGTATATAGGCATAAATTTCACCTTCAGCAAATGCAATTTGTACATACTTAAGGGGGGGTCATCCTTTAGTACGAAACGCCAACAACCATTAGTTGATCGATCTTTAAAAAACGAAAGCTTACTTATAATTAATTAGTTAGACCAATCAATTATTTTGTTTGAAGGCAGTGGACACTATTGGTAATTGTCAAAGACTAGCCTTCACAGTTGGTGTATCTCAACATAAACATAAAATAACAAAATTTGAGCGCAATCGGTCATCGAACTTGCGAGATAATAATGAAAGAAAAAGCACCCTTGTCACACGAAGTTGTGTGCGTTTAGATGGTTGATTTCGAGACCTCAAGTTCTAAATCTGAGGTCTCGAAATCAAATTCGTGGAAAAGTACTTCTTTCTCGAAAACTATGGCACTTCAGAGGGAGCCGTTTCTCACAATGTTTTATACTATCAACCTCTCCCCATTACTCGTCACCAAGAAAGGTTTTATGCTAATAATTATTTTGAGTAGTTACCAATAGTGTCCACTGCCTTTAACACAAAAGATAGGTTGGTTGCTCTATAGGATTTTTGAGAACGCTTAATGTTTTGAATGGTATATAGCTATAGATAGGTTTGCTGTTCTAAAACTACATTATGTTCAGTTGTACGTTGCTTTACAAGGCTTTGGCGGATGTGGGATATGTTATTTTAATCACGGAGTCCAAATTAATCCACAATCGGCTTTAGTATTAACAATGACGTGGAAAAAGAGGACTTGTACATTTTGCTTAATTGTTCTGAAGTTTCGGGGCTCGAAACTAACTACATCAAAACTGTATCCCGTGTTTTAGATAGCTACAGTATCATCAACCGCAGCAACCACGACCACTGCTGCAGCAACCACAACCACGGCAGCACCAACCATAACTAGGGCAGCACCAATCACCACCACCGCAGCACCAACCACGACCACTGCTGAAGCAACAACAACCACAGTTGCAGCAACCAAAACTATTGCAACAACCACATCTAACAGTAAGTACGATTTTGTTGAGCAACGTTTAATCCTACCTTGTCTTAAAGCAACAACACATTGTCAGATAAGCACAAATTCCATACGGGAATTTATTAAGGGATTAACAAGAATTGTGTTTTCTGATAGTTTACTATGCTGTTGTGAACAAGCTTTGTCAAGTTAACGAGCAGGTTGGTCAAATGCACCATAGTGATACAACCACGGGAATGAACATCTGTAGTTTCCATTAAAAAAGCTCAGTGTGTCTTCAAATCGATGTAGGACTTTAAAGCACTTGATACTATTTTTAGGTGTTCGGGCCAACAGCCCGGAACACCTCTTATTTTTGTTCGTTTTTTTATTTTATTCATACTTCTTCTTCTTCTTCTCTACGTCCCTTGTCCCCTAACAAAAACATCTTTTCAAAATTTGTATGAACTTGAAACTTCACACATAGTTAGATGTTCATTAGGAGAAGAAAAATGTGTAGTTACGTCATGATGACGTCATCCATTATTGAGTTATGAAAATTCAAAGTTTAATATTTCAAAAATTCATAACTTTTGATCTACATGAGGGATTCTTACAATCGAAACATCATCGGAATTGTCATTGAAAACTCCGTAAACGCCCCACAGACATAACCCCATTTTGATGTTGTCTTCCGGCTCAAAAGAGAGGTTAAAAATTTCAAAATTCACGTCTAAAGAACAACGTAAATCCCCATTGGTATGTGCATAAACATCGCACGTAGGCATACACACAACGTGTAGTGTATTAGCGGTTCAGCAGAGTCACGCTCCAGTGATCATCCATAGAGCGCGAAAAAGCTTCATGAAGAATAGCCTTCGTTCTAGGCGGTTAAAACATACATGCCCCTTACAGTCTTTTCTACAGTCGTCAATATTTCCTAAGTTCATATTTCCTAAACTACATAAGCTATTTTGACAATCTATACATCATATGAAAGGGCTTTACGTACTTTACAGAAATGGATATGTTGGTGAACTTTCGTTGACCTTTTGACCTGTTTAAACCGGAAGTGACTGTGAAATGATTGGAAAGGGCGTTGTTTGTTGCCTTTTAGGTTGAAATATACATCCTTTGATGCTTTACCACCACAGCATACATGTCTGGCAAAGGTCTGGTTTAAAACAAATACTACCGATGACGTCACCAAACATACACTTTTACAAGATGACGTAATCATATTGTTTTGACAGTTTTTGCCATTTGAATCATTTATTACAAATCTTGAGAACAAAGCAAGGTGTAATATTTGTTTTTTAATCCGGGTTTTTACTCCCGGAAACCGAACACCTTGAGTTTGTTCACAAACTCTCAATCTCTAGTTCATACTTCTTCTTCTTCCTCTTCTTCTTCTTCTCTACGTCCCTTGTCCCCTAACAAAAACATCTTTTCAAAATTCGTATGAACTTGAAACTTCACACATAGTTAGATGTTTATTAGGAGAAGAAAAATGTGTAGTTACGTTATGATGACGTCATCCATTATTGAGTTATGAAAATTCAAAGTATATTATTTCAAAAAATTATAACTTTTGATCTACATGACGAATTCGTACAATCGAAACATCATCGGAATTGTCATTGAAAACTCCGTAAACGCCCCACAGACATAACCCCATTTTGATGTTGTCTTCCGGCTCAAAAGAGAGGTTGAAAATTTCAAAATTCACGTCTAAAGAGCAACGTAAATCCCCATTGGTATGTGCATAAACATTGCACGTAGGCATACACACAACGTGTAGTGTATTAGCGGTTCAGCAGAGTCACGCTCCAGTGATCATCCATAGAGCGCGAAAAAGCCTCATGAAGAATAGTCTTCGTTCAAGGCGGTTAAAACATACATGCCCCTTACAGTCTTTTCTACAGTCGTCAATATTTCCTAAGTTCATATTTCCTAAACTACATAAGCTATTTTGACAATCTATACAACATATGAAAGGGCTTTACGTACTTTACAGAAATGGATATGTTTGTGAACTTTCGTTGACCCTTTGACCTGTTTAAACCGGAAGTGACTGTGAAATGATTTGAAAGGGCGTTGTTTGTTGCCTTTTAGGTTGAAATATACATCCTTTGATGCTTTACCACCACAGCATACATGTCTGGCAAAGGTCTGGTTTAAAACAAATATTATCGATGACGTCACCAAACATACACTTTTACAAGATGACGTAATCGTGTTGTTTTGACAGTTTTTGCAATTTGAATCATTTATTACAAATCTTGAGAACAAAGCAAGGTGTAATAATTGTTTTTTAATCCAGGCTTTTACTCCCGGAAACCGAACACTTTGAGTTTGTTCACAAACTCTCAATCTCTATTTGTTTTTTAATTTTGTTTTAATAATTTTATTATCCATACAAAATGTATATTTACATTTTTTCTGCATTTGAACACCCAGATTGCGGTCTCGGTATGGAAAGCGGTGCCATAGCTGATAGTCAGATCACTGCGAATAACGTCTCAAATAACGACTACACAAACTACGGGCCAACACTCGCCCGGTTTAACGGCGAAAGTAAGTATAAGAGGATTTTAGGTTTAATGTCATTATTTATCTTCATTGACAAAAGGAACTCATTCCCTTCGTTATGATGGATCTTATAATGACATCATTATTTTTACGAAACTAATGTTGCGATGTCAAGTAACGTGTTCTGGACACCTTCGCAAAAATCTTTGCGGTGACAAAGATTTTTCATTAATTAGCTGTTCCGACCGTCCGTCTGAACAGGTATTGTTTTCGTCTAGATTTTTATTGTTTTTATTATTATTCTTTGTTTCTCCCCTAAATCCCATAGCGTTTGTACACGTTTTTGTGGCAGCCTAATCTCCTAAACCATAATACGAAAGAGTGAGTTTATTATACCAAATTGAAGCTTAGAACATAAGCTTAATTCTTATCGTAAAAAAATATTATTTTTTTAATTAATAAGCCGTAATTAAGCTTATGAATATTTAATTAGCAAACCTAGTTAACACCATTTCTCCAAAAGTAGACCGCCGATCCTTAAACTTTTTTCAGCTATATATACACTTGTCAGGTCCTGTTAATGTGATTTCCGACATAAAATTCTGGACGACGTCACCATGACGTCATGTATTGCACGTTTTGTGTCTGTGCACAAACACAATGGCTCTTGAAGTGTAAACAAACCCAGCTTTCGGAAACATAATTTATTCGATTAAAATTAAATTACATGTTGTACACTTCCCAAAACTGCTTTAGATTAAGATATATTGTATTGATGGTCATTTAAAAAGCATCAGAACTTATAGAAATAGTGTAATTATTAAAAAAAAAACTGTGTTTCCGGGGAAGTTTTTTCAAAGATCATGGGTACGGCGTAAAACTTGATTTCTTACGGTCACCGACTAGCACAAGTCTAAACTTGTTCCCAAAATTTGACAAGCCTGAGCATGGTGCGTCGTGGACCGGGTTCATTTCAGGCGACGAGCGTGGACGACGAAAATAGACCGCCCGGGATTTGGAATTATTTACGGGTAAAGTCACCTTGTTCGCGCCGGGGACTATTTGCCTAAACTAATTCCAGTATTTCTCGTTACGTTCGGAAATTAGACCATGACAAACAAAAACTCTTTGACAGGAATACAAAAGCAGGGATTTTATTATGCTGACGTTTCTCTGGTGGTTGAGTGGCTCAGTTTTATAGAGCTGCTTATAATAAACAGGCAACACATTTTGCTTTACAAAATTGCAGAAATTGAGCAGAACATCACCTGGATTCACAAGTCGAGTAGTAAATTTCACTAGTCACACCCATTCGCAACATAATTACAAATTTGTCCCGACTACCTGTTTGGTGAACCAGTTGTGTTGCTTACTACTATTCGCAACATAATTTATATTGCCCTTGCGGCATAGCGGCACAAATCTTGAGAATCCGTACTTTATCTTGACAAGTGTCGTAGTTAGGTTTGAAGTGCGACTAGTCGAGTAGTAAATTTCACTAGTCACACCCATTCGCAACATAATTAATATTGCCCTTGCGGCACATAGCGGTACAAATCTTGAGAATCCGTATTTTATCTCGACAAGTGTCGTAGTCAGGTTTGAGGTGCAACTAGTCGAGTAGTAAAATTCACTAGTCACCCATTCGCAACATAATTAATATTGCCCTTGCGGCACATAGCGGCACAAATCTTGAGAATCTGTATTTTATCGCGACAAGTGTCGTAGTTAGGTTTGAGGTGCGACTAGTCGAGTCATGATGGGAACTTGCTTAATGAAAAAGATTCAGTGCTCTGCAGAAGCATTGAATTATGCGCTTACGTCAAGCGAAATAGACTGCTTATAGCAGGGATTTCTTTTGTTTGTGTGCTTCCAAGCTCGCACAATATTTTCCAAGCATGCACATCACAGTAAGCGGAAAATGGTGATCGTAAGCGCAGACTTTGGTGGTCATGAGAACCATGTAATTTTTGCCCTGTAAGTAGGTTTGGTGAGGCCTACACTTCAAACATGTAAAGTCAAAAAAGATTGTCAGTACATGAGGGGAAATCTTTTGAAACTGGTCCAATTTGACTCTGCTTCACTGCGTAAGCAAAGAATTGACACATCAGAAGCGCGGATATTATCGCTTACATAAAGCATATTTCACAGCTTAGCAGGGATATGTTTGCTTGTGCGCGGGGAAACTTATCATGTGTAATCTTTGCTTTGAACTAATTGCACAGATATTTCAGCGCCTACACAGTAAGCGGAGAATGGTGGTTGTATAACAAATGGGCAGAGTTTGGTTGAAGCAGACAGAGCCATAAAACTGGGCCGTGTTCTATAGGGGAAATTATAGCTTGACATTTTGTGACAGTTTTGGTCTCTGCGACGTACACATACAAATACAGAGTCAGATACAGACATTGCGGTGCAGAAATCGTGCAATTGAAATGTCTCATAAGAGCGCCCCCTATCGGCAGGAGTAGGAAAAAAAAAGGAGTATCCTACAAATCAAATTAATATGTGTTTTTAAACACGTAAAATAATATCGAACGGAAGCTTTAGGATGTTTAGCTTAATTCCTGTCATAAAACTTATTAAAATTATTTATTAATTAACCACCAGTGACCCTCATTTGCATATTAATTAGGAAATCTTTGCAGCATCATATCTCAATAACTTTACGGCCGACTTTTCAACTGTTTGTTCTTTAAAGACTCCTTGGGGTTGGAGATTAATTTGAAAAAACTGTGACCTCAAGTTGACCTCTACTTCCGCGTCAACCGGAAGTGGGACCATATCTCAAGAACTATACAGCAGATTTTCAAATTTTTGTCAGTTATAAGCTCCTTAGGCATAAAATATTAACTTTGAAAAACCGTGACCTCAAGTTGACCCCTACTTCCTGGTCAACCGGAAGTGGGACCATATTTCAAGAACTATACAACAAACTATCAATTTTCGTTCAGTTATAGACTCCTTGGGCATTCAAGATTAGTTTGAAACAACTTTGACCCCATGTTGACCTTTACTTCCGGGTCAACCGGAAGTGAGACCATATCTAAAAAGTACAAAGCTAATGTTCAAACTTCAGTTATAGATTGATAGGCAATAAATATTAGCTTTGTTAAACTGTGACCCCAAGTTGACCTCTTCTTCTGGGTCAACTGGAAGTGGGACTATATATCAAGATCTACACAACCGATTTTATAGACTCCTTGGCATTGCAGATTAATCTTTGGTAGCTGTGGGCCCATGTTGACCTTTACTTACGGGTCAACCGGGAAGTAAGACCTTATAACAAGAGCAACACAACTTTTTTGAAACCTTTTTTCAGTTATATATTCCTTGGGCAATGAAGCACATAATCCAAGCAAAACAACACGGAACAGCTTCGTGTTTGTTCACAAACACTTAATGTCTAGTTTTGTTTGCCAGTGTGTTTATTAATGTCCAGCTATGTGGCAAACATATGTTTATGGCAATATTTGCGACTCGTCAGAACTATGTGTGTGATCGTAGTGGCAACGCGATAAATTGTTTGCGACATCGCAAATTGTAAAAATAATAATATTGATTACATTTTAATAGCGCTTTATACTAAAAATAGTGTTGACTACGCAAAATATGAAAAACAATGCAAGTAGTAAGTAATTAATGAATTGTGTTTACCTTGCCTATTCTTAAACGCAGCGATGAAATAGAGAAGGATCCTCGACTCGGGTCCATAAGTTGCGATGGGAGCTGGCTGGGGCGGGAGTCTTTACATACTCTGTTCGCATTCGCAACTTGTGTGGTGTTTTAATTCTGAAAGAATCCAAATGACAGACAATCCGACTTCAATTTGTTGTTGTGACCATTATTATCTGTTTTAACCTAATCAAACAATGGGCCATTAGGCCCCCTTTAAACCGAAATCACGCTTGGCATTATTTATTTGGTATAGTTGGTATTTATTTATGTGTGTAGTACTACGAATCGTTCGACCAGATACCAATCAAGTTCTATCATTCAAAACAAATCATAATCAATATCCCCATAAACTCCGAGGAGTTAGTATTCAACGGCATGATCGATTCAACAATTTTGCCTACGTGATATCTCCCCCCCCCCCCCCCCCCGATGTTCACAGGTTCGTGGTGTGGCAAGAAGACCACCGCCAGATGGATTCAGGTTGACATGGGTCGTATGGAAGACCTCTATGCCATAATCGTACAGGGCCGTAACGGAGGTAACGGATATGTAGCTCACTTCTATCTGAGTTACAGTGATGATGGCGTGACGTGGACTGACATAGTCAACGAAGACGACGGGCGGAACAAGGTAGGAGTTTCGTGATATTATAGTTCCTTTCTTTGTTTGTAAAAATAATGTTAAAGTTAATTGAACAGAGAATGACAATCAGTCAAAGAATGGTTTATTCTAGCAATCATCGTCAAGTCCCAACTCTAAAAGTTTATTGAATGTTGCTAAAATGCACTGATCCTGTTGGTAATTGCTCAAACTAATTGTTAGCATAAAACTTTCTTTTTGGCGATCAATGTAGAGATGTTGATAGTATAAAACGTTGTGAGAAACGGCTCCAACTGAAGTAACGTCGTTTTCGAGAAGGTTAGTTCTTTCTCACTAAAATTCGTGTGACCAGGTTGATTTCATTCCATTATTATCTGGCAACTTCGACGACCAATTGAGTTCAAATTTTCACAGGTTTGTAATTATGTGAATAAATTATGCTGAGAAACACAAAGTAAGACGACTGGTCTATGACAATTTACCAAAGGTTAAGTTCTATGGTAGTTGACGTATCTCGTCAAAGGTTTTAATAGGTTCTCTTTATAGACCAACTATCTGCCATTGATTATACACACTTCTAAATTTGATGTCGGCTATAAGGCAAATATAATGAGATTTTAATGGAAACAAAATAGGTCCGCAATCATTATATTGTTATTGTTATCAACACTGTTTTTTATTTCATTGTCCTACTATTTTATGTTGAAAGGCACTGTAAGCCTTTGGTAATAATTGTCAAAGAGCAGTCTTCTTACTCGGTATATTTCAACATATATGCATCATCAAATAACAAACCTGTGAAAATTTGACCTCAATATTGGTCGTCGAAGTTGCGGGAGAATAATGAATGAAAAAAAAAACCGCTCATGTCACACATGTAATTATGTGCTATCATATGAATTCAAACATTTTAGTGAGAAACTATTACGTTACTTCAGAGGGAGCCGTTTGTCAAAATGTTTTGTGCTATCAACAGCTCTCCATTTCCCACTACCAAGTAGGGTTTTATGCTCATAGTTATGTTGAGTAATTACCAATAGTGGCAAGTGTTTTGTACCTGTCGGTCCTTGTATACTTGTTCCTGTGTGTTACATTGTCTGTCCATCAGACATCTCACGAAAAGCCTCGATTTCCAGATGGTGCCTCAATACCCACTTTTTCATTGTAAAATATTGTTTTCTTACTTCTTTAAAAAATACTTTAGGAAGTATTGAAATGATAATGATTATGAATTGATTTGATATGTTGAATGTGTGTATGTTTGTCTTTTCTTGCACAGTACCACTTTTCGAATGGATCTGACAAGAAAGACGTACGAGTCTCCGTCGAGTCAGCACCATCAGTTGGTATGATCCGATGTAGATACATCCGCATCAGGCCGTCTGGGTGGGTCTACGATGTTTGCATGCGGTTTGAACTTATTGGCTGCTGAATGAATTCGTATTGGGCAAACGTTCTCATAAGTTTCAATAGTTATACAAAGAGACTTTCATGATGACTAGTGTGATTGATTTGGGTTCCAGAGCATTACTGTACAATCTGTACGTTTAAATCGTGTTTATGTTTAAAGGTTTCAATACGGCTTTGCAAATCAAATGGCATTGAAAACTGTATACAAAGCAGAACAGCTTCGAATAGTGTGTTCTCATATTGAGAACACATTTCACTCCGAAGTACTGCGCTTGTGGATACATATATCACTGTATCTCCTCAAGACTTCAACGTGTGTAAGCCTACAAGGGATTATTCTTTCTGTCTGGACATAATCGCTCCGGATTTTATGCGACATCTCAAAAACGCGTTTTCTTTGCCTTTGATTTCGTGGCCCACAATTTAAAATAGTACGTAGCAATACTAAGTAGAAACGGTATCAAGCATTTAAAAATTGTCTAACTGGTTGATGGGTGACTGTAAGGGAGTGTTAAATAGATTCGTCCAACGCTTTAAGCCCGGTTCATACTTCCTGCGAATGCGAATTAGAAGCGAATTTCGGTGACGCAACAATCGGTACGCGCTCCATTTCCCTTTGTGACGCAATGAAACAGGAAGTATGAACCGGGCTTCACTCGTTCCTGTTTTTGATCTTGATTGTGTATGAATACTGTTCATCGGAATAGTTAGTGTGTTTGGTCCACTGCAACGTAAAGTGCGCCATCCGAGTTTGCCATGTGAAGAATATAGACGAGGCAGTACCCCGTATTCCATGTGGACATGTGGACAGCTTCAAACTAACGTGCGTTTAGGCCTCTTTATCGTTTCCCAAAACACTCGCAAAGAAATGTATTAACCCTTTAGCAAACGCTTGGTGGCGCACTTTATTGTGAACTGTCCGGAACGAAACAACATCACGTGATGAGTAATTTCCCAAATTGTACATGCTCTCGCAAATCGATCGGATGATCTGTTGATGGTTAAAAATTTCCCCATCGGTTGTATTAACCAATATTATTTTTTTTTATGAAAAGCTATGTCCTCTGCAAAATGAAGACAGTGACAATACCATCCAACTACCAGTGCCACCAAACACAAGTCACAGGGTGGCTTTTTTTAAAGTTGAAAATACTTTATGATACAACCCTGCATTATTCACACTAATCTCCTAAAATAAGTTACCTCAAAAACTGTAATTTTTTTAATTATTTTTTGAGGACTTATTGTGCTTCGACTCGGTCACAATTTGCATCAATAAGCAAGCTTAAAGGAACACGTTTTCTTGGATCGTTCGAGTTGGTCTTTGAAAAACGTTTGGAACCGTTTTTTGTAAAATAGGATTATGGGAGTCAAATTTTTGACTCTCATAAATAGCCGAAAGTGTTAGTTCGCAAAGTAAAATGAAAACCACGCAATTTTGAGGCAAATTTATGTGGATCATTGTATTCTACTTTTAAATCATCTTTCTAACCATATGCATTTTATAACAAACGGTTACAAACGCGTTTCAAAGACCAACTCGACCGATCCAAGGCAACGTGTCCCTTGAATAAAGGTACAATTATTTAATACGATATGAATATTAGTCCTATATTATCGGTGTTTTTAGTTTGTCTTTGGTAAGCCTATAAATAGCATGATAAGAAATAGCATCAACATTGTTTTAGCAGTTGCTATGTATGTAAATATATTGATTTTTGCAAAAATGGTTAATTCCCTGCAGTTTCGACACTGAAACAGAGCGTTTCTTGATGTCTAGATACTTATTGTTGCTTATGTTGTTATCTTTTAAATTATCAACACTGATGGCAATGAAGGCAGTCTGGCCCCTTTTGCCGTGTAGTCAAATATAATTTTAAAGATTGATTGGGCACATGAGAAAGAAGGCCAAAAAACGATAATCAGTGTTTTCAAGGAAAATACATATTGTTGTAGTTTTATAGTATGCAGTACTTAACTTGTTTTACAATTTTTGTTTCAAAGATCTCCCCACACCTGTGATCCTCTCTCAAATTAAAGTCCAATCGGTATAAAAATGCCCCAAACTTTTTATATTTTTTTCTTTAGGTTTGTCTTTAATATTGGTAATGCAAAATTCTACAGAGGAGAATTTTTTTGTGGTAACTGTGTAAGCCTACTGTGCGAGTGACAGACTGATGATCTTGGTTATGGCGAGTCGTTGCGCAGCCGTCTTTTGTATATTATTTTGTCTTTTTTAGTACGCACGATTCGATCGGCAGTGTGCCCGCATAGTGATGGTGTGTAAAAATCGGTCACGCCCACTGCAGGTCAAACACAGAAGTGCTTTGCATTATTGCTTCATCAACAAAAACCCGTAGATCAATTACTATACTTGCGCATTGCTGTTTCAAAACTGTTATTTTAACTTTGCTGCACACACTTCTAGCGTGAAGACAGTTTGTCGCTTTTTATCAATGTTTCTAGCTCTCAAGGATCTCCGTGTGTTCGCTTCGGTAGTTTGGATGACACGTCAGCATAAATTCCGATGTCAATTTTGGTGCATACAAAGCCCCAGTTTTCTGGAGCCAGAATATCAAAAAAATTTAGTCTATTAAAATCATTTGTAATTTTTATTTTTAAATTCTACTCCGTAATCGAAATAAGTTTTAAAAAGAAAAAAAGTTACCAACAACATGACTGCACCGTATTTTTATTTAGCCTTTGCAAGGACGGTTTTGCACGGGGGCGGACACAAATGCTTATGCAAACATGTCCGTGCGGACACAATTGCATCATACAGCAGCGTCCAGGTGGACACGATTGAATATGCAAAACCGTCCGGTGGACATTATTGCATATGCAATAATGTCCCCCGGAGAGTGCGTAGAGGACATACTTGCATGCGACACCGGACATTATTTCATCAAAAATAGCGTTCCCATTTTTTGCACGACGGAGACAATTTCAGTTTTGAAGCATGCGTCAATCGGTTTTCTTGCTCCCTTACACATATTAAAATCAGTAATCCCTTATAATAGCTTATTTTTTCCTCAGGAAAGATGAGTCCACTTAGCATAATGGGCGTGCTTTACCTTCTTTCATGGGCGCAACCAACCAAGCGTGTCAAGAGTACCCTCTACTTGTAGATTGCACACAAGTCAGTATGTACTGTGTCTCGATGCCAGCTCCATGAGTAACATAGCCTACTTTCCGTCTTCGTTCACACAACCATGAGTGTACGCTTGGTTGGAATTGTACCACGTGAGAAAGTCTGGGAAAACAAAATGTACGTTTAGAATTTGTTACATTCCCCTCGCTCCTCAGGGTGCCTTGCGAATGGTCCCTACTGCTGACCGGACGGAAGTTCTCTGGGCGTGCTACGAGGGCGGATAACTTTCCGTGAGGGCCTTGGACTACCATAGCTGAGCCCAATCTGCACTGCATCAACAATCAAGCACCCTTGTCCTTACGCCCTCACTTAATGGTTCTGCCGAGTATCAACGTAAACGTAAACGTAAACGTAAACGTGTACTACCGTATAACCGAAGTACGGTGAGCACTGGAAACTGGTAATTTTTAAAGTATTCAATTTTTTTTCTCATATTCGGCCGAATTCTTATGTTATAACTGATTCAGTTCATCTACATAATATGCCTTGATTTATGGTATATTTTACTTCATGTGTCATCACCCTTTGTAAACTTTTATTTTGTAATAAATTACTTAGTCAATTGTTATCTTACACATAATGTTTAAACCGTTGCCTTTGTCAGTTGCTGGACTTCTCTATCTTGAATTGTTTGGGTGATTCCATTGTTTTGTTTAGTCTGCCGTGCATACCGACTTATGGTGTTCAACCGTGTGAGTTGGTCCTAAGTAAAAATAGGCCGCTGATATCGCAGCACGAATTGTTGGAGAAGAGATAACTGTACCACAAAAACAGCAGAATCAGATTCGTTGTACATGTATTTACCAGTCCCTCTGAAAAAGGCTCAGTGCCAGGCCTTGTTGCGCCCTCTACCGGCGACTTATACAAAAAGGTTTCGCAAATCAAGTCTATACGGAAACCTAAACCTAGAATCTGGTTATCTTTATAAATTTATTATATTTTATTACAATTATCTCAGCACACTGTACATAGTGACAATTAAAAGTGATTTAAATTTATGATTTACGAACACAATTAAAAACCATTACCATATTATATTTAAATGAATCTGTTTAAAGAGCATCAATAACTAATTCTTAATAATAACAAAAACTCACAATTATATTTAATATATATGTGTAAAACCGGTCACTTCGAACAGCTCGGTAACTCTCAAATCCATCTTTTGCGGTGTGTTAGACATGCATACACAAAATAACCTTTCCCCGTTTATTTTGTGGTAACATAAGTGATGTACACTACGGAGATCCGTCATTAACACTGAGATAGTTATCCTTTGTGATCTTACATACACTTTGGACATGATTTGCGTCATCTTAAGGAAGTCTCATTTTGATTCTTAAGCAATAAATTCCCCCTAAATCACCGATTCCCATTTTCCGATTGTGCAATTTTATCATTAAAATCATGAGAGATGCATTTCTACTCATTTCAGCTGCCTGAAAATTACTACAACCTCTGATCACACATGCCTTAACTCACAACTCAAGGATATCAATGTTGCCTAACCTAATAATTAATGATAAATAATCGCCAACGATTTATATACAATAGCCTACATGTTTGGTAAACCGTTTTCTTTTAAAATGTCACATTCATTGTTTCAATTTCGTATACTGGCTGTATAATCTTGTATAGAGACACGGCGAGGAAGGTAACAATGACCGAATGACGAATCCTGTCAACGACGCCATTTTGTAGAGACACGGCAAGGAGGCCGGGCCTTTTTTATTGAAAGGACGATCATCCACCGAAGTACAATCAATAATTGCAAAATGCCATTAAAGTACGTCTAAATCAATGTAGTGATTTAATGTAGCCAGTGAAAACCTTTTATGTCAAAGACCAGTATTCTCATTTGGAGTATCCCAACAATAGGCACATAATAACAAATCATGGAACTTTGTTCATTGAAGCTGAAAGAAAATATGGACAAAAGAAATACTTGTTGCAAACATGTATGGATTGTCTTTTCAGATGCACAAAGGCTTTACACGCCTGAAGTCCTTTTTCTTGAGTGAGAAAGTACACCTTTCTCGAAAATTACGTTACTTTTTTTGTGTCTAGAGAGAAGAGAGAGAGCCGTTTCTCACAATGTTTTTGTTTACTATCAATAGCTCTCCATTGCTTGTTACCAAGTAATTTTTTATAATAAAAAATATTTTTAGTAATATCCATTAGTGCTAAGTGCTTTTAATATTTCAGTACTAGGCCAAATACATAATTCACCAGAATAGACAGTACACACAGCACAGTACAGTAACAGTCAAAAGGTCAGCACAACAGGCTGTCTACACTCAGACGTTTTATTTATACCGATTCAAACAGCCAAAGAAATTTCAATATTTCTTGAATCACAACAATAATTTAGACAAAATAAGAGTGTTCTTGAAAACTATTTATCCGTAATGAATAGTATTTGAAGTAGTGCCAGAGCCATGTTCTGCACAAAATGTAGACACAAGAATGGAGACAAAACACTGAGGGCTTACCTGTGCCCCTTACAATAATTTCAAACTGTCTATGCGGTAGTGTAGTAAATAACCATCCCATTGTGTGTTACGCTAAGTAGCAGTCCCAGCCAAACTTATATACCTTCCGTCCAGGTAGTAGTTAAAAAGCAGTACAGTTCTTATCAGACCTGAGAAGTCTCTCGAACAATCCGAAAAAACTTCTTCGCGGTAGTAGAATAAAGACAGAGTTCCCTCATTACCCATTGCAAGTTGATACACACATGGTGTTATCGCTAACCAAATATATGTTGATACCTCACCATGCAATGCCTCGATATAATTATGTTATTCCACATTTTGGGACTGGGAATGGTTTTACTCTTCCAACATAAGGTGAAAGATGGCCATTACAAAAGGGGTGTTTCCACTTTATACATATATGCATACAATTATACAAACCTGTCACAGGTTGACTAATGGAAGCAGTTGCAAATAGTTGTTTTGTATATTTTGTGGTACACTAAAATATAGGGCCATGATTTGCTGTTGTAAATAGTGCTAACGCGAGCCGCTACTGTGCAACTGCTGGGGCAAGCGCTACTGGCTACTATGTGCAGCGGCTACAGCTACTGTGTTGAAATGTTGTAAATAGTTTGGAGAGGTGGGCAAGTGCTACTGTGCAGCAGTAGAACTTGCAATGCAAGCACAAAGGCTTTTTGTTAGGGGCGGTCCTTTGTTTCCTTGGGGCGTTGGCTCTCAGGAATGTCTTGAGAATTTCACTGGTATGCTTGAGTGTAGATAGTGGTGGTGGTGTATATGAATGAGAGAAAGTGAATTGATGTGCAGAGTACCAGTTCTGAAGTGAGTGGGGTGATGCGTAGGAAGTTGGGGCTATGCATTTAGAGTTCTGCTTGCGTTGCTACAGCACAGACGTTAAAGTCACCTGGAAGTGGTATTTTTTCAAAATAAAGCTTTTGTCACTAATATAATTATGTGTTTTCGTGAGTGGAATGTGAATAAACAGTTAACTAAGGTTTTAAAAAATCGGTTCTTATGTTATTTACAAATTTAAGAGTAGACCCCGACCCGAGAGGGCACTGTTCGTGACGTCAATCGAGGCAGACTTTGCCTGTAATGCGTAGAGTAAACACAATTGCAAAGTACATGTACGGACCAAGTCGTGAGTTTGTACGATAAAAAAAATGTTTTCCGGCAATGCCGACCAGGTGTATTGCTGCTGAATGCAGAAAAACACTTTTTGAAATGTACCAATTCACGACTTAGACGTACATGTACTTTGCACGTGTGTTTACTGTACGCATTGCAGGCAAAGTCTGCCCTCGATTGACGTCACAAAAGGGGTAGGCGGAGTCAGCCCCCCAAACAACTTTATATATTTTTTAAACATATAAATCGTGACAAACAATTACTAAAAAAAATGTTTTATTGTTCGTAAGCATATACTCTTATGTTAGAAAGAAAAACAAAATCTATTTCCAGGTGACTTTAAGTTCTGGTGAGGCACAGAGGAGGACTGAGCTCGACAAATCGTAAGTTACTTTTAATTATGTTTATGGAGGAACCCATTGGATTGAAGTAGTATTTTTCATTCAATATAAAGCATTTTGTAAAAGCATTTTTTTAAGTTCTGGTGAGGCACAGAGGAGGACTGAGCTCGACAAATCGTAAGTTACTTTTAATTATGTTTATGGAGGAACCCATTGGATTGAAGTAGTATTTTTTCATTCAATATAAAGCATTTTGTAAAAGCATTTTTTGTTTAAAGGAATTGTTGGTCCAAAAGCGGAGAATTGCAAGTTTGATAATTTTTCATTGTTTTATTGGAAAGCGTGCCGATACCATCCCATAATGTTAGCGACCTTGTTCTTGTACAGTATTGGTTCATTTTTAATTATTATAGATGGCCCTTATCCACCCGGCTAGTCATTTCCGAGAGTGGAGGATTTGACGCCCCTGTAACATGAGAAAGCACATGGGACTGTCGGCCAACATACACTGTACGGTGGTGAATGAGAAAGCCGGAGAGGCGAAACCTTTGCATCAAATGAACTAGATAATCTGGAACTGGGAAAGAACGCCAAGATGAACCTCCAATGAACACTTGTACGAACATTGATGAGCTATGAAAGTGTAGATTCAACGAGAGAGTTGACGAGCCTAAGGAGTGAGGTTAACCCTTAGAATAGACCGTTGTTGAACACTTGTTGGATTATTGAGAAGTTACCAAGTACTGTGACATATTGGGGGCGAATTATTGAGAAGTTTCAAAGTACTGTGATATGTTGTCGAATTATGGAGAATTTGCAAAGTACTGGTGATAGATTGTTGAATCATTGAGAATTTGCAAAGTACTTGATATATAATATTGTTGAATTTATCGAGAAGAAGGAAGCTGAGAAACTAGTTAAGAGTACTCAGAGTCTGTAACTCCAAAAGCTAAGAGTTGGGGTGATTGACTTCGTGGATTGGAAGTAGTAAATTTTGTAGGTTGGATTTATTGTAGTTTGAGGCGTGAATTTCGTTGTTTAAGCAGTGGCCACTGAAAGGAACTCAGAGAGCAGAATTGTTTTGTAAATAAATTTGTAATATTTTGTAAATATAATCTTGATTGGCTTGAGTGCAAATTTATTTCTGCAGTGTTGGTTTCTTCCTCGGTTGCAACAACAACCCCGATGGGTTGGTTGTGACATTGTGGCGTGCGCCTGTAATCCAGTTACTTTGGAAGCCGGGGTTGGTTGGATCACTTGCATTCGGAAGCTGTGTGTGACCTTCGTATAATATGACGATCGGGTGTCCACGTTAAGCTTGGCACCGACTTGGTTAGCTCAGCGGAGATTGGGCGCTTTCTGCTGGCTGATTGGCACGATTGTTACACTGCTCCGGCCTCCGAGGACTCTGCTTGACCCAAATCAGGCAATAAACACCCGGGACCGGCTCCGCCAGGGAGACGCCTTCTTTACAACAACAGCAAATATAACTGGCAATCAACAAGGAAGCACAAAAGGCTTGGCTCTATGATCCGGTGTTCCATCAAGGGAGTGACCTCCCCTCCGACTACGTCTGATAAAACAGCTGCTTCCAAAACTCCAGTGGGGCATCGGTCAGGCATTGTATGAGCTTGGGTGCCCTCAGCAGCGTCCGATGTTAGATCTCCACGTCGATATGGGGTAAACAGCTGCCCCGTGCAGGTGGACTGATCGTCTCTGTAGCTCTGTTTGAGCGCTTCAGTAGAGACGGTGCAGGGGGATTTGTAGCTGTTGTTCCGATGGGTATTGTCCTCTTCGTTGGATCCTGGGTCGGGCGTGGTTCTCTTCATTGGATCCTGGTTGGTGTTGTGGCACCAGAGGGCATCGGAGCTGTTCAAAACGGTTACAAGCCTTATGAGAATTTAGCTGGCTGCCGTGTACTCCAAGCTCCTTCTCCATCATCCCGACACAACCCACGAACATTGTGGTCTGTGCACAACCTCGCACGTGACAATCCCGTATGTACTGCCTGTATGTATAGGTTGCTACAAATTTTCCTGTTCCAAGAACACTCGTTGAATGGAACCGCCTACCAGTATGTATAAGAGAAGCTCCTTCAATAGACTCATTCAAAACTAGGCTAGATAACATCCAAATGACCACTTTCATAAGGGGAGTTCACCACTAATTTTTGTCCACTCGCCACACCACACCTGCAACTTATATATCTTGTGATGTGATGAGTTTGTTGCAGTATTGGACAGATACAGATACAGAGACCACATCCTCGGGTGCAGGAAATAGGCTTCTCCGTGTGAAGTACTTTGGCCTGTGCGGTGTAGAACTCCGGGCGGAGCGCATCGTCAATGCGTTGTGCAGTGGAGCGCCCGTGCACCTGCTCCGCCCCATAGAATTATGCATTGCGGAGCAGGTTCCCTTGCTCCACCCCATTGCTTTGTACATAGGTACGGAGCCACTTCAAGGTGTGGGCTACAATTATTTTTTGTCCAGAGACCTATGCCACCTACTCCTAGGGCTTAAACAGGGTTATCCATTTTACAGTTCATATGGATGTAGGCTTGGGTATCATCAGTCCGAAGCCTGGTCGGTAGAGCAGAAAGCACTACCTCCCCAAAAGTGTCACGACCGGGATTCGAACCATACTCTGCTCATCAACCACCAAAGCTTGAATCCGGTGCTCTTAACAGCTCGGCTATGACACGCGGAGCAGGTTCATGTGCCCAACCGCGTCGCTTTGTGCAGTGCGGAGCTGCCCATCTGGATCATGGTCACACGTTGCATAACCTGGACATGTTTGAACATTGTGTTGAGCAGGGAGGAGCCGATTAATTTGCTCCACACAATAGGGTTGTGCAGTGCGGACCAGGCTCCTTTGTTCCACCCCATTGCGTTGTACGGTGCAGAGCTGGTTCAATTGCTCCAACCATTCGAATTGTACTACAGTGCGGAGCTGCATAGGGTTGTGCAGTGCGGAGCAGGTCCCTTTGCTCCACCCTAATGCTTTGTACAGTGCGCAGCTGCCCAGTTAGGTCATGGTCACGTTGAATAATCTGGAAATCTGGCTCGACCATGGCATCCCCATGATCATTGATGCTCTGTGGATAAAATTGGAACGGCTCCGTGCGGTGACGCCCCACTCCTCCTGCCATTGCGCCAGTAAGTTGCGGAGACAGCCGGAACAGCTCCGTGTGGTGCCGCCCAAATCCTTCCGCCCCCGTATCCGTAGGTTGCGGAGACAGACGGAACAGCTCTGTGTTGTACCGCCTGAACTCTTCTGCCCTCATGTCGGTAGGCTGTAGAGCCAGCCGGAACGGCTACGTGCGGTGCCGCCAAAACCTTTCAGAACCCAGTTCTGCCAATCAGAATCCGTGGCTGACACCTATCACCTCTCTCTTTTTCTAGTGCGCGGTACGATTTAACCTGGGCGTATGGCGATTACCTGGTTTCCTTTGCTCTTATGAACCGTGTCAATAACCACAACAATACGGAGCAATAAAACACACTAAAACCCGTTGTTTATTTCTGGTTGACTTCCTGACAGTTTTATTCTAGACATCCGTTCTTAACCATACACAAATCAGGACACAGGAAACATCTACAGGCGAGCGGGTTTCCCAATCTCCAAAGAGAGGTCTCCAATAGCAATTAGCTCCACATTGGAGCCGTGTCGCCGCTCTCTACTGGTTGAATGGCACGATTGCGACAGTATAATTAGTACGAGACTAATATGGTATGCCTGATCAGTTTCATTTATTGTTTTATTGTCAATAAACATGGGGATAGACCTACCATGATAATAATGCGAGCAAGCAACTTGAACCAGCCAAGGCTAGAGCTCCAGACTTGGTCCCCTTTAACTAGACAAAAGGCCTAAAGTTATTCTGATTTTTAAACACACACTATGGCTTTTTTTTCGGGGGGGGAATTTTCCTGTTGATTTTCATATTTTTGAAAAGTGCTTTTTAAAAACCGACGGTTATTACTAAATTATATTGTTGTCGTATATATTGCCCTGCATATTATTCAGCCGGGTGGGCATGTCTACGCATTCAAACCGAGGACTTGGAGAAGGTTACAACAAAAGGGATCCGGGAAAAAGTCACACCGAGGACGTCCTCAATTTGATTTCGTTTACAAAACCAATAGGGACGTCTGAAAAATAAACTATGTCCAAACCAATGGAGAACAAAGAGAAGTCCTCGGTTTACACCATAAACACATCTGTGTGTGTGTGTGTGTTGGGGGGGGGGGGGGGGTGGTTACCAAGATGTTCTAATGTATACGCTCTTTATAAAACCTTTTTTTATTCCCATCAAGTTTTTTTGATAGGGGGGGGGGGGTAATATGTGTAAAAGAAGAGCCCTCAACAAAGATATCAGGAGCAAACAAGAAAATATCAACTTGTCTCGTATATTGACTAACCCTTAGGTAAAATGAACGCGCCCGTTTTATAAATAAATTACATTTCCATTTGCTGAGATGATTCGAGCGTGTCCGTACATTACGATCGTTTGATCTTCGACGAGTTGTGGGTAGATTGTTCAGAGGAGCGGACGCCCCAAAGTTTAACGATGACAGCGATGGTGGTAGCCACGCTGTTTTTGAGCTTTATTGTGATTTCTCACAATGTTTTTCCTATCTCGGCAGGTTGCGGAAACATATTCCTGCCCGACCAGCACCACGCATTGGTCGGTCACTCGTTCCTGTCTCAAACAGGGACCGGTCGGATTCAGTGTATGATGCTCTGCTGGAAGCACAGTCGTTGTTTGTCATTCAATCATGATGACACCAATGGTATATGTCAGCTAAACCACGCGAGGAAAGACGATTTCCCAGTGAGTTACAAGCAAGATGACCTCTTGTCGTACTTCTCTTCATCCAGAAAGGGAGACGAAGGGATTTCTGAAACCACAAACGCAGCATACAAAGTAAGTCTTGATTTGATTTAAACTTTGCTCTATGGTGATATTGTTTGATATCGTCAATTGAAAAAAAAGGAAAAAAAAAAAAGAATAATCATAAATAGCGAGCTGTCAAAATAAGGGTGTTAAATATGGTAGCCACGAGTTCTTAAACTGCCGGGTCGAGCCGAAGGCAGGAGCCGCTTTATCGCACGGCCACAATCCTGCAATGTTTTAAACGGCAGTTTAAGTACGAGTCACTTTTCCGTTAGTCCCGTTCATGAATGCCTTTTTGGCTAAACCATACAAAAAGGACCACGGAAGGAATTCGAAGTTTTGTTACGAACCGTAATTTACTGTTCGTACAATTGACTAAAACAAGTGACTTTCTTAGGGAAAATAAATTTGAAAAAATATTCAAAAACCATCTAACTTCCTAGTAGTGCATTAAAAACCCGGACACCCGAGGGGACAAATGAGTAGCATAACGCTTTGTTTTAATTATGAGCTTTAAAAGGCGATTACGTCTAGTATTTCTATTGAACTGTTAGGGGTGGGTTTCATCCGACAGAATCGGTTCAACTTGATTTAGTATGATAGATTTATAGATACTGTTGTAGTGATGTAGTAAACATGCTGTAAACATTATACGTATACAATAATATTGACATTTAAATACGGTCACAAGGGGACTGTGCGAGTAGGCCAGACACGAGGAAGTCTAGAGTCAACTGTTAAAGGCAGTGAATGAACACTATTGGTAATTACTCAAAACAATTATCAGCATGAAACCTCATTTTGGTAACTAAGGTGTGGTACCGCCACTCTGCACCTTTGCCTTCGTGTAAAATTGAATTATTGGAGACAATACGAGGTGTCGTTAAACCACCGCGGTACCACGGGTACGGCTTTTGAAGTCCCTTCGTTCGAGACCTACAAACTAGATAAAATAATAACGCCATTGGATGTCCTGTCCCAGCATATTGGTGTATTGAAAAAGATGGCGGAAGCAAACACATGACAAGTTACGCATTCCGTTCACTCAATAATGGGTGGAATGGCCGCGATTTTTGGAACACAACTTATGACAATAATGCTGCGTTCCAGACTACCGAAGATCTGTTTTCAACCCGACCCCCCCCCCCCCACCCCCCCCCCCGAAATCCAGCCCTAAATACTACTGGAAATCCTGGAGAAAAACATGGGATAAGTTGATCGATAAGCTGTTTGAAAAGCACCTATACTTTTAAAATTGTTACTCGTATTCTAAAAATTAAATACCAGGCGAAGGAAAATTTGTTTTTGACACCTCGTTTGTTACAATCGGTCGAGTATTGTTGTAGCGGTAAGTGATTAAAGGTGCAAATATGGACATACAGTTCCTGTAAGAACAAAATCCAAATGACAAGTACATACACACTAGGGCCCAATTTCATAGAGCTGCTTAAGCACAAAATTTTGCTTAAGCAAAAAATTCATTGCTTAGTAAAATCAGATTACCGGCCAAGACTCAACTCAATTGTTATGCTAAGTAAACAACAGCTAAATACTAGTCATAAGCAATGTATATGGCATGAAATTTTGGCCAGTAACATGTGTAAAATAAGCGAGCTATTTTCGTGCTTAAGCACATTTTTTGCTTAAGCAGCTCTTTGAAATTGGCCCCTGGTGTTTAACCGTAGCCCTGGCGGCCTTACACTTTTGTTTTGTACTAGAGTGACGTCCTGGACATCAGGGTACATTTCTGGGGCGGAAAATTGTTACAGCTTCATAACTCAAATCTAACCTGCAAGAAAGCACCAACAGATTCACATTCCATGGCAGCATATGTTTTTCTGCGGTGGGTTTTGATCGTCATATATTCTTCACAAATCCGTCATTTTCATGAAATAATGCAGCTCCCAACGTTAAGGAGTTCCCATTTTTGTTCGTACTCTCACAGTCTGGCGTGTGTACGCAAGACGCACGACGCGCACATTTTAAATTGTGTTGTTAACGCTGTGCAGCCAAGATACGGTGACCAATAATTCATGCGTCTAAGCTTGCATCGTGCGTCTTGCACGCGAATGTACACGCGTACGCACGACAACAGCCAACACTGTGAGAAAACGATCGAAACGGGGATTTTTTAACGTTGGAAGCTGCATTATTTCACAAAAATGACGGATTTGTGAGGAAAATATGAGGACCAAAAACCCACCGCAGACAAATGTATGCCGCCATTGAATGTGAATCTGTTGAAATTAGTTGCTTGTTGCAGGTAAAATTTAAGTTATGAAGCTGTGAAATTTTTCCGCCCCAGAAACGGGCCTCAATAGTTAGGACTCTGTTCCTGTGTACAGAGAAAGAGTCCTATATAGGGCTAGGTGTTACCGCAGACCAAATATCTTCTAACAATATTTGGGAAAATAAAGGGCTCTCCCGGCCCTACAACAAGCAGTTTAAGAACTGTCCTCCGTGCGACCATAGAGGAAGGAAGAGAAGGGGCTCGAACGCACCACCAAAACGCAGAGTAATACACAAGAAAGCACTGACAACGCCCCTGTATGACCAGTGGGACAAGATAGGAGACCTCCAGGACGGCCGGAGCACGATTAGATATCCTTGTACAGAAGCTGTGGTATCGCATCGCCACTCTGAACTGTTGCCTTTGGGTAAAATCATTGGAGACGAGAATTGCGAAAATACACAGTTTTCGCATACGCAATGTTTTTTTTTTTTTTTTTTTTTTTTTTTTCATTGATGCACACATGGTACAAACGATTGCGATTTTTGTGTGTGTTTTTTTTTCCATGAAAATTGTAGTTGTAGAAGGTGAGTTGTGTGATTGACTTCTTCAATTACCGCTTGTGGTGTTTCATGAAAATATCATAACATATTTTTACACTTTTTGCGACTCTCCGGTCGTTAGCGGTGGTTCAAATTTTGGGTATTAAATTAGCACATGAGAGTGGTTGGTATCAATTGTGTTTTTTGTTTTGTGGTTTTCAAGTTCATCAGGTCTCAAAAAGGTAGTTCTTTCTTTATTATATCCATACGTCGATATACAACGCCGTAGTTGCGTGAAGAACAAAACCAGCACGCGCAAACTCACATAAAAACACATCAAGTGAAAACACTGGTAATTGACAATTACCAAACGTGTACCTTCCCTTTTAATGTATTTGGGTGATTACGAGGTGTCGTTAAACATCTCTTCCTTCATCCATGGTACGACAAAGAGATAACGAATCCCTTGAAGAGTTTGAGTAGAGCCGAAGCCAAGGCCGAATCCGTCGTTTCACAAAGGGATGTATATCGCTATGGCGGAAACAGACTTTGAACAGCCAATAGACTGTGCAAGTCTCGCGAGAAATTGAACTTCCGGGAACATTGTGGTCCCAACCTAATGGAGTTTTACGTTGGGGAGATTTTGTTCTGTCAATAATTTTAGTTTAACATAAGTTAGGACTCTAAAAAGTGAATATGTTCTTGGGAATGTAAAAATAAGTGATTAAAAACAGAAAAGTAAAATCAATTCAACAAATTAACGAAGAAAACTAAAGAAAACAACTTGACCCCCAGTTTCCGGTTTACTCT
The DNA here is from genome assembly GCF_032118995.1 of Asterias amurensis. Classification (NCBI taxonomy): domain Eukaryota; kingdom Metazoa; phylum Echinodermata; class Asteroidea; order Forcipulatida; family Asteriidae; genus Asterias; species Asterias amurensis. The sequence continues at coordinate 5,320,391 of NC_092661.1, forward strand.
AAACAATTAAGAATATTACCCAGATGACGTTCTCATTATCGCTGAACCTATGTGATGATCGCACCAATTGGACGTGATTCACAAACGGGGTTTGTTAGAAAAACCATCCAGGTCGATGTCGAACAGCGATCCTCGTCCCGATAAATGTATAATATTTACGTTAATTTAAACAAAACAATTATTATGGATACGAATTAAAATAATAATTATACAAAAAGTACGTTAAAAATAATAATCTTTAAGAATTTTTTAACAAATAACAATTTCAATACAATTCGGTTTTGTACAAAAATATACTTTTTTTCGAATTAAGTTCTCGTTTTCGCTACGTGCGAGACTTGCACAGTCTATAAAGGATGATCCCAATATTTCAACTATTACCCTTTAATGGCCAAATAGACATCGTAGATACCGGTTAATAACCATTTTACTCTCAAAATTTGCATTTAATAATAAATAACTCGAGTCAAAAAATGCACCCGGCCGCGCGGCTTTTTCAGCCGAGAGTCAAAAAACGGCGGCTTATCTATTATAATGACCCCTTGACACCAGTGACGGTTTTCCCCTTATTGGCTTTGAACACAGTTCCCCAGCTTTGGCAAACTGATGGCGCTATTTTCCACATTAAATAGCCGCCACTGACGTCACGATTCCTTTGTCGCGCGGGTTTGGTTGACCCCGCGTTTTTCAGAAATTTGGTTTGGAGCGTTCTGGAGAAAACCCCATTGTTACTATGTTTTAAAGTGAGGTATAAGAGACTCGTTTAACTTTGTTTATGTTTCCTATGGACTGCAGCTATTAGATAACTGTAATATCTATATATTTGAGATCATCCTTGATTGGCTGTGTAACGTTAAGCCCTGCAATGTTTGTGACTGTGATGCACTTGTTGGGAGTAGAATAAAATGCACAATCAAATGTTTTAAATGATTGCAGTTCGGACAAAAAGGGATAAAGTTTGGACTTTCGAATTCTTTGAAAAACAAATGAATACCTTTTCAATGTCCGTATACGCCAGTTAGTATCATTAAAAAAAGACGATTAGTTTGATTAGGCCTAATGAGGTGGATTTCGCCTTCCATTTTGCAATATCCTTGAATTTAAACGAAAATATAAAGGGCAATTATATAAAGATGGACATGGTTGTTGGTTTTTTAACAGTCTCCAATTTCCAAATGTCTTTCAATGTCCAGTCTTAAAAATTGGGCAATACACAATTACTATAATTGAGTAATGGCATATATTAATGAGATGGAGTTCAGAATCGGCAGTATCTCTAAATATGGAAAGGCCTACCCTGCCTTCCTCCATGGGCCTATGCGCATACTATTTTAGAAAGGAGAAAATAGTATGCATTTGGTGGTGCGTGTGTGAGTACGGTACACACATACGAAAGCCCATTAGTGCCATCGCAAAGACATATTTAGCCAATCTTGTTTTTTGGAAGTATATATTAGCAAATCCTGTGTTTTGGAAGTACATGTTCAGCCAATCTTGTTTTTTGGAAGTACATATAAATTTTAGCAAATGTTGTTTTTTGGAAGTACATATTCAGCGAATCTTGTTTTTTTTTTTTAAATACATAAACATTATTCAGCGAGTCTTGTTTTTGAAAGTACATATTTAGCAAATCTTTTGTTTTTTTCGGAAGTACATATTTAGCAAATTTTGTTTTTTGGAAGTACTTATTCAGCGAATCTTGTTTTTTTCACGATTCCAACCGGGGTAACAAAACATGACATCGCGGTCCACGGATCTGGCAAGGTCCAAACTTGTATAAAACCATTGCGCAGCTGGCGCAAAAAAGAAAAGGTTACCGTATTATTAACCCTCTAGTCCCTTCACCGCCCGAGTTTGCTGAGAACCAGTTTTTCAAGATTCTTGCACTACTGAAATCGTAGTTCAAACTTTAACAGATAGCCATGGCTAAATATTTATGCACAATTTTACCCTTTCGGTAATGTTTGAATAAAAGTACAAGTTCCCATGGTAACAGTAAATGCCTATCATTAAACGACTACGGTAATTTTAATGGAGAATATTTTTTTGTAAGGATAAAATGGACACATCAGCTTTTCAAGGCCCTATGCTCATACTGATTAAATGCGAAGGCGTTAGTTTTCGACAATATCATCATGAATGTTATACAGTTTCCTTTGTGTTTACTAACATGAGCATTTTGTTGGGTAACTATTTTTAATGAATAAAACAACAACACCCTCAACACCTTTTATGTAGAACACTTGAAGTGGTATTTTTTCAAAATAAAGCTTTTGTCACTAATATATATGTTTGGATGAGTGGAATGTGAATAAACAGTTAACTAAGGTTTTAAAAAATCAGTTCTTATGTTATTTACACATTTAAGAGTAGACCCCGACCTGAGAAGGCGCTGTGCGTGACGTCAATCGAGGCAGACTTTGCCTGTAATGCGTAAAGTAAACACAATTGCAAAGTACATGTACGGACCAAGTCGTGAGTTTGAACGTTTCAAAACAATTTGTTTTTGTTACTTTGCACGTGTGTTTACTATACGCATTGCAGGCAAAGTCTGCCTCGATTGACGTCACAAAAAGGGGTAGGCGGAGTCAGCCCCCCAAACAACTTTATATATGTTTTAAACATATAAATCGTGACAAACATTTACATATACTCTTATGTTTGAAAGAAAAACAATTCTATTTCCAGGTGACTTTAAATTAAAAATACTGCGATATTGTCTGTGATCGTGATGCACTTTCGGACATTCGAACTCAACAAAGAAGTCACCGTTTGTATTATTAAAGAGACGATTAGTATGATTAGGCCTAAAAGGTAGGAGTTCGGCATTCCGGCTTTGTAACATCCTTATAAAAAAAATATGATAATATTTCAAAGAGCAACTATGGAAATATTGACTTTGTTGAATTTTCATCAGTCTCTAATTCCCAAAATGGCTCTCAATGTCGACTCTTAAAATGGGCACATTACCTTGACTGAGCAATGACAATAATTATTATGAGATGGAGTTCGGAGTCGGCAATTTGAAACTCTATCCCCGAACCTGGATGTAGATCGTTTTAGCAAGAAGTATAACATGCATTTAAGTATATGGGTACTTTTTGTACGCTAAACACAGTGTCCACAGATCTATATTAAATACATAATTATTAAGAGCGAAAAGGGGCAAGTCGTAGTATTTGCTGAATTTCACTTGAAATGTTTTCAATCAATAAGGAAATGGATTCATACGTCTATAAATACATTTTAATTGTGTAAAAAAACATTATTTTAAATACCCTTATCCATGCAGTGCTTTTCTAAAAGATCCGCGAATAGTTCTGTTACGTGATCACTCATGTTGCGTCATAGTTACGAGCTTCAATTTGTACAACTGTTTTGTTGCAGTGAGGAGGTACAGCAAAGCAAATTCCCAAGCATGACGTCGAAGCATTGTCATTTTGAATCACGCCGTCAACGGCAGAAGTGTTTTTAGTTGTAATCGATAGTATTACGAATAAATCAGAAGTCTTAACATATCAAAACTGCATTTAATTGTTAAACAAACACTTTTTCAACAGGATTAAGTAGCATTCCCGTCAAATACAAATTCGCCAGAGTGGCGTTTAAAATCACAAAATCACCGTGATGATTAAACTATACAAATAAGCTTCTTATATCGCGTCCAGGTCCGTCACGCAGTGACGTTGATGGCGCTCCAACATTATTACACCTGGGCCCAATTTCATAGAGCTGCTTAACGGTCGATTTTGTGCTTAACGGGTGCACCTAGCAAGTTTTTAATTTCATAGCCTTGCTTTAGCAAGGTCTTTTGCGTAAAACGGCGAGGCAAGCAAGCAAAAAGGGTCCTTAAAGCCCCATTGCTTAAGCACCCTGTTTAAGCGCCGGGCCCAGTTTCAAAGAGCTGCATCCTGTAACGGTCGATTTTGTGCTTAACGGGCGCACCCAGCAAATTTTTCATTTCATACTTGTTGGGAGTAGAATAAAATGCACAATCAAATGTTTTAAATGATTGCAGTTCGGACAAAAAGGGATAAAGTTTGGACTTTCGAATTCTTTGAAAAACAAATGAATACCTTTTCAATGTCCGTATACGCCAGTTAGTATCATTAAAAAAAAAGACGATTAGTTTGATTAGGCCTAATGAGGTGGATTTCGCCTTCCATTTTGCAATATCCTTGAATATAAACGAAGATATAAAGGGCAATTATATAAAGATGGACATGGTTGTTGGTTTTTTAACAGTCTCCAATTTCCAAATGTCTTTCAATGTCCAGTCTTAAAAATTGGGCAATACACAATTACTCTGATTGAGTAATGGCGTATATTAATGAGATGGAGTTCAGAATCGGCAGTATCTCTAAATATGGAAAGGCCTACCCTGCCTTCCTCCATGGGCCTATGCGCATACTGTTTTAGAAAGGAGAAAATAGTATGCATTTGGTGGTGCGTGTGTGAGTACGGTACACACATACGAAAGCCCATTAGTGCCATCGCAAAGACATATTTAGCCAATCTTGTTTTTTGGAAGTATATATTAGCAAATCCTGTGTTTTGGAAGTACATGTTCAGCCAATCTTGTTTTTTGGAAGTACATATAAATTTTAGCAAATGTTGTTTTTTGGAAGTACATATTCAGCGAATCTTGTTTTTTTTTTTTTAAATACATAAACATTATTCAGCGAGTCTTGTTTTTGAAAGTACATATTTAGCAAATCTTTTGTTTTTTTCGGAAGTACATATTTAGCAAATTTTGTTTTTTGGAAGTACTTATTCAGCGAATCTTGTTTTTTTCACGATTCCAACCGGGGTAACAAAACATGACATCGCGGTCCACGGATCTGGCAAGGTCCAAACTTGTATAAAACCATTGCGCAGCTGGCGCAAAAAAGAAAAGGTTACCGTATTATTAACCCTCTAGTCCCTTCACCGCCCGAGTTTGCTGAGAACCAGTTTTTCAAGATTCTTGCACTACTGAAATCGTAGTTCAAACTTTAACAGATAGCCATGGCTAAATATTTATGCACAATTTTACCCTTTCGGTAATGTTTGAATAGTAACAGTAAATGCCTATCATTAAACGACTACGGTAATTTTAATGGAGAATATTTTTTTGTAAGGATAAAATGGACACATCAGCTTTTCAAGGCCCTATGCTCATACTGATTAAATGCGAAGGCGTTAGTTTTCGACAATATCATCATGAATGTTATACAGTTTCCTTTGTGTTTACTAACATGAGCATTTTGTTGGGTAACTATTTTTAATGAATAAAACAACAACACCCTCAACACCTTTTATGTAGAACACTTGAAGTGGTATTTTTTCAAAATAAAGCTTTTGTCACTAATATATATGTTTGGATGAGTGGAATGTGAATAAACAGTTAACTAAGGTTTTAAAAAATCAGTTCTTATGTTATTTACACATTTAAGAGTAGACCCCGACCTGAGAAGGCGCTGTGCGTGACGTCAATCGAGGCAGACTTTGCCTGTAATGCGTAGAGTAAACACAATTGCAAAGTACATGTACGGACCAAGTCGTGAGTTTGAACGTTTCAAAACAATTTTTTTTTGTTACTTTGCACGTGTGTTTACTATACGCATTGCAGACAAAGTCTGCCTCGATTGACGTCACAAAAAGGGGTAGGCGGAGTCAGCCCCCCAAACAACTTTATATATGTTTTAAACATATAAATCGTGACAAACACTTACATATACTCTTATGTTTGAAAGAAAAACAATTCTATTTCCAGGTGACTTTAAATTAAAAATACTGCGATATTGTCTGTGATCGTGATGCACTTTCGGACATTCGAACTCAAAAAAGAAGTCACCGTTTGTATTATTAAAGAGACGATTAGTATGATTAGGCCTAAAAGGTAGGAGTTCGGCATTCCGGCCTTGTAACATCCTTATAAAAAAATATGATAATATTACAAAGAGCAACTATGGAAATATTGACTTTGTTGAATTTTCATCAGTCTCTAATTCCCAAAATGGCTCTCAATGTCGACTCTTAAAATGGGCACATTACCTTGACTGAGCAATGACAATAATTATTATGAGATGGAGTTCGGAGTCGGCAATTTGAAACTCTATCCCCGAACCTGGATGTAGATCGTTTTAGCAAAGAAACATAACATGCATTTAAGTATATGGGTACTTTTTGTAACACTAAACACAATGTCCACAGATCTATATTAAATACATATTAAGAGCGAAAAGGGGCAAGTCGTAATAATTGCTGAATTTGACTTGAAATGTTTTCAATCAATAAGGAAATGGGTTCATACGACTATAAATACATTTAAGTTGTGTAAAAAAAAACCCATCATTTTAATTACCCTTATCCATGCAGTGCTTTTCTAGAAGATCCGCGAATAGTTCTGTTACGTGATCACTCATGTTGCGTCATAGTTACGAGCTTCAATTTGTACAACTGTTTTGTTGCAGTGAGGAGGTACAGCAAAGCAAATTCCCAAGCATGAAGTCAAAGCATTGTCATTTTGAATCACGCCGTCAACGGCAGAAGTGTTTTTAGTTGTAATTGATAGTATTACGAATAAATCAGAAGTCTATACATATACAAACTGCATTTAAAGACAATGGACACTAATGGTAATTGTCAAAGGCCAGTCTTCTCACTTGGTGTATCTCAACAACTACATGAAACAACAAACCTGTGAAAATTGGAGCTCAGTCGGTCGTCGAAGTTGCGAGATAATAATGAAAGATGAAGAATGAAGAAACACCCTTGTCACACGAAGTTTGTGTGCGTTTAGATGGTTGATTTCGAGACCTCAAGTTCTAAATCTGAGGTCTCGAAATCAAATTCGTGGAAAATTACTTCCTTCTCGAAAACTATGGCACTTCAGAGGGAGCCGTTTCTCACAGTGTTTTATACCATCAACCTCTTCCCATTACTCGTCACCAAGAAAGGTTTCATGCTAATAATTATTTTGAGTAATTACCAATAATGTCCACTGCCTTTAATTGTTAAACAAACACTTTATCAACAGGATTAAGTAGCATTCCCGTCAAAAACAAATTCGCCAGTGTGGCCGTTTAAAATCACAAAATCACCTTTATGATTAAACTATCCAAATAAGCTTCTAATATCGCGCTCAGGTGCGTCACGCAGTGACGTTGATGGCGCTCCAACATTATTAATAATAATAATAAATTAATAAAATAATAATTAATAACAAACACAGCATTTGTAAAGCGCACTAACTCTGCAAAAACATTCAAAGGCGCCGGTCCAGGTCAATAACAGAAAGTCTCAGATGTGTTCAAATGCCAGTCTGAAAAGATGTGTTTTAAGGGAGTTTTGGAAGTGAGAAATGTCATCTGTATCTCTTAGACTTTGAGGCAGAAAGTTCCAGAGGCGGGGGGCAAGATTACCCCTGGTCACTGGGTCTTAATTCACTCCTTATACCATCTCAGCTCTCTGTGGAGTATACAACCACGCGCATCAAATGCGCCACTCGGCTAAATCAATCACAATAACCATATAGCACTCACATGTACCGATTTAGCCCTGGGTAGAGAGAAACAATTATAGTGAAGTGTCTTGCTAAGGGACACAAGTGTCACGACCGGGATTTGAACCCACACTCTGCTGAACAAAATCACATTGAAATCGGTGCTCTCCGCTCGGATTTACTTCGGGTTCTGCTTCAGTTTGGCCTTTGTCTGGGCCATATTGCGAATAATTATTCCTGCCTGTTCATATTACGGTTAAAAAGGGTCAGGCACTGGACGCTAGTAATATAGTCTATTGGTAATTACTAAAAATAATTGTAAGCATACAAACTTATGAACAAAGGAGAGCTGTGTCAGGCACTGGACGCTAGTAATATAGTCTATTGGTAATTACTAAAAATAATTGTAAGCATACAAACTTATGAACAAAGGAGAGCTGTCGATATTATAAAACAGAAAAAAGTAGAAGTAATTTCTCACTAACATATTTTAATTGAATAATACAACCCAGCTGAAGTCTCTAGTTCAAGCCAATTGCAAGCGCACATCCTGTGCGACAAGTTTTGTTTCTTCTTCAGCTATTCTCTCGCAACTCCGACGACCAATTGAGTCAACATTTAACATAATGATATTGTATGCATATGATGAGATACACCAGGTGAGAAGACTGGTCTAAGACAAACTGCCGAAGGTGTCTTTTGTCTGTCATATATTTTACGCTATACCAAGTGTTGGGGCTCCCAAAAATAATCATCCATCAAAGTGGGATGGCTAAAGCTTTGGTCTTTTAATTGTAGGCAGTTACAGCAACCGCAGCTGCACCAATCACAACTACTGCAGCACCAACCACAACCGTGACAGCACCAACCACAACCGTGGCAGCAGCTACCACAACCACTGCTGCATCAACCACAACTGCTGCACCAACCACAACTGCTGCACCAACCACAACCACTGCAGCACCAACCACCACCACTGCAGCACCAACCACCACCACTGCAGCACCAACCACAACCACCGCAGCACCAACCACAACCACCGCAGCACCAACCACAACCACCGCAGCACCAATCACCACGGCTGCAGCAACCGCAGTCAACGGTAAGACACTACATAATATTGTGATTGAGATTGGACTAAACTCCTTAACATATTAAGTGATACACTTTGTGTTTTTAAGCAAAATTAAACACTGCGTTCACACTTGATCATGCTAGGAGGGTCAAAGAAGGATCTGATCTCGAGAGGGCGATCAAATGAAGCTCACCGGCTAGAGTGAACCTGATCAGGATCAGGATCTGATCCTCCTCTATGAGCTCCCTTCATTGCGAGATCAAAGGGAGATCAGATCCCGCAAAGGCGATCAAAAAAACAAGTGTGACCGCAGATCAAGATCAGATCCTACAATTTAAGCTGCTCTCATCAGATGTGTGCACAATATCGTGAACTGGTCCCATCCAGACCACATACCACAATACACTGGTAACCAACATTGCAGCAATTGAGGATGCATAACTCACACGCTTTTCGTCCTCCAGAATTTTAAGTAGATACCTTGTTTTCGTTCATCATCTATCGTTATGATGTTTTTTTAGCATTCAAACGAATTATTGTTCATTATATTAGGGAAGTTATTGTCAGTTTGGTCAGTTTTGCATCTGATTTTCGTCGATTGCATGCGGTTATTTCAGGGAACATGGGCGCACAATCAATGAACTCGCGCATTAACCTTTGCCGTCACTTGAACTGAACTTCCGTTCAACTGTGCGAGTTCGACAAGATTTTGTTGTTTATTGTGCATTTGCATTTTTGTTTTGTCAGCGCCGTGATATAGCTGTCTATGGGGAGCGTTTCTAAATACATATAACAACAACAACAACAACAACAACAACAACAACAACAACAACAACAACAACAACAACAACAACAACAACAACAACAACAACAACAACAACAACAACAACAACAACAACAACAACAACAACCAACAACACCAACAACAACAACAACAACAACAACAACACAACAACAACAACAACACCCACAACAACACCAACACCCCCAACCCACACACCCCCAACACCCACCCACCCACCCCCCCAACCCCACAACCACC